>NC_073744.1:83116034-83441034 GCF_029784135.1 Toxorhynchites rutilus septentrionalis | reverse complement strand
ATTATTGGAAAAACAAATAAAATCCTCATAGTTGTTATTTGCTTTGCACGCTTTCGTTTTGAGATAGTTTCCTTGAAAATATATAATATAAAATCATTATCAGACACAATTTTCAATCAAAATTCACTCACCATTTGCAAAAAAAAAATTGTTCCAAGAAACAGAATACATACATTATTTCATTCATTATTTCAATATATGACGCGTGTTTATTCCACCTGTAAATCTAATATCATTTTCATTTCACTAATTGGTACACGAAGCTGCTGTCAAGACAAAATAAATTAAAAATTAAAAAATCTTTTAGACTGTCATTTGAAGCATCAAATACTTCCGGAATTATCTTTGCTATGGATTCTTTCGAGATTCCAAAAAATATCGTGAATAGTCTGAACGATATTCTAGAAGAAAGGCACATCGATGTAATTTCTAATTTCTCTTTTGCAGGTATAGCATCTCTCATGAGTGTATCTTAGCGTTGTATTTTTGGAGTAATCGAATCCAACAGTGTTTCCATTTGTTCAGGTATTATTCTCAACACTGCTCTTTTCTCTCGGAGATCATCATCGTAGAGTTCCTTCAATACTGTATTTGTTGTTCCTTTTCTTTGCATTCAATTCTTTTTGCCTTTCTCCTTTGATCGGATAGTACCTTCAGTCCGAAGAAATTCAGCACAAACTATTTTTATACATGGTCAGCGTGTTTTTGGGCTAAAATTGTGTAATGATGAATACAACTGAAAACCTGAGACGAAAACTGCCAATGGAGAAGTCGATTCAAGTCGGATCAACCATCTATCAAATTCGGACCTGATTGCTGTTTTTAACTATTTGATGGACATTTGAAAAATCACCTGGCATCCCTGAACCAGTGCTGTAGTATCTAGTTTCTTGCTCGCCAGCAGCTCACACGCCGTGTGAATGGACAAGGTGAGTCAACCAATTGTCAAGCGAGTTCACCAGTTCGGTCAAGCGAAGTTAATGTGTAATATTCCCTTGCACAATTCGCTTCTAATGATCAAATTCCCCACTAGGGGGGAATTCTGCACCGGTTGAAAATCACTGTTCTAAGCAAAGCATAAAAACAACAGCGCGCCTCCATACCAACCGTATGCGCCTGTGTGAAGAAAAATAACTCAAACTGGTATGCTCTGTGTTGCGGAGCGTGCTCATTCGCCAAAGCGCATTTGTGTGTACAAGTAGTGAGAGCTCAACTGAGTACAAACAACTTGTTACACATCTGCATTCTGAAGACTGGTTGAACTACAACCAGAATTAATTTGAACTTAATATCTCAAAAAAACTGTGTTTTATTTAAAAAAAAGTTAACAAGTTCTTAATGAAAGGTCCATTTCAATGCTCATCCCAAAAACGTTCAATGATGCACAAACATAAACATGGACAGATGCCACGCGTTTCTCACATCATAAACAAACACAATGGTTATAATTCATATACATCATGTACAAAACATCCCACCCACCCACTCTTAGTTTCCTTCTATGCACGGAGAAAAATATTCCTCCTAAAACATTTCTTCGTAGAATACTTTTTTACAGAAACTAACAAAAAAAAATAGTTCGTATTGCAGAAATTGCACTCAGAGGCTATGAGTTTTTTTTTGCAAGTCTGATCGAATAATCCATATTTTTTTCTCCGTGAAAAGAAAACATTCTTTGAACAGAATGAAGCTTTCTACGAGAATTTTTTTTTCGGTGCATTTTTCTAATTGAAGTCTGGGGAACGGGGCAATGACATACAAATGCTGAAAAAAAAATTAATTTCTACCCAAAAATTAGTTTTAGACGCATGTTTCAGGAAAGTTTACATACATTCTTGGTATTTTTAGAAAAGTTTGATTAGGGCGGTCCACGTAATAATAATGCAGGTCCGACCTCATCCCCCTTCACAAGTTTGTGTTGGTAGATTATCTAGTTTATAATTGATTAATACATAACCAGTTTTATAAATAAAAACGAACTGATTTAATTTAAAGATATTAAATCACATCTTAGTGATACTGGAATTTCATTAGACTTCATACATTCAAAAGTTTCTCCAGACATACTTGCAAGAAATAAACTGCAAATCTTTCAGTTCAGGAGGAATCAAAATGGAGTGACTCTAAATGATGATCTACAGTGTGGGCACTACATGATTCTTAGTCCGGCCACTCCTACTCGCATTTCTCGTTCTGGAGTGCATCCCATCATTGAATTCTCCATTACCAACATGGATCGCCACATCGGTGATCCATGTTGGTAATGTTGGTGCCCTTTACGAGTTCAGTTCGAATCTCTTCCCAGTGATGGTTGAACTGGGAGTGGATGTCGTAGTCAGGAGGCTGCAATGTAGGCGGGCCTATCATCGTCCGATAAGCTTCTGGACTTCGACTTCGAACAGCCTATTGAATCTGGCGAAGATATCGAAGCTATTCAAACTGCAGTGAGTGACACAACGCTTGATAACACCTGCCGAAAAGGCTAATGCAATTGGCAACCATTTCGCTAGTTCACACCAGAACATGAAAAGTCTATTTGAAGCTTCGGTGAATGTTACTGTAAGGGTTATTAAAAATATCCATTCTGCACTTAAAGAGAATGGAATCATCTCGGCTGAAGAGGTTAGCTCGGCTAAATGCTCATTGAATAATATTATATATCAGCCATTCCATGCTAAACCGATATAGTGGTACTCAGATAGAAATTAGTAGTTTTGTTCCTCTTTGCTAAATGTTAGATCCGTATTTTTCAATTTTTTTTATTAGTTATTCGAAAAATTTAACAAAATTAACATGAAGATAATGAAAAAACAACAGATTAACTCATTGTATTCCGAAACTGCCATGTGCATAGTTAGAAACCATTAAATTGTCTCATCAAAATATTGAATCTAATCAAAATGGGTATGGATATAGAGTTCCTTATTACCTAAATTCAATCGAATTAATTCATGAGACATGAAAGCAACCATCGAAATTGATCTCTACCTCTAACATGATTGGGGGTCTCCGTAGCCACATTGGTTGCGCGTTCGCTTAGTAAGCGATCGATCGTGAGTTTAAAACTCAGGGCCCTCATTGACCATCTTTGAGTTATTACAGAATAACTACGTCCACGCAACAATCATCAGTGATGGAGATCGATCCACAGTCGAAATAAGAAGGCCCCCGGTTTCGATAGTGTATATTTAACATTGAGTTGAAACATCCCAGTAACAATTTATATGAAACTAGCTGACCCGGCAAACTTCGTCCCACCCAAAATTGGTTTTTTGTTATCAATACCTTCAAACATTCACGTTTTCTTACTATGAGCATGTTCATGGGTCCAATCGCAGAACTGTTCATTGATTGATCTTCTAATCGATCCCGTTGAATTTACCATTTACTAGAAAATTCCTAGTATTTCAAACAAAACTCATCATTTTATTATTTTCAGACACAATTCTCGTTCACGATTTTTCAACCACTGCAAATAACATGTTTCTCCGTTACATGAAATAAATGTTTAATACAGAAAATATGATAGAATAAAGGCAGCCCTAAATCAGACAATTACTTCTTCGAGTTCTGCTCTTATCAACACATCCGGTGATACTTTTTTAATGGTATAGATAGAAGAAGATATAGGAGTGCGTTTCATCACATTAAAATCCATTTCCAGTTTTGAACAAAGATCAATTTCGCTAGCGCAAACATCACATGGACTAACAGCACTTGTCACTATTTAATTGTAGAACATGGGAATTTAATTTTCCGAATTTTCTCTTTTTCCTTCAGAGTTTTCCGAAAATTTTCAATTGTCATGTTTGGCTGGAATATTTTTGGTTGAAATATGTGTAATATTTTTATGGGACCCCCTCTCCATTCCAGATGAGGGTGGGGTGTCATACCATTATAGAAACAAATTTTTCATACCCTTACATCCCAAATTGTGCTTGATTAGCTTTCGAGTTATGCAGAAGTTTGGGTTTCATTTGTATGAGAGCCCACCCTTAGAGAGCGGGAGGAGTGTCAAACCACCATGGAAATATTTATTGCATCTTAAAACCTCCACATGCCACATTTGTTTTCGTTAGCTTGAATAATTCTCGAGTAATTCCGAAATTTGTGTTTCATTTGTATGGTAGCTCACCCCCACCCCTCCTGAGAGAGTGGGGGGGGAGGGGTGGAGAGTCTAGCCTTCATAGAAACATTTATTGCACCCTAAAACCTCAATATGCCCAATTTTGTTTTCTTTTGCTTGATTTATTCTCGAGTTATGCAGAAATTTGTGTTTCATTTGTATGTCAGCCCACCCTTAGAGAAGAGGGAGGAGTATCTAACCACCGTTAAAACATTTATTGCACCCTAAAACCTCCACATGCCAAATTTGGTTTCATTTGCTTAATTAAATCGCAAGTGATGCATAAATTTGTGTTTTATTTGTATGGCAGACCCCCCCCCTCTCCATTCCAGATGAGGGAGGGGTGTCATACCATTATAGAAACAAATTTTTCATACCCTCACATCCCAAATTGTGCTTGATTAGCTTTCGAGTTATGCAGAAATTTGGGTTTCATTTGTATGAGAGCCCACCCTTAGAGAGTGGGGTGGAGAGTCTAACCATCATAGAAACATTTATTGCACCGTAAAACCTCCAATTGTTTAATTTGGCTCCATTTGCTTGTTTAGTTCTCGAGTTATGCAGAAATTTGTGTTCCATTTGTATGACAGAAACCCCCCCCCCTACCCTTAGAGAAGAGGGAGGAGTATCTAACCACCGTAAAAACATTCATTGCACTCTAAAACCTCAATATGCCTAATTCCATTTGCTTGAATAATTCTCGAGTAATGCAGAAATTTGTGTTTCATTTGTATGTCAGCCCACCCTTAGAGAAGAGGGAGGAGTATCTAACCACCGTTAAAACATTTATTGCACCCTATAACCTCAATATGCTCAATTTGGTTTCATTTGCTTGATTGATTCCCGAGTAATGTAGAAATTTGTGTTTAATTTGTTTGGCAGCCCCCTTAGAGAGGGGGGAGGAGTCTCAAACTATCACGAAAACCTTCCCCGAGCCCAAAAACCCCTACATACCAGTTTTCATGTTGATCGGTTCAGTAGTTTCCGAGTCCATAGGAATCAGACAGACAGAAATCCATTTTTATATACAAGTCGGACTCGATTATATATAATCGCAATTTCACTTTCAACGTTAATTTTCGAATCCAATACATAATCGAATCACAAATAAGCTATTTTTCTATCAATGTTTGACATTTATACATTAATGAAAAAATTGTTTTCTTGAGATTCGATTATGTATAGGATTTGAAAATAATTGTTGAAGAAAAATGGTCGACTATTTATAATATAATCGAGTCCGACCTGTATACAGATGATAGATAGAAGAAGATTTGCGCTGTCACATGAATAAAGCAATACGTATATCCTGAACAAATATGATGCGTTACACTGCTTCTCACCCCAATCATTAAAAAAGTCTAATAACTTGTGTGCAATTTTCTCCCGTTCTCTGTATTACGTAACTAATAAAAACTTCCTGCACAACAAATGTTATTATCAGTATTTCTGTATTTTTTACCGAATATCTAACAACGGAATTATTCGCCAGCACTATACAGCATGTTTTGAAATCAAATGATCTTCACCGACCATTCAGTGAAATTTCGCCATGCTCTACTTAATTTTAGTACTTGTGGAAATAGCTAATAATAGGCTAAGGGCTTTTTTGCCCAATATTATAGACGGAGCACCCATGGTCATGATAGGGAAGCATTTTCTCCATGTCAACACACCGTGTGGTGGTGGTGTGGTGTCCAATTCGCGCCTTCTATTCTACACACTGCTGTTGCTTGAGGTGAGAATGCAAGAGAAATTGTACATTATGTTTGAACATCATGTGCAACATTGTGGTTAAACCACGTATCCAAACATATTACGAATACAAACAAGTCACATGTTCAAACATAGGTACGAAAAAATTATGTTTCTGTGCAAACACAAAACTGCGTAAACAGCGAGAACATGTTCATCTCGTACGCAGTGTTTTGTGTAAAACACGGAAGACATAGACACATAGAAATGCTATGTGTTCATTTAATATTACTTTCTATTTATTCACAAGACTCGATTGTCATTAATTTCTGGAGTAGACGTTTATCTTATCGTTACGAATGATAACTTCAGAAGATAACATATTTGTATTACCGATAGTTTTTTTTTACAGATAGATAATTAGAATACCGGAGATTTCATGCTTAAAGTTTCAAATTGTATATTTTCGTATCTCAAATTAATGTCTCAGATTGAAGATTGTAGATGCTAGAATCATGTAATCAACGGTTCAGTGTAGCCAGTCCTATTCTTTCATTTTTTTGTTCGAATCAGATTCATTTTCTAATCGAAGGGAACTTAAATGCTCCACAGACTAATCCCAGAAGTACCGATTTAGGGAAGTTATCTGGAAACCGCCTGATCCATTTGCATCAATCCTCTTGTGATGGGCAATCAAACAGCTTTGCCTTTTTGTATCTCTCTGCTGGAGTGCCAAACGGTAGAACCTTTAGTCGTTAAAATAAAAAGCAATAACTGCCAAAAGCTCTTCTCTTCCGAGAAACACACATCAGAAGTTGCACTTCTTCGGCCTTTTTTCCATAGGCTGTAGCCAATCTTCGTACTTGAATTTTCGAGATGAAGGGAATTTTTTAGGCATAACATTCGACCCTGGCACTACCGACTGTGCCAACCCAAAATCTTTCCGTTCTCATAGAACAAAAGCAGTCCAAAGAGAAAAAAACAGCTCCTCACGCGTTATAAGGCACTTTAACTCGTTTCAACATGGAAGCATTAAAGGCTCACCTACACAGTAGGAAAAAAGTCGATGTGGAAACTCGAGAAAGAACAGTATTTTCCGCTCAACCTATATCTCAACCGTGCAAATGCTTTTCCATTTTGACTTCGGAGATAACCTGCTTATACATTTTATTTTCTTCCCACTATGTACATTTGATGGAGCTTCCGTTTTGTTCGCTCTTTTTTTTACTTATGTGGTGCTGGTGCAGAATAATTTTATATTATTTTGTATGCATTATGTACTTACGTTATGATACCACGCCAGTTTGTACGGTTTCGGATTCGACTGGATGTGGCAGTCGAAGTATATATCATCACCCTCCTTGATGTCGTCTGGATTTAATGATGATCCCATTTTCAGTGTTACAATTGGCATATCTGTGGAGAGCAGCGTAAAGAAAATAGTGATGGATGAATGGTATGTCTTCAAACTGATCCAACATTTGCTGCTAATGTAAACTCGGAAGGATATATTCAAAATGAATTTGCGATCCCGGAGAGATAGTTTATGAGAAAAATGATTAACATTAAATGTTAGTTGGATTACTGGTTATAAAACTAAGAAAACTTTCTATGATATTTTGAGTATCCAGATCGATGAACAGTTGTCGAAAAAAGTTTTGTTTTTTTACCAAATTAGTCAAATCCCTTAGAATAATGGAAATCAAACATCCTCAAATATGACTGAATCATTAATTTGATAAGCTAAATTCATGTTACCATGAAGCCAACTACCGATGTCGGAGGGATGAAACAAAACAACACCATACTTCAATGAAGGCGGAAAGGGGTCGTGATTTATACCTCTGAAAATCCCTAATCGCTATGGCTGAGATAAAAATATTGCTGAACCATTTAAAACACTCCCACACCGTATTTTTTAGACTCGTTAAGACACAGATGCTCTCACTTTACCGTATCCCGAATACCGACATTTATTTGAAATGAACCCCGACTACAAAGGTCCAGGAAAAATTGTTGTCCAGTTTACCTTCCACTGCTTCCGTTTATGGTGTTGGGTCGTGCAGAAAAAAAAAACTTCCCGTCAACGATTCCCAAATCTTTAGAAACGAGAAGTGGTTCCGGTTCGCTGCGGCTCAGTTGAATGGGAATGTTTTTAAATGTTAAGGTAAGCATAAAAAGGCAAAAACTTTTTGTAACCGTTTCCATGCAATTTTCGCGACTGTCTCTAGGTCCTTCTTTCTCACATTCGGATGCCTGGTATACTGAATCTTTCTGACTCTGATCTCTAGCGCATGGTGTGTCCTGCGGAGTCTATTTTTGAACACACATACACTCATAAACTGGGAAAACGAGCGGCATAAAACTGATTCCTTTTATCTGGTTTGCCTCTTTGTCCTCTTCGGTTCAAACCGTCGGTGTTTGGGCATAACATCAGCGTCATACAAGACTGGTTCCCATTTAAATAGAAACAAATGCTAGTATTCCTCCGCTGTGGGTCGTAAAAATGGTGTCGTGAGAAAAGGTGGGAGTGTCTGGTATAAAGGAAGATGCAACCTTTACCGTAATATTTATGCAGGACGCTTTATTTCACATATTTCTTTTTATTTGCGAAAGAATACGATGCATGAAACTAGAACTGATCCCAGACAATTTTAGTTTTGTTTTCTTCTGTTGTGTTTTTTTTTTGCTAATGACTCTTACTATATTTTCGATGGTGTAGACAACAATTACCGCTAGCTTACGGATAAAATAAACGATGCCAACGGTTTTATTCTACCATTGGTAATCTTGTATTTAGTAGAAATCCGGTATTGGAAGTGATCCCTTTTTGAGCATTTTTTTAATACTTCACTCCATAAGGGGTTTTTTCTGTAGTTCCCACAAGCATCAGATGTTAGAGAAGAAGAAATTCATTGTTACTATTATTTTTATTATATTAAAGGTACTTTAATGTAGCGAATCCTTCAGATTATCAGAGGGATTTGATCGGATAATGTTCAATCAATAAAATCGAACGGGACATAGAAGACATGAAGTTTTATAGTCAAAACCAACTGGCCAGATTTTGATCACACTATTTGTTATCAAATGTAAAGATTTGTGTTCCAGTTCCAACCGGTCGGATACCTTAAATTCATAAAAAATTATACATTCTCCAACATTGATGTTCTTATATTCTATTTTCTCTGGAGATTTTTTCGGTTATACATAATAGGTAAAAATTGGATTTTTAAACTTTCATATCCGGGTAGCGTGCAAATCACTAGAAATGAAACGAATATCCGGAAACTATCCGAATAATGATTCACTATCCGGCCGGATACTAGAAAAAAATTAAAAATACTAACATAAGATAAATCATAACACAACAGCATTTGAAGATCATTCACACTTAATAAAAAATAAGGCGAGATGTTAGTATGTCAGAAATGTTATTAAAATTAAATAACTATCAACTCATAGCAGTATTGACTTTAGAATAGTACCCAAAATTGATAACCATTAGTAAATTATGATGAATGAATAATCATCAAATATAAGGATTTTCACATAACAGTCGATTTCGTTAGCATTTAGACTTTTTGCCTCATCGCTACATTGGCTAGAGAAAATTGCAACTTCGTCGTCCCAAAAGGTGTCATGAGATACGCGTGTAACATTTTATTCAGTTTCATCGTTTTCGTTTCGTTTAACAGGTGTTGGAGGCGGCGTCTCATGATATTTTTGTATGATCAAATATGATTTTTTTGTTTCACTGTTTCCGTTTCGAGAACTTCCGAATGGTTTGACTTGAAACTCGGGTCTGAAATGGTTGCTTAGATACGCACTACTCCATCAAGTCTGACAGTTGTTTAGTCGTCAAAATAATTTCGATTTGTAGTAAAGTAGGAGGTACACTTATAGACTATCATCCCTGAAGACAGTTCTAAGTTTTTTTTTGTAATCTCAATAAAAATAATTGATTGCTGTTCTCAAAACACGTGATTCTTACTCTGGCTCGGTCATTTCAATTACACTTACAAAAATCTCATTATTATGTAATAAAAGTCTATTATCAGAGAAAAAAACTGTTCCAGATTACATGAAGAAAAACATGATACACTATGAAACATTTATTATAAACGAAAAATTTAATATTTGTTCATATTTTTTTCAATTTTTTATCCGGCCAAACCACTATCCGTTTCATCACTACGACATACCATGAAGATCGTCTTGAAACTGAATCAAATCGGTTTGTTCGCCGTGTAGTTTCGAGTTTAGCGAATTCAGATACCAGGAAATATTTACAATGTAAACTAGACACTTATGCAAGCCAATCTTCCTACATAAAGATTACTTGCTTGAGCTTCCAAAACATTTTGTGTTCGTCTTCCAGTTAACTTCGGCTTACCAGTACACTGAAATGTAGGACAGAACAACCTCGTGAACAATACTTATTTTAAGAGTAGGTGTCGGTTCCTTGAATAAAGCTGCAACTTTGATGTAATTGTCATTGGTGGGAACCTTACTCATATACTACATGGACTGAAAAGTCCCGGAATTTCTTAACAGATGGCGCCACTAAAGTGAACAAGATTCATTTCGAGAGGTTCATCTGTCACTAGCTCATGCGTGAAGTTTCATTACATTTCGTTTATTTATTCACAAGCTATTGTTGTTTAAGTGTCACTACCTGAGCTTTCGTATAGAAAATGGAAAAAGAGGAATATCGTATTTTGATCAAATATTGCTCTTCAATGAAGTGTTTGATGGTATGTTATTCCACTTTTGCTCCTTCAAGAACAACACTTTATCGGTGATTTAGTGAATTTAAGGGGGTGTAGAGGCAGTGAATAATTCTAGTGTAGAGGCACGAATTTCGGAGGTTTTTTCGAGATCCGTTAAAATAAAACAGTCCACTGTTTATACTCTAGGAAAATATTCCCCTTCGTCTTCTTCTTTTCCTTTGTTCACGGAGACGTTACATCTTATGATTTCCCCTTCGTTGCTCGTCGATAAGTTGCTCGTTATTGACTCTCGCTGAAGCAAACTTTCATTCTTCGGGAGGAAATCGAATGAACAACATCGTTGCTGGGCGAGCTGGACGGCGAGGGATCGAATGCCTTTCTCAAGACAATGCGGTGGAGGAGTAATATTATGGATAAAGTAAAGTTTTCCAAGGGCCTCTTTGAAGACTAGAGACGAATGAACTGAAGATGTTTGGAGTCTCAAGCAAGGAAGGAAGGCAAACATTCAGTATCGTTCGATGTCTCTGGCATTGCAATCATTGCATCAAACTGACGCCATTGCATTAAGGTTCTGAGCTACACAATTGTGTGAGGAATCATCAAGCTAGGCTATCATCAGCTCACCAAGAAAATCAATGTTCTGCAATTTTATCAGTGATTTGGTTTCGCATGACGGTAGGAAAACTCTCTCCATAAAGGATGACAGCTAAGCCAATCTAGACTGGCAATATTAACAGAAAAGCAAATCGGAGATAAGTGTGTGTATATTTAGTTGCTTCAAGCCATCGATATATGGATATTCGTATGCATACGTGCGTGCTTCATAACCCGTGCGTAAAAATAGTGCGTCTTCGCTACGCTGAAACCACTTTTGTATCTGCTCTCATGTGCATTGGCCCTGTAACGATGCAACAATCGCCTTTTTTTATGATATGATTGACGATTGTTTGGTGTTGCAAATTATACAGTCGTAATGATAAATATGAACCAGGAGGGGAGATAGCGGGAGGTAAATATTTACGCTAGGGTATTGGTAATGAATCTCTGCTGAGGCAAATATTCAGCCTTTTACCCAGCAGTTAACATTGTTTGTTTTCTGTCATCTATGCATTGAACTGACGCTATGGTGAAGCAGGTGTTAAGGTTATACACCAAAAAATTATTTTGGGAATACCAAGTTATTCATTAAATTATATTAAGTTATTAATTTATTTGGGCTCGCGTGCCAGCCGCAAAACTGCTATCAACTAGGATTGAATTCGCGCTAATCTTGATTATAATGAAGCAGTGCTACTCTTTTCGAGGTTGTTGAGATTAACAGATAGAGTTCATTTCGTCTATTTAGTTACCAAGAAAGTAAATGTCGTTTCTGAAAATTTATATGTGATTTGGTTTCGCTAACCAGTAGCGAAACTTTCTCCACTAAGGATGACAGCTGCGCCTCGAGCATGTATTGTTCTGCGAGCACAAGAATGAATCATCAAACAATTATCGTCAAATGACCAAACTGGTAGAATGGTTATTTCAAAATTTTCGTAGCATTATAAAATAATATCCGCAGTTATAAACAAGCGGCTTAAATTAAACTACAGCGTAGTTCTAGGTAGTATATCTTGAACACAACCTCCTATATTTTTTCAAAATTGAGGTACCATGTCATCCGGACAACTGACAACAGCTCCAAAACAAGAATTCTGTTTAGCAGACTATAAAAAAACGAAATTGCATTCAACCAAAGCGAACCATGAACCCACAATATGGCATCGGACGACAGTGAAGAATGCAGATCCGAGGCTGGTCTTCATTTTTCATCAACTGTAACGAATCAAGTGTAACGTATTCATTTCCATTTATTAAGATATTATTTTGTCAATAACTCGATTATCCGGATTATCCGGAGTATTCATTTCTTTTTCACTCCGGACAATCGAGTCATAAAAAAAACGAAATTTCTTTTTCGAAAAATAATATCAACACTCCGGATAATCGAGTCAGAAAAAAAACGAAATTTCTCTCGGTAAACGTAATATAATAATGATTTGCACTTATTTATTAAACGGTTTTATCTGGGTTGACCCGTTTGTATGTTTGTGACTCTGTAACTTCGTAACTTTGTCTGTAGCGCTGTACCACATTAATAGAAATTTAACTCTCTTCTTGTTGACCGATTGATCTGAAATTTGGAACACATCTTTATCTCTGGTATCATTATAAAACTGCGCATTCCATGATCTTGAAAATCCATGATGGCGGCCGCTACAAAATGGCGGATTACATATTTTCTCAGACCACTTCAATGTTAGTATCAAATGGAAGGGCTTGACTAGTAGAACACAGTTATTTATGAAAAATGCAAATTCCGGATCGAATTCTGGATAAGCTGGAGTCTCCGGATAATCGAGTCTGACCTGTATTACGTTTGACATCCTGTTTGTAATACGTGATTTGATAGATTTGATCAGACACAGTCAACTAGTGGGAGCCCAAACTTCAAATTGAAATATCTCAAAATAATGTTTTTGGCGCTTGGTTCGTTTTGGCAGAACCCCGACCATATGAACTTACAAATAAAAAAAAATAAATTTGAATTTTTCATCAAATGCGACATTTATTTTTTTGGAAGAACTGCATGATCTTACACAGTAGATCCTAAATAGAACGCTTATAGTGAAACACTCATCAACCTGTTTCATTTTCAACGAATTAAAAAAAACCGCTCTAAAATAGCGGTTGACATAAAAATGACTCCCAAATTAATATCGTACATTTTAATCAGCCCTCAAAAATTGTGTATTACCAGATACCTTCAGAAGTCTTTGGTTAAGCAAAGTTTGAAAATAATATTCCAAGTTCGCCGTAAAAAAAACTTTTTGTTGATGAAAAATAGTTGCCATGGGATAAGAGGTTAAGTTGCATAATCTGTTGATCAACTGTTGATTTTTGTGTTTATTGGCTACCTGGGCAGTTATGGCTCGTTGGATAGAGTTTGCGTTATTTTTGTAGTGCATTTTCTGCACCACTTCCCCTATTTCATTCTGTTGTTCTATCCTATCTCACCTGTTTCATCCATCTCTTCATTTCTTTTTGACATTCAGTTTAAACGTGACGTTTTGTTTCCTCTCGATCGATCTAACGTAAAATATGCAAAGGTATGTATAACATATGAATATTAATTTCATTAACGTCTGAAAAAGGTCATCACACTGTTTGGATATAGATTTCGGTACGCATTTAGTGTGGAAGTTATAATGAAGTGTGCTAACCTGTGTCACAGACGATTCTTCGTACCAACCGCTCTCATGATTGTCCAACATATCAAATGAATGATGCACAATTTGAGGAAAAATCAAACACTGTTCAAATAATGATCCTAGAAGCCAAATTCTCGAAGCATATTCCATCGTCATAATCCCTTTCGACTGGAATAACCCTTCAGAAGGATTTGAACCGCACTGTTTGAAGTACCTGCAAGAAAAGAAGAAAAGCCAAGTGGCCAATGGAAGGGAAGCAAATAATCAATCGTGGATTTATCGCCTCATTTTGCATTCCACCAACTACGATTTATGACTACTCCATCTGGGGGTGTCGAATGGGAGCTTATGTATGCAGTGCAATGCAATGAGCCGTGTCATAGAGGCTACTTGATTGCTTCGTCTGTGTATGAACGCACTTATATACTCAGCTTTACGTTTAATTGCCGAACTCTCGTTCCACTGAATTTGTGCTGCTGAATGAATTTCTCATAATGTCTGCAGTGAGATCACGTCAACATTCGTTAAAATCTGCACTAAAGCTCAGTAATTATGGATTAGAATTTAACAAACGTTAATGAAGTGGATTGTCAGTAAATAGTAGATACATCTCAGTTTTTCACTCTCAGAAGAACCACGCCGTTTTTAACTCGCGTTATTGCAATCGCAGATTGGTTATGATGTTGATGAAGATGGTACTTCGAGAGACCAAAAGAATTGGATATTTGTAAAGGGTGTGTCACATCAAATTGCATCACGGAAAAAACGCTGTAGAAATTCGCCCAGTAGACCGATCCTTTTGAAAATTTTAGACAGTAAAATAAAAACTATTAAACAACTTTTGGCATTTTCTTTTTATTCATACTTCGAGCCCAAGCCCGTATGCTCGCACCTTCCTCTTTACCCCGTTCATAAGGTTCTGTACAACGTCAGGTTGTAGTTTTTTTTTGAACAGAAATCCATTTTCTCTTGAAGTCCGCCTCCGATTTGACAACTTTTGGGTTCTTCCGGAGGGCCTGCTTCATAAACGCCCAATATTTCTCTATTGGGCGAAGCTCCGGCGCGTTGGGCGGGTTCATTTCTTTTGGCACGAAGGTGACCCCGTTGGCTTCGTACCACTCCAACACGTCCTTTGAATAGTGGCACGAAGCGAGATCCGGCCAGAAGATGGTCGGGCCCTCGTGCTGCTTCAATAGTGGTAGTAAGCGCTTCTATAGGCACTCCTCAAGGTAAACCTGCCCGTTTACCGTGCCGGTCATCACGAAGGGGGCGCTCCGCTTTCCGCAAGAGCAGATCGCTTGCCACACCATGTACTTTTTGGCAAACTTGGATAGTTTCTGCTTGCGAATCTCTTCCGGAACGCTGAATTTGTCCTCTGTGGAGAAGAACAACAGGCCCGGCAGCTGACGAAAGTCCGCTTTGACGTAGGTTTCGTCGTCCATTACCGGGCAATGCGGCTTCGTCAGCATTTCGGTGTACAATTTCCGGGCTCGCGTCTTCCCCACCATGTTTTGCCTTTCGTCGCGGTTAGGAGCCTTCTGAACCTTGTATGTACGCAGGCCCTCCCGCTGCTTGGTCCGCTGGACGAATGAACTTGACAAATTCAGCTTATTGGCGACATCCCGGACCGAACTTCTCGGATCACGTCTAAACTGCTTAACTACGCGCTTGTGATCTTCTTCACTGACGGAGCATCCATTTTTGCCGTTCTTCACCTTCACCGGTCGATGGTTAGGTTCTCGAAGTATCGTTTTAGTACTCTGCTGGCCGTGGATTGGACGATTCCCAGCATCTTACCGATGTCCCGATGTGACAACTCCGGATTCTCGAAATGAGTGCACAGGATTAATTCACGACGCTCTTTTTCGTTCGACGACATTTTTCCAAATTTACGTAAAATTGACAATGAAGCATGGCCAACGTGATCTATACACTCTTATCTGATTATAAGCGACAGCTGAAGATATAATTCCTAATAATTAAATTTCTACAGCGTTTTTTCCGTGATGCAATTTGATGTGACACACCCTTTATTCAAAAGATTTGAAGTATATTCGTTTTTTTAGTTTCCACAAATACTTGCTAACTGTATCTTTCTTAATTCTCAAGCCAAACAAATGTTATGAGATATTTTAATTGTAATGTTTGTACCTTTCAAATATATGTAGAACACACTAACACACACACACACACTAACACACACACACACACACATACACACACAAAACTGCGGTGGTCCTGACAGATCGAAATTGTGCAGGAAGTGCGGGACGGAAGGTCACGTTGCTAGAGACTGCACAAAGCAATCGAGGTGCATGTTGTGCAAGGAGGATGACGGAAACGACCACGTCACAGGTAGCTTCAAATGTCCGGCGTACAAAAAGGCGATTGCGGGTTCGCAGTAATGGAGGTTACCCAGCTCAACCTCAATCATTGCGACATAGCACAGCAATTGTTGTGGCAGTCAACAACTGAAACTAAATGCGACGTTGCAATGATCGCAGAACCGTACCGAGTTCCTCGCGATAACGGAAAATGGGTGGTGGATAAAGCAGGGATGGCTGCAATACTAGTGATGGGAAGGTACCCCATCCAAGAAGTGGTGGAAAGCTCACAGGAAGGTTTCGTGATCGTCAAAATCAACGGAATCTTCATGTGTAGTTGCTATGCACCCCCAAGATGGTCAGCGGAGCAGTTTCACGAGATGTTGAACGTACTCACGGATAAGGTCAGCGGCCGCAAACCAGTCATCATCGGAGGAGACTTCAACGCCTGGGCTGAGGAGTGGGGAAGCAGATGCACCAACGCCAGGGGGTACAGCCTACTATAAGCCTTCGCAAAACTAGACGTCACACTTCTGAACGAAGGCACTAGCAGCACCTTTCGAAGGGACGGCCGCGAATCCATCATCGATGTAACTTTCTGCAGTCCATCACTGGCGGCTAATACGAAGTGGAGAGTGTCGGAGGGATACACACACAGCGACCACCAGGCAATCCTGTATAGTGTCGGCCAACGGAATCCCGCAGCGGTACGGAATACAAAAACCTTTGAGCGGAAGTGGAGGACAAAGGTTTTTGACAAGGAGCTTTTGGTCGAAGCACTATGCATAGACAGCAGAACTCTTAATCTGAGCGCCGACGGGCTGACAGGAACATTGGTGAGGGCATGCGATACAGCGATGCCGAGAAGACTGAACCCGACGAATGAACGACGTCCAGCCTACTGGTGGAACGAGACACTCAGCATCCTCCGCGCTAACTGTCTACGAGCCAGAAGAAGAGTCCAGAGGGCACGAACCGATGTAGAGAGAGAGGAGCACCGCGCGTCTTTCCGAGCGACCAGAGCCGCCTTGAAACGAGAGATACGTAGGAGCAAATCGAACTGCTATAGGGAGCTGTGTCGAGACGTCGACGCAAATCCTTGGGGTGAAGCATATCGAATCGTGATGGCGAAATTCCGTAGTTCAACGACTCCCATGGAATTATGTCCGGAAAAACTCGAGGTCATTGTGAATGGACTCTTTCCGCAGCACGACCCACCGACGTGGCCACCCACACTGTACGGTGAGGACGAAGCAGAGAACGCACAAATCACCAACGAAGAACTCATCGCGGTGGCAAAAGGTCTAAAGTTGAAAAAAGCACCCGGCCCTGACGGAATCCCCAATGTGGCCCTGAAATCGGCGATCCTTGCTTTCCCCGACATGTTCAGGGTGGTGCTGCAGAAATGCCTGGATGACGGTCTCTTCCCTGCGGAATGGAAGATACAAAAGTTGGTGCTGCTCCCGAAACCAGGAAAGCCACCTAGAGATCCAGCGTCGTATAGGCCTATTTGTTTGTTGGATACTTTGGGAAAGCTCTTGGAAAGGGTTATTCTCAACAGACTGGTGAAATGCACGGAGGATGACCACGGATTGTCAAAAATGCAGTTCGGGTTCCGGAAAGGAAAGTCGACAGTGGACGCTATTCGGACAGTTATCGAGAAAGCTCAGGTCTCGCTTAAACAAAAACGAAGAGGCGACCGTTACTGCGCGGTGATTTTGATTGACGTGAAGAACGCCTTCAATAGTGCCAGCTGGGAGGCCATCGCCGAGGCGCTACACAGATTGAAGGTCCCTGGCTACCTGTACAGGATACTGAGAAGTTATTTCCAGAATCGGATCCTGGTATACAACACAGACAGGGGACAGATAGTGAAGAATATCTCGGCGGGAGTTCCACAAGGTTCCATCCTAGGTCCCACGCTTTGGAACACGATGTACGACGGTGTTCTAAGGCTGAAGCTACCCAGAGGTGTGGAGATCGTGGGCTTCGCGGACGACATCGTAACAACGGTAATCGGCGAGACGCTTCAGGAGGTGGAAATGTTGGCGACTGAGGCTGTAGACATGATCGGTAGTTGGATGGACAGCGTAAAGCTCCAGATGGCACATCACAAAACCGAGGTGCTGTTAGTGAGCAATCGTAAGGCAGTGCTGCGGGCAGAGGTATCGGTCGGAGGACATACCATCGTTTCGAAGCGGGCGGTGAAGTACCTCGGAGTCATGATCGACGACCGGCTGAACTTCAACCAGCACGTCGACTATGCATGTGGGAAGGCGTCAAAGGCCATCAACGTGGTGGCGAGGATCATGCCAAATAGCTTTGGCCCAAGCAGCAGCAAGAGGCGTCTCTTGGCAAGTGCATCTTCGTCGATACTGAGGTATGGTGGCCCTGCCTGGTTGGCGGCTCTGGAAACCCACCGAAATCGGAGGAAGCTGAACAGCACATTCCGACTCATGGCCATGCGAGTCGTAAGTGCTTATAGGACCATTTCGACAGAAGCTGTGTGTGTAATCGCCGGAATGATTCCCATCTGCATCACTCTGGCGGAAGATAGCGAGTGCTACAAGCGACGGGAAAGCAGAGGTATCCGGAAATTGATGAGAGCGGAGTCGTTGGACAAATGGCAGTATGAATGGGATACGGCAGAAAATGGTAGATGGACGTACAGGCTGATACCGGTACTTTCGACCTGGTTGAACAGGAAACACGGTGAAGTTAACTTTTACTTGACGCAGTTTCTGTCTAGGCATGGCTGTTTCAGGCAATATCTACACCGGTTCGGGCACGCAGTTTCACCCCTCTGTCCGGAGTGTAGAGATATGGAGGAAACACCGGAGCACGTCGTTTTTGTCTGTCCCAGGTTCACCGAAAGGCGCGAGGGGCTGTCTGCACTTCATGTCGGGAATATTGTGGAGGAGATGTGTCGCGACGAGATGATCTGGAATGCTGTGAGCAGTACAATCACACAAATCATGTCGGAGCTGCAGCGAAGGTGGAGGGCTGACCAAAGTGCTGACAACGTCCGACGGTGAAAGGTGAACAACGGCGACGGCTGTTGCAAGAGATGGTACCTCACAAGAGTAGCTGTGACGGGGTGCGCGTTGTGTTGGAGGGCACCACCTAATCGGCTCTCCGCTGGGAAGAGAAATCCTGCGAGGGTGACTGTGACGGGTCGCGCGTCAAGTTGGAGGGCGCTTCCTAATCGGTGCACGTCTCGACAGGTAAACGGATGCCGATTTAATAACTACGACGGAGTGAGTGTCAAGGAGGGCGTCTTCAAACTGGTGTATACCCCACGAGAGCTGCTGTGATGGAGTGTGCGTCATGTTGGAGGGCACTACCTAATCGGCGCTCCGATGGGAAGAGAAATCCTGCGAGGGTGACTGTGACGGGGCGCGCGTCAAGTTGGAGGGCGCTTCCTAATCGGTGCACGTCTCGACAGGTAAACGGATAATGCCGCGGAGAACAGCAAAAGGCCTGCCTGACAACGCCTGATCGTGGCCTGGATGGAGGAACACCGCGAACATCTCGAAGGAACGAGCATCAAGGATGAAGCCACGATCAAAATGGTGAATACCCCACGAGAGTAGCTGTGACGGAGTGCGCGTCAGGTTGGAGGGCACTGCCTAATCGGCGCTCCGTTGGGAAGAGAAATCCTGCGAGGGTGACTGTGACGGGGCGCGCGTCAAGTTGGAGGGCGCTTCCTAATCGGTTCACGTCTCGACAGGTGAGAAACCCCGCGAGGGTGGCTGTGACGGGTTGCGCGTCAAGTTGGAGGGCAATTCCTAATCGGTTCACGTCTCGACGGGTAAATTCAAAATGCCTGCGAAGAGGACATCAGCGCAGTGGAATTAATAACGAATAGAAAGGAAGAAAAATATTGAGAAAAAGGGAAGGACAACGCTAGTTAGCGTTGAAAACTCGAGAAGTGCATGAGCACAGCCGCCCCCTGAAGTAGTCGCCTAGATGTGGTCCCAGGGGGAATAAGGCAACGAGTAGAGGGCTTGGTTTTTGTGGGTGCGATCCCCACTCGACGTCTGGGTTAACCCTTCCCAGGTAGTGCTGGTAGAGCGTTCCTCACCTCTTTAAAAAAAAAACAGGAAGTGGGTTATATCTATGGGATAACCGCAAGGGTGACGTAGGACTATCGTTGATTTAGAGATCATTTGTATGAAGTTGAATCTGAATTCATTCTGAATGAATGAATATTTGGAGAACTTCGAAAACGAGAGCGTTACGTTGGAGGCACAAGGTTTTATGCATCCAATATTGGATACGGAAATATCCTACTGATGGGGAAGAATAATCTTCAGAAGCTATCCTGTTGATTGCGATTGATTGAAAAATCACAAAACCTAATGTATTTGGTCACAGTGTTACATGGATAGAAAACATTAAAATAAACTTTTTCACATGAATGTAATTTTAAATTCCCAGAGGAACTGGCAGATTATTTTCAGTAACGATTAGATGTTTCCACATTTTCCTCGATACTGGAAGCCCACCAGTGGTTAATGCTAACTCGATAACCATCTGTTAATAGCACTTGATTGAAACATATTTGGTCACAGTGTTACATGGATAGAAAACATTCAAATAAACTCTTTCACATGAATGTATTTTTAAATTCCTAGAGGAACTGGCAGATTATTTTCCGGATCTTTCTCTATCCAAACGGAAAGAATTCCGTGAGTGTATGTGTGTGTGTGTAGCGGCTGCTTCGAGATCTTCCCGGGGAACCGTTTGTAGCATCACTCTCCTCCTGATGGATTCCCTTCTGGCCTAAGGTGCACAAACAGGCTCTTGGTGACACCGTTCATCCGCGCTTTCATGATAAATGAAGAGCTTCACCACAACAGCGACAACATGCTCCAATCGCTATTCAATTAGAACTGAGTGGATTTCCGAGCGGCGCTCGCTTATATACCGATTGGTGATTTTAATAGCCTATTTTGAAAGCAAATTTAAGACTATTGAAACAAGTTTTTGGATCAGAAAGTAACAAGTATAGAACGCGTAGACATTTTATCTTTCGAATGAAGTGTTTATCATACCATTTCGTTCAGTTGTTTAGGAGCTATTAACACTCAAAATCTCGGTCTCCGGCGTAACGCTTTCGTTTTCGAAACTTTGATTTTACACCCCGGTATAGAAATGAAAGACGTAGTCCTACGTCAAAAAAAACACACACACACACACATTTTTGTTGAACTCGAGGCTTTTACACTAACAAAAAATCCTAATGCAGTTCTCCATTAAAATTGAACAGAAATTATACAATCGAAGGAAGAAAGCAGTTTCAATGATAATGCGTATTGAACAATATCGTCTTCTTTTCCTTTCATCCATTATCATTCAATTTCCCACCTTACTTGGACTTCATGAATTCTATCCAGTGAAAGAAAAATAGCACTGCGTCTTTGCGGACTTCATAATAAATTCTTCTCCTTTTTTATCGATCTGGGCTGATACAACAAAAATACAAAAGATAACGATAGCTCAGGTGATGAACGGGAAATTGGGATGCAGAGGGGCAAAAAAGTAATGATTTTTCTCTCTATCGAATCGTTGAACCGCTTGAGGAAAATGATAATGATAATACTCACAGTGCACTACCAGCCGCCACTTGTCCTCGATGGCACTGTCTGGGATGAGGGGATTCTCCGCCCGGCAGGTCAGGTATTTTCCGTCATCATCCACGGTCGGTGTGAGCGATAGGACACTTAGGGACTGATTTCCGTTCTCGGCAAACTGTTGAATCAAAGAAAGGGATCAGATTTTCAATGGAAATTTTGAAATGAATGAACGTTTGAATTTTTTTTCCGAGCATGTTTTGTGTATTCAGTGAACCGTCAAATGCGAAAATATCAAAGAAACATCAGCAAGAGAAACACAAAAATGCATTAAAGAAGCTGCGGATTTTCAAACTTTCTTCCATTCAGACACGAATAACATTTTATCCGTTCAGCACGTATTTTCCGTCATCATCCACGGTATTTTCGGATTTAGTCGGCTCACTACGAGTTCAGGAGGGATGAAGCCACTAAAATTATGAATAATGAGAACAACGAATAATTCTCAGAGACACGTTTGTCGTATATACGCTAACATAGTAAGCTATAGCAGAAATATTTATCTTTTTTAAAATATTTTTTTTAAATTTAAATTATTAAAAAATTATAAGAGGTTGTATCTAAAACACCATCGCATTGATGACGTAGAACTGCGCTGTAGGTTAATTGAAGTCGCTTTTTTATAACTGCGAATATTATTTTCTAATGCTACGAAATTTTAGAAATAACCATTCTACCAGTTTGGTCGCCCTGAAATATTTTTTTTATTGTAGAATCATTTGATGATTCATTCTTGTCCTCGCAGAACAATACATGCTTGAGATAAGCGCAGTTATCATCCTTAGTGGAGAAAGTTTTGCTACTGGCAAGTGAAACCAAATCACATAAAAAATTCCAGAACGACATTTACTTTCTTGGTGACTAAATAAACGAAATAAACTCTTTCTGTTAATCTCAACAACCTCGAAAAGAGTAGTATTGCTTCATTATGATCGATATTAGCGCAAGTGCAATCCTAGTTGAAGGGAGTTCTGGAACTGGCACGCAAACCCAAATAAATTAATAACTTATTATAACTTATTGAATAACTTGGTATTCCCCAGATAATTTTTTGGGCATTCTTAACATCTGCTTTACCATAGCGTCAGTTCAATGCATCGATGTCATGTCAAAGGCACCAACGAAACCTTTATGATGACGGAAAACAAACAATGTCAACTACTCGGAAAAAGGCTGAATAATTGCCACAGCAGAGATTCATTACTAATACTCTAGCGCAAATATTTCCCCCCTGCTATCTCCCCTCCCTGTTTATATTTATCATTGCGACTGCATAATTTGCAACACCAAACGCACGCACGTACGCACACAAAATCCATATATCGATGGCTAGAAGCAATTAAATATACACACACATATCTCCGTTTTGCGTTTCGTAATGCTAGAGACATAAGCGAATCAGTAATTTGGTCGCGTCCACAGCTCAATCCAAAACTAAGACATGTGAGATTTTAAACTTCTTCAGTTCAGTTCATTGGAAAAATTTACTTTTTCCTCGTATTACTCCTCCATCCCCATTGCTTGAGAAAGGCATTCGATCCCTCACCGTCCAGCTCGCCCAGCAACGCTGTTGAAATGAATAAAAGTTTGCCTCAGCGAGATCCACTGTTTATACTCTAGGCAAATATTCCCCTTCGTTCTTCTTCTTTTCCTTTGTACATGGAGACTTTAAATATTACGATTTCCCCTTCGTTGCTCGTCGATAAGTTGTCCGTTATTGACAGCTCTGTTCGGGAAAGCACACAAATGGACAGAACAAATGTATGGGAAAATTGAAATGCTTATAGTTTTCATGAATTCTTACCATTTACACACCATGGGATTGTAATGTATAGCATATCAAACAAATCTTAGAAAATGTCCGATTCGTTTGGTATGTAAATCGCCAGAATCCGTTCATGACAAAAATAGTTATTAACGTTAATTTTATTTCATAAAAAACGTGACCTGTTTAAGGGTGCCACCTAATAAAAGACGTAGTTCTACGTCAAAATTTGGTTCATCTGTATGTTTACAATATGTTTATAAACAATCAATATTTTTCGTCATAAATCGGTCGTCGAAATGAAGTAGTCTGAAGCTTATGTTATTCAGAAATTAAGCATTAAACATTTAAACTTTTACTGATTGTAACGTATCCAATTAAATCGTTTGATAGGGTTCCCGGAATAAATCGCCACAGAAAACGACTGCAACAGAAACCACCGCTTATAAAATGTGTAGTAGGCTATAAATATTGTGGCGCGGTATTGTATTTCAAAACAAGAATTAACCGGGCAAACGTATCGCCCCAGGCAAACGTAACGCCCCGGGCAGACGTATACCGTCCGACGCTCGCTAGAGCTCGGTCGGACATTGCTAAAGGATCGTATCCTATGTTTCAAACTAACCGGGCAATCAGTGGATCCCAGGTTTGCGTGCGAGACACCGCCGCTTCCGACGGCGGGTCGGCGGTGGACTCGGATTGCGTCATCTTGGCGGCATGGGCCGCCTCGATTCCTTATCCTCGCCAAATGGGGACTTCGTCCCCATTACATTGTCCTCAGAATAAATTTCGAAAAACGAGAACAAGAGAATAAATTTATAATAGAAATGTGAGGCACATGATGTTTTTCCCGCGCCAAATATTTCTAGCCTACTACACTTTTTCTAAGCGGTTGTTTCTGTTGCAGTTGTTTACTGTGGCGATTTATTCCGGTCACCGTTTGATAGTTATCTTCATTGCCATTTTTACATAATCTCAAGATAATGTCAACAAAAATCGACAAAGCTCGTATATCTTGACTAAATAATTGGAAAATTTGCCTTACGGCAGATCTGTTTCGTTTCATATAAACAGACAGGTGTGATAATATTGTTCTATGTTCAAGATACATATCGAATTTAGGACACTTGCTTGTACTCTTGCTCTCCAATGTAGAAACCAGACAAAATGCACAGCCTGTTAGAGGCAATTGCAATTTTTTAGGCTTCATCTCTGCATTGCCAATGTTGGGCTTGGTTTACGTCCGGTGAATTTTGAACAAATAGAATGCTGCAGAGGCTATAATTTCCATTCACAGTCCATGGTAAGGATTGCATCGCTGCGTATCGCATCAGTACACTGAATCCGGCTATTCGTATTCACCAAATGAACGAAAAGAAATCATTCCTGCTGTCAAAACACATCAATCCAGGATAAAATCGATTTCCAACAACTTTGCTCGCGAAAGCTACTGTACCCAGGAAAAGGGAACAAAGTTCAGTATTGAAATCGCTTTTCGATAACCACGAATTATCTCAACGATATCGCGGAATCACATCCGCAAAATGCATCCATATTTGGTATTTGGTATTTTCCCCTGATAATTTCCGAAGTGTAAACTTCATCAGGTGCATACTTACATTCTTGCTCAAACGCTTCAGCTGCCGGGCTCCCTTCCACCATGAAATCATCGCTTCCGGCCGCGAACCAGAACTCTTGCATTCGATATCGTACCGCTTGTCAGCAGAAACGAATTTCTCCTTGACCAAGATATGAACAGCTACCGGTTTTACTGTCGAGAGAAAGCCAAAAAATAAACCCTAGTGATCTGGAAAATACATATTGTCCGGATTCAAAACAGAGTCACGGGGGGTAAAAACACTTACAATTAACGTCCAACACAACCACTTTGTTATTCGGCGGAGTCAGATTTGTGTTGCTGGCTACACACATCAACCGGGCGTCTAGATGCTGCCGCCCAATATTCGGATATGAAAGATGATTGACCGTTGTTCCGTCCGGCCGGGTTTCGTATGATTCGTCTATCACGGTGTTATCCAGATACCAGGTCACGTTCGGGCGAGGACGACCTGTGAGCCACAAAATAGAGCAAAAAGAGCTCTCGGGTGAGGATACAAAATTTCACAACCGCTCGGTTCTGGCTTACCTCCTTTCACTTCACAGACCAGTTGAATATCGCTGCCCTCGCTATACGGTTCGACGGTGTTGGTTTTCTCCCGGCGCCTCGAGTCGTAGATGATAGGTCGATCCGGCGGAACTGAAATCAGAGCGGGAATTATTCGCACTTTCGATCGCTTCTGTAATATTCTCTAAAGCAAGGGCGAGGATTTCACTGCGAACAACGCTCAAAAGGTTTATAATAGTCAGTGGGATCTCCTAATGTGGTTATAAAGTGTAATCAATTATGATGCACTAGGTGCTGTCTATTCGTTGAACACAACATGGTTTGTGTAAATGACTGTTTCCGTACTTCCCATCAATGTTAACAGATTTGTTATTCGTAGAATGAATTTCATTGCAATAACCACTAGGGGGTGACACCCAATGCGAAAAATCACTATTAATTATGAAAGAGTGACATTCATTTCATTCCCTCGTGTTCATCACATGCATTCTAGATGTTTTCCCGGTATTCGCTGAGCTTTTCTGCGCAATAGCGCTATGTAGCTGGCTATCTAGGCGTAATCAATTCCAGAATGGAAAAGTAATTGCAATCAACGAGTGTAATGAAAAATATCAAGGAAGGGTTGATTTATTCAACTTTGATACTCTCTGTTTCACTAAACGTAATAACACGTTGGGCTGAAAAAAAAATCCAATTTTATTTTCGATCGTTTATATCGTTTAGTGTTACCTATATATAAAACACCATAAAAAAATTAGTTATTGGGAAACATGTACAACACTCAAAAATGGTCTCGTTGCAGACATTTATTTTTTTTTATTTATTTATTTCATCTGACTATATATTCTTCTTCTTCTTCAATGGCACTAACGTTCCTAGAGGAACTTCGCCGTCTCAACGTAGTATTACTTGCGTCATTTTTATTAGTACTTAGTTGAGATTTCTATGCCAAATAACACGCCTTGAATGCATTCTGAGTGGCAAGCTCTAGAATACGCGTGATCACAGTGCAAGTCGGAGGAAATTTCTTTGACGAAAAATTCCCCCGACCAGAACGGGAATCGAACCCGAACACCCGGCATGTTAGTTATGACGCTAACCACTCGGCCACGGGAGCACATCTGACTATATATCGTCATATTGAAAAATTGGCGGGGAAAAGCCAAAATGGCATAAAAATCCCACATCTTTACATCATACATTGAAAGGAGCACATAAAAACATATCATGGTCAAAATATAAACATTAATATAAACATAATCATTTAGCACAACTCATCGTTGGAAGCGTCTTCGTCCAGCATTCATTCTTGATTCAGTGGTCCATGTTGAATCCGGCAACGGAAAGCTTCGGCAGATTGGTGGAAGTCGAAGAATTCATAAAACACATTAAATCGTGCTGACATAAAGCGAATAGGGTCGTGTAAGCTGTAGTTCGCCAAACGTGGTCCAAGATGAAGGAAGCTTCTTGCGCGAAGGACTCTCTCAGGTGCATAGATGTATATCTCCGCAAGAATACCAGGACTATCAATTTCTCCCAAAAGCACTTTGGCTGCAAACAATGCCTGGCTTACCTTCCTTCTATTCTGGAATGTATCAAGTCCCAGTAATTGGCAGCGAGCCTTGTAGGGTGGGAGATTAATTGGATCATTCCATGGAAGAGTACGTAGAGCATAACGGACGAATTTTCTTTGAATTGATTCGATTCTTTCCACCCACAATGTTTGATAGTGGCACCAAACCACCACGCCGAATTCCAGAACCGATCGAACAAGCGTACAGAATAATGCTTTCAGGCAAGTGGGATCGCGAAATTGATCCGAAATTTTGAAGATGAATTCGAGAAGCTTATTGGCCTTGGATTAAAGTGACCAGATGGTCAGAGGTCTACCGCGGGACACAAAAAACAAAACGTTATATATATATATATATATATATATATATATATATATATATATATATATATATATATATATATATATATATATATATATATATATATAATGGGATATATATAACGTTTTGTTTTTTGTGTCCCGCGTGTGAAAATAAACCATAGTTTAGCAAGTCTCATTTATTCATGAAACTCTTAACATGTGTCCTTGCAATGAAACCTGATTTGTATTATTTCTTTCTAAGTATCGTCACTCGGTTGTGATTTTTTGGTGGTTTAGGTTTTGTTTACGCCTGAAAATCACTCGCTCAGACTGAGCATTTAAGCCTGGCAAGCAAGATTCAAATTCTACAATTTTCTCGAAAATTCCAATCCAATTTTTATCCATTTTAGTGTTATCGTATGCATTAAAAAAAATGGAATATTGTCGGATGGCGATGAAAAAAAAAAGACGGGTGGGTAATGTCGGGGACATAACCGGAGTGACGTAGGACTATACAAAGGGGACAGCTTTTGTTAAATATATATTTTAAATGTATTGTTTTATTTTCTTCTCCTACGTGAATACCTACCTATCTACCTGAAAAATGGATTAGTTTACTGTTTACTCTTTATGAATATGTTGATGGTTATGAGAAGAACCTTTGGTGTTGTGTTTTTGTTATCACTCGATACTCCCATCTTGTTCGGTTAAACCTTCCTGTTTAGCTATTGCGTTTGCCACTCGCCACAGCTTTCACAGTTCGAAAATTTCTTCCCATCCAGCTTGTGACATGTTGTTCAGTAAATTACATTTAATGCGACGTGCCGGAGAAACACTTTGCCACTCATTGAAACTAATTGTTGCCTTGATGAGCGCCGAACCGAAGCTGCTCTGTTCTTGATGCGGGTTTTCTGATTGTCGTGAGCAGCTTTGCAAGCCAACTCGAGCACTCCGACGGCCGAGACTCTATAATCGCTGTTAGGTATACTGGTGCTCCGGCACCAATCCGTTCGGCCTAGTTACCCTTGCGGAGCAATCAGTGAATGCGATCAACAGGGAACTGGAGACCTGCACGGTTCGAGTGAGACTTTGTCTTTCCCTTAACTTGTCCTCCTTTGTTACGTCCACGATGCCGATGCCGTACGGTTTGAAAGAAAATAAGATATTTTTTTGGGGTCCGCGTGTTTTATACTCGAGCGGTACACACTCACAGGATAGAGACAAATCGGCAGACTCAGCCAAAGGGGCGAGTCCAACGAGACGAACGAATGAGCGTTAAAAGGGAGCGATGGCAAAAAAATACATTCATTACGATTTGTTCGCTCGTTGGATTCACATACAGGCTAAAAAGGGTCCTTTTCAGGATCACAAAATTATCTTCAATCTAAAGAGTTTATTGTTTTGTTATCACTCGATATCCCCATCTTGTTCGGCTAAACCTCCCTGTTTAGCGATTTGTTGCCACTCGCCACAGCTTTCACAGTTGGAAAATTTCTTCCCATCCAGCTTTGTGACATGTTGTACAGTAAATTACATTCAATGCGACGTGCCGAAGCGCCACTCAGTATCGCATTGGAGGCGATTTTAACCTGTAATTGAACATTTGCGATGACAGTGGTACAGTGTCGATTTTCAATGTGGGGTCATAATTTGGATCTCTATGTTTACAAAAATGTCCAACTAAATAAGTCGCATTACATGTCCGTCCAATTAGCTAAATGTCGAACTAATTGTAACTTACTGTACTTTCAATCTGGAAACAATTTAAGAATGGGTGAAAATTGAATAATCAGGAAAGTCCCCAACTATCAATAAGCTCAGAACAACTGCCAAATTCACATACTCATCAGATCCTGGCAAACAAATGATGAAAAAATCAATTTGTGTTTTATTATTATTTTGCATAATGTTTTAGAAAGCATTGAACTGTATTTCCTAAACTCTTTTTTGGAAGGTTTAATGGCCCTGAAAAGCGCCTTGTTTTATGGAATGGTTCCAATTTAGAAAACTTAGTACTCGTGGTTTTGAAAAAAACCATTTCGAACGCCCTTGATGCCGCCTTGTTCTGGATTTGCCACCAAAGCAGATTGTATAAAGAACAAACTTTTTTCTTCTGCTACCAGCTGCCGTTTTGCGATTGCGTTTGGCACTCGCTACTCGCTGCAACTGCCTGTTGTCTTGATGTCCACCGAACCGAATGTGTTCTGTTCCGAATGCGGGTTTTCTTATCGTCGCAAGCAGCTTTGCCAGCTAACTGGATCACTTCGGCGGCCGAAACTATATAACGACGGCTAAGTGGACTGGTGCACTGGTACTAACGCGTCGGCCTAGCTACCCTTGCGGGGAATTCCAGATCAACACGGTTCGAGCGGGATTTTGCCTTTCCCTTCACTTTTCCTCCTTTACCATGTCCAGACATGGCTGCTTGGGTTGGTTTGTTGATGTGTTGTGATGAGAACCGATGTGGTGTACGGTTTGAATGAGAATGATCGTTACGGCAGCGGAGCGGGGATTTTTAAGCTGACTGGCTGGCTCGAGAATTACGCATGTGTGAGACTGCGACCAATTTTTCGTTCATTTTTTTCTTTTTCCTTTCCAATCGTGCTTCATTATATTTCGCTGCTGCTCTGGTTGCCCGTTTTGGTCGGTACGATTTGAGGAGCACAAAATGGACCAATCAAAAATGGGCACATAGTGCATTTTGACAATGGTTGATAATTCACAATTATTCCATTATTTATCTCAAGAAAAAATGAAATGTTATTCGTTATGATAGATGCGTAGATATATTTCCTATCAATTGATGCAAAAACCTTTGCGATCTATTGAGAAATGCTCGAGTTATAAGCGTTCCAAATCTTGCATTTTTTCCTACTTGTTCAGTGCCTATATTTCCATTTCACCCCCTATATCTTCCGGTTAGACGTAGTCCTACGTCAAAACTTTCAAAAAGTAATTTGATTGAACAAATTTTCCTGAAATATTACGTTTATTAAGCCTACAACAAAAATGATTCAAGGCTGTTGATTCGCAGCAGCAGCACTGTCAAGCAACTTGATTTTCATACTACCAGTTCCACCCCACAGCAAAGGAGTTGGACATCCTGAGGCACTTTGTGTCCGGCAGATATAGCCGATCTGGTATTTACAACATCCTCTCCCTGTGGCTCCTTAAGCCGGGAGATCGAAGCAACAGGCCAAACGGTGCTGGAGAATCTGGCCAAAACGGACGTTTTTTTCTGCGGAAGCTTCAGACGAGACCGGCCGTATCTGAGCAGCAGGCAATCACCCAGAAGAAGTAGCTTCAGGTGAAAAACTTCTTTCCGGCGAAAGAAGTGAAAAACTTCTTTTTCACTGGTGAAATAATGAAAAGACGAGACTTAATTCATGCTAGAATTCAACGAATGGCAGGGGACCGGGTCCGTTCCCCAGGAAAGCGATGACGTCGAATATATCATTCACATCAAGTTCTCGAAGAAGGTCCTTCTCTGACAGACGAGAAGGGAATGTCCAAGCCGCTTTTCTTTCGAGTCATATGGTAAACGGGGATCGAGTACGAAGTGCTTGCTGAATGTTACCAAGGTGACGTGGTTTTTCTGCTGTACCTGGGATCGGCCCATTATGCCAAAAGATCACTGGAGAATGAATAATGGATCGGCTGAAGATAAGCATTGTCTTGAAGATCTCCAACCTTCCCAACATCCCTCAGCTGCGACCGATAGAAAACTTTTGGGCGAATGGTCGAAATGGAGAGATAGTTGACTACCAACGCCACGGAAAGGTAAAAGAACACGTCGACATACATCTTTTCATCGGCCATGATTGAGGTTCCGGCCAACTCCCGTAAGGCCGCCCGGCGCTTCATTTGCGATACTTCATCAAACAACCCTGCCTCTTCCTGTCCAGTACACACTAGGTCTTCCGGTTTATTCAACTCGTTAAGTTCTGACCAAAAGGGACCAACGATGTACTATTCGTCTGACTCACGTTGGTCCCTGCGGATCAATAGGGGGCTTTTATAAAAATCATTTTCCAATTTTGTTGCTGTCGCTTCAAGTTGACACTCTCTAAACAAAAAGACGGGTGGGTAATGTCGGGGACATAACCGGAGTGACGTAGGACTATGCAAAGGGGACAGCTTTTGTTAAATATATATTTTAAATATATTGTTTTATTTTCTTCACCTACGTGAATACCTACCTATCTACCTGAAAAATGGATTAGTTTACTGTTTACTCTTTATGAATATGTTAATGGTTCTGAAAAGAACCTTTGGTGTTGTGTTTTTGTTATCACTCGATATTCCCATCTTGTTCGGCTAAACCTTCCTGTTTAGCGATTTGTTGTCACTCGCCACAGCTTTCACAGTTGGAAAATTTCTTCCCATCCAGCTTGTGACATATTTTACAGTAAATTACATTCAATGGCACGTCGCATTACCACCACTCAGTGCCGGATTGGAGGTAATTTTAACCTGTAATTGAACATTTGCGATGACAGTGGTACAGTGTCGACTTTCAATGTGGGATCATAATTTGGATCTCTATGTTTACAAAAATGTCCAACTAAATAAGTCACATTACATGTCCGTCCAATTAGCTAAATGTCGAACTAATTGTAGATTACTGTACTTTCAATCTGGAAACAATTTAAGGATTGGTGAAAATTGAATAATCAGGAAAGTCCCCAACTATCAATAAGCTCAGAACAACTGCCAAATTCACATACTCATCAAATCCTGGCAAACAAATTATGAAAACATCAATTTGTGTTTTATTATTATTTTGGATAATGTTTTAGAAAGCATTGAACTTTATTTCCTAAACTCTTTTTTGGAAGGTTTAATGGCCCTGAAAAGCGCCTTGTTTTATGGAATGGTTCCAATTTAGAAAACTTAGTACTCGTGGTTTTGAAAAAAACCATTTCGAACGCCCTCGATGCCGCCTTGTTCTGGATTTGCCACCAAAGCAGTTTGTATAAAGAACAAACTTTTTTCTTCTGCTACCTGATGCCGTTTTGCGATTGCGTTTGCCATTTGCCGTTTGCCGTTTGCCTGTTGTCTTGATGTCCGCCGAACCGAATGTGTTATGTTCCGAATGCAGGTTTTCTTATCGTCGCGAGCAGCTTTGCCAGCTAACTCGATCACTCCGGCGGCCGAAACTATATAACGCCGGCTAGGTGGACTGGTACACAGGTACTAACGCGCTCGACCTAGCTACCTTTTCCGGTGCAATTGGCGGATACACCTACGGGAAATTGCAGACCACCACGGTTCGAGCGAGATTTTGCCTTTCCCTTCTGTTTTCCACCTTTGTTGAGTACACGATGCCGATGCCGTACAACCACACGGGTTTACGGTTTGAAAGAAAATAAGATATTTTTTTGGGGTCCGCGTGTTTTATACTCTAGCGGTACACACTCACAGGATAGAGACAAATCGGCAGACTCAGCCAAAGGGGCGGGTCCAACGAGACGAACGAATGAGCGTTAAAAGGGAGCGATGGCAAAAAAATACATTCATTACGATTTGTTCGCTCGTTGGATTCACATACAGACTAAAAAGGGTCCTTTTCAGGATCACAAAAAGTCTAAAGAGTTTATTATTTTGTTATCACTCGATATCCCCATCTTGTTCGGCTAAACCTTCCTGTTTAGCGATTTGTTGTCACTCGCCACAGCTTTCACAGTTGGAAAATTTCTTCCCATCCAGCTTGTGACATATTTTACAGTAAATTACATTTATGCACGTCGCATTACCACCACTCAGTGCCGGATTGGAGGTAATTTTAACCTGTAATTGAACATTTGCGATGACAGTGGTACAGTGTCGACTTTCAATGTGGGATCATAATTTGGATCTCTATGTTTACAAAAATGTCCAACTAAATAAGTCACATTACATGTCCGTCCAATTAGCTAAATGTCGAACTAATTGTAGATTACTGTACTTTCAATCTGGAAACAATTTAAGAATTGGTGAAAATTGAATAATCAGGAAAGTCCCCAACTATCAATAAGCTCAGAACAACTGCCAAATTCACATACTCATCAAATCCTGGCAAACAAATTATGAAAACATCAATTTGTGTTTTATTATTATTTTGGATAATGTTTTAGAAAGCATTGAACTTTATTTCCTAAACTCTTTTTTGGAAGGTTTAATGGCCCTGAAAAGCGCCTTGTTTTATGGAATGGTTCCAATTTAGAAAACTTAGTACTCGTGGTTTTGAAAAAAAAAACATTTCGAACGCCCTCGATGCCGCCTTGTTCTGGATTTGCCACCAAAGCAGTTTGTATAAAGAACAAACTTTTTTTTTCTGCTACCTGATGCCGTTTTGCGATTGCGTTTGCCACTCGCCATTCGCTGCAACTGCCTGTTGTCTTGATGTCCGCCGAACCGAATGTGTTATGTTCCGAATGCAGGTTTTCTTATCGTCGCGAGCAGCTTTGCCAGCCAACTCGATCACTCCGGCGGCCGAAACTATATAACGCCGGCTAGGTGGACTGGTACACAGGTACTAACGCGCTCGACCTAGCTACCTTTTCCGGTGCAATTGGCGGATACACCTACGGGAAATTGCAGACCACCACGGTTCGAGCGGGATTTTGCCTTTCCCTTCACTTTTCCTCCTTTGCCATATCCAACCATGGCTGCTTGTGTTGGTTTGTTGATGTGAGGTGATGCGAAACGATGTGGTGTACGGTTCGGATGAGAATGATCGTTACGGCAGCGGAGAGGGGATTTTTAAGCTGACTGGCTGGCTCGAGAATTACGCATGTGTGAGACTGCGACCAATGTTTCCCTCATTTTTTTCTTTTTCCTTTCCAATCGTGCTTCATTCTATTTCGCTGCTGCTCTGGTTGCCCGTTTTGGTCGGTACGATTTGAGGAGCACAAAATGGACCAATCAAAAATGGGCACATAGTGTATTTGGACAATGCTTGATATTTCACAATTATTCAATTATTTATCTCAAGAAAAATGAAATGTTATTCGTTATGATAGATGCGTAGATATATTTCCTATCAATTGATGCAAAAACCTTTGCGATCTATTGAGAAATGCTCGAGTTATAAGCGTTCCAAATCTTGCATTTTTTCCTACTTGTTCAGTGCCTAGATTTCCATTTCACCCCCTATATCTTCCGGTTAGACGTAGTCCTACGTCAAAAGCCCAATGTCGGTGCGATGAAACCAGCTCAATGTATTAATATTTGGATGCATTAGAAGCGCTCTTGGACAGTCTGTCAAATAAAAGTTTCATTTTGAGGTTCATCCATTGAAGAAAATCAACAAGATCAAATCGAAATATTGAAATATATTGATATCGCGGGACATTTTCGTTCCTTTTGCCAAATGCGGGACGTTTCGCGGGACGTAATCTTACGCGGGACATTTTGTTGAAATGCGGGACTGTCCCGCGTAACGCAGGACGTCTGGTCAGTTTACCTTGGATATTATGTCCGAGTAGTGCGGCTTGAATTTTAAAGCTGAGTCAAGCGTAATTCCGAGATCACGTATTTTTTCTACACGTAGCATAGGATGATGATCGATCATGTATGTAAACGTTATTGGCTTGAGTTTTCGATGAAATGTAATGACGTTGCATTTTTGAACATTTAGTGAAAGGAAGTTTCTTAAGCACCACTCATCGAAAGTGTTTAGCAGGTGCTGCAGTCGCAAGCAGTCAGCCGTTTCCCGAACTGTCATAAAAATTTTGACGTCATCCGCATAGAACAATCGACTACCTATTAGGAGGATCAATCCAATCTCGTTCAAAAATATAGAAAACAGCATCGGTCCGAGGTTGCTGCCTTGAGGTACTCCTGAGCTATTGGTGAACTTTTCCGAGAGATCCGTACCAATTTTCACACACAGTTTTCGGTTCGCAAGATACGACCTGAACCAACGAGTGAGCCTTGGAGATACTCCAAGCTTCTCAAGTTCGGCAAGCAGCATGTTATGATCAACCCTATCAAAAGCAGCCTTGAGGTCGGTGTACACAACATCCACCTGCGCTCCAACTTCCATATTCCTGAGGCAAAGCGAAACGAAAGGAACAAGATTCGTTGAGACGGACCTCTTAGGGTAGAAACCGTGTTGATCAGCAGAAATATAATTTTTGCAGCAAGAAAATAATGCGTCGTTTATTATGATTTCGAATATCTTAGAACAGGCGTTAAGCGATGTGATTCCTTGATAGTTTACGACGTTCTGCTTGTCTCCTTTCTTGTAAACCGGGAACATAAATGAATATTTCCAACGTGTTGGAAATACACCCTGCTGTATCGAGATATTGAACAGTTTCGACAGCGGTATTATAAATTCAGAAGAGCAATTCTTCAGTACGCAGGAAGGAATTCCGTCGGGACCAGCAGTGTTGTAGAATTTCAGTTTTTTATAGCAGATTCAACACAGGCTGATGAAATCGTAGCGATATCAAAATCAAAAATGTCTCTGGGAGTATCTCTTATCGCATCTCCAATCTGGATCGATGAAGCGGAGCGATCGTTAAAAACACTTCTGAAGTGCTCAGCCAGGAGCTTGCATTTTTCAAATGAGCTGCAGGCAATTCTGTTGCCCAGGTGAATTTCCAATGGTAGCCCATCCTCCTTCCGTTTTGTTTTCACAAACGAACAGAACTGTCTTGGATTACGCCGTAGATTGTCCTGAATGCGCCGTGTATACCTTTTGTAAAGGAAACGATTGTACGTTCGGTATTCCTTGACACTGACAGATACTGACAGCAAATATTTGGCAATAGAATTACGGGTGTTACAATACTTGCGAAGCGCTCTTGATCTCAATCGCTTCAAATGACGTAGTCGAGCATTGGACCAGGCAGGCTTCGGAGCAGGTCTGCTCAACGGTACACAGTCAGAAATTACTCGGCTCACGACTTCCTCAAAGTAGTTAACGGCTTCATCTATCGATGGACAGGAATCCAGGAACTGCCAATCTGCCTGGGCGAGTGAAAGCCTTAATGCAACAAAGTCGGTTCTTCGGAAGTCGAGCTCGCGCACTTCAGTGGTATTGTCGAAGCGGACGGGTATCGACAGATTAATATGAATTCCAAAGTTCCAAAGCAGGATGGTAGTTGTCAAGACCGATTAAGGGTTCGAGAGCTTCTGTAACAGAACATTCCGTGACTTCCGCTTCATTCACCAGCACAAAATCGAGGATCCGTGAGTTAATATTAGTAACTTTGTTGATTTGTATTAAATTATGCAGGCTGAAACCATCCAAGAGTGTACAGCAGGAAGCTGGGATGTTCGACCGAATAACATCAATGGTAGGATGATCATTATCAGAAACGTTCCAAATCAGCCCAGATTGATTGTAATCACCAAGTACCAGAGCTAAGTCATTCTGTTCTAGTCGAGATAGTACATCACCAATCGAACTGATGTGATTGTTGATACTGTTAGAATCTGATTTCCGGTCTGGAGGAAGGTACATCACACCGACACTTAATGATCTATGTGGTGTCGTAATTTTCACCCACAACTGCTCGAGAGATGTACAGACAGGAGTAGGATCGCGACAGCAACTAAGACGTTTTGAAACTGCTATCAAGACGCCACCTCCGTTCAGATGATTACGGTCGTTGCGAAATACTGTATACATACTTCCATAGTCGTTATACGAGTTTGCTTCTGCTCTAACTTAGTGGGAGTTGTAGGTTTAGAATTTTCGCTGCGACATGCACAAATCAGTGATTGAGACCCATCGAATGCTCCCAAATACTTTTGGAGTAACGACTAGCAGTCGTTTTTCTCGTAAGATCTGTACGCGAAGCATGTGGCAATTGTCATGTTATTTAAGTGCGGAAAGGCGGTGAAACAGAGCTACGAGCTGCTCAAACTTGGTTTTTTTTTCTTTCAATTTTGGGGATGACGATTTACTTACCTAAAATAACTGAAAAGTTCGAAACTACACTGTCAAGAAAACCTTCATTCTATAGTAGATGATAGTGCGTATTCGCTTTTGTGAAAAAAATTCAAGCGCGTTTTTAAAAAAATCGATTAGTTCAAAAATTGTTTTTGTGGCAAAAGTACGCAGTGGCTGTGGGGCAAAAGTTCGCAGCAGCGTTTTGCTCTCAATAAATTTATAAAATGTTTTCAACTAAATTTTTAACGGGACCCTCAAGAAGAAAACTGATTCGAAGAAATGCACTACAGAAATGCTCAAGTGGCGCGACAGAGGCTTCGGGAGGGAGTCTCGAAGCGTCGGATTGTGGCAGACTTCGGTATTTCTGAATCAGCTCTGAGGAAGAGTCATATCAGTAAGTGATTTATGATTTGGATCTTCTTTTATTGACATTTCTACTTCTGCTGGGATGTGCCAGCGAGCACCTAGGGCGGTTCAGACAAGTATTTACGAGTGAGCAGTCTAAGGATCTGGCGGAGCATTGCAGGGCACTGGACAAAACTTTCTATGGTATGACTCTCAAAGATTTACGGCGTCTGGCGTTTGATTTTGCGGAAGCCAACATCCTCCAGCACGAATTCAACAAAGTTGCAAAACTGGCAGGAAGAGATTGGGCTTCTAGCTTCATGAGGAACCATTGTCTGTCTCTTCGAACCCCACAACAGCGCAACGAAGCATCAGCGCTCTAAGGCAAGGTGTCGGAATCCTTAGAACAAAAAAAAATCCAAGATGAGGAAGAAAAATAAACAATTGCTTAGAAATAATTCAAAATGAAATTCAAATGAAACATGTTTTTATTTTTACCATGCATTCAATTCTATAACGGTTATGTTTCGTTTATGTTTATGTTTTCACAATGAACTTCAAATAAATATTGTTTTTTTCAACAATGAGTTTTAAATAAATCAAGTGAAGGTAACTATGTATGCATAAACTTGATCGATATAAATAAAAATGATTTGGTGTCCGTTCCTCATGATTTAACTCAAGAACTGAGCAAGAAATTATATCCCGCGATTATAGATTACGTACACAAAAATAATCTATGTTACTTTGTCGAAGTTAGTTTTTGTCTAGAGAATAACCGTCGAGCTCTAAATTCTAATTTCCCTGGACCATTGTTCACTGTGGTGCCGTCGGTGGTCAGGCGCTAGTTTTCGGGCGTAACCACTTCAGTGGTGTCACCGGACGCCAAAGTGTTAAAATTCGTTTAGAAAAAGTGTAAACTATTACATGGTTAAATTAAGTATTGAAGTATTCAGATTAATTTCTAGATGTGGTGGCTGAGAGCAGACAAACGACCGCAAAGGGTCGATGTTCCACAAAGTTGGTCAAAAATAGTTTTACCATCTTGTACCCATTTTTTTTTAATTTTTTACATGACTTCTATTTAAAAAAATAAAAAAAACATTAAAAAATATATATTTTAGATATTGAAAATTAAAGTTTTTTTTGTAAATAAAAAATGGGTGGGTTATATCTATGATATCACCGCAAGTTTGACGTAGGACTACCGTACTTTTTGTAAGCATTTGTATTGCATTCATTAAATTATCGATCGATGAAACAATTTTCGGATTCAACTGAATTCAACATTTTTACTTTGTAAGTAAAAAGTTTGAACAATTTCCATGTAAGATCAATTCATGCATTGTAATATATTATGTTTTTCACTACAAGTAAATTTGATGAACTTCCTTTTACGTTTGATATGATGCCTAGAACTACCAAAACATGTGGACAGAAGAATTGTCAAACAATCATTGTATTTTACATTTCTCGAACCGCGAAAGTTCATTCACCTCTAGTATTTGAAAGTACGATTTTCTCAGGCTTCTCAGTTTAGAAGTACGTTTTAGGGAGACAAATTCCGGTCTGTATATTTGCAATGTGGATTCCCCCAGGCATCTTTGTTTTGATACACATTTTTTGGGAACAAAAATTCCCCCGACTTATATGTATTGGCAAAACGGATTCCCCCAGTACATTGATTTTGAAGTCCGTATTAGGGAAACACATTTTGGTGTGAATAAAAATACCCCCTACTTGCATGTATTTGCAAAGCGGATTTCCCCAAGTACATATTTGAAGTTCGTGTTGGGGAAACCGTAAATCGGGCCAATCAAAACGAGGCAGTTAGGGCGTTTAGGTTTCGCTTAATATTTAACAGTTATTCAATTATTTATCTAATTAAAATAACATTTTATGAAATGCGATAGATGCGTAGAAATATTCCCAAGTAAAAAAGGACTAATTTTCTCTCTCGGTATATTTTTGACGTGGGACTACGTCTAACCGGAGTATATGGGGGGTAAAATGAAAACCTAAACACAGAACATGCAGGAAAAAATGAAAGATTCCGAATACTTATAACTCGTACATTTCTTACTGGATCGGAAAGATGTTTGCATCAACTCAAATTTTTCATTAGATAAACAATTGAATAACTGTAAAATGTTAAGCGTTATATAAACGCCCTAACTGCTTCGTTTTGATTGGCCCGATTTACGGTTTCCCCACCACAACCATCAAAACCAAGTGGCCTTGGAGAAATCGGCATTGCAAATACATGAAAATCGGGGATATTTTTGTTCCGACTGAAATGTGTTTCCCTAACACAGACTTTTTTTGTTCCGACTGAAATGTGTTTCCCTAACACAGACTTCGAATCCATGGAGTGTGGGGAATTTGGCATTGCAAATACGTTCGAGTTGGGGGTATTTTTATTCCGACTGAAATGCGTTTCCCTAACACAGACCTCAAATTCATGGAGCGTGGGGAAATTGGCATTGCAAATTCATGCAAGTCCGAAATTGTTTCATGCAATCAAAAATTTAATCAACACAAACACATGATTGCTAAGCTGAGATAGTCCCACGTCAACCTTGCGGTTATATTTGGTTTTTATTTTTTTTGAAATCTGAATTTTTAGTTCGATTTCATTTGAAATGGCACTAAAGTTACAACAGAATCACGCGTCAGGGCCACCAAAAATATTATTGAAGAGTTAATCATAAAATGTTGTTCCTTTCCAAGTTAATATCGAAAATGATAATTTGAATGCAATAAGTGCATAGTACTACGATAATAATGCGTTATATAATACATTTAGCAAACATTAGACAAATATAATCTACAATGCATTTAAATAAACCGTTTTCATTAACGAGCGACGAGAAAAATTGATTCCCTTCTAAATCAGATAATATATTGATTCTGAATAGATTCTGGAGAAGAAATTGTATTTCCGTAGAAATATATTAAATCCGTTTATCTACTGACATCATTGATCTAGCATCTCTGTAACTGTTCGTGTTCACCTCATGTCGAATTTATATTACCCGAAACATTCACTGATATCGCTCGGGTAATGAAAACTATTAAGATTAAGATTGAGCACATGCTGAATCCTCATGTGTTCATTTGCAATAGAAACAATGAGAATCGAAATTGTGATACAGACTGAACAGTATCACAGTTTTCTGCATTAATTTTGGAACGTAAACTCAACTAGAAAACGCTAGTCGTCTAATTTCATTTGTAATATATTGAGTCATTAGATTCGCAAAATACCAGAAGTAAACGAACACTACTGGATAATGCTATTGCATAGAGCAGATACATTATTTGATGATCCCAGTGACTCTCTTGCCCACAAGTAACTTTTACGGCAGCACTAGAACTCGTCCATCGGGAAACGGAAAGCTTGCAGAATGAAATCAAACAGGATCAATGATGCAGTTGTATCGGAGGGTTTGAAACGTAATAACAGACAGAATCCGGGTAAACAATTTCACGATAACGATGCTGTGGGTATTCTCCAAGGTACCAGTCAACCACAATGCGATATTGGTCATTTCCTAGCCAGAATCAGACTCCTGGAATTGTGCAGAGATATCTTCTATGTAATACACCTTTTCAATGAGAGACAGCAAAAACCGACTCTGATTCGCCCAGGTAAAACAACACAATGTGTGTGGGGTTGTTCTGTCTGAACTATCATCATCAATCTATCAGTTGCCTCAATCGTACAAGCAAAGCACGTTCGATACGATGGGCGGTGGATCGATAACGAACCGTTGCTAATACATACCATTGCATTTATTTCCCACATAATGGAGATATCCGCTTCCCCCCTGAAGCTATTGTTTATTTTCTTCTCAGTTTAAAGCGAATCCGCATTTCCTCGAATTAGATAGCACTGCTAGAGAAATTGTATACTTATCGTTCGGCAACAAATCTTCCAAGATATTGTTGAAACAACACTGTTCGGAAAAAAAGCAACCGAAAAATTAAATCGCGAAAACAAATTAGAGAAGCCGCGGGTCATCCGTGTTATTTTGCCACCCCGAGTTATCCCGGCGTAACAACAATTCATTGGAACGACAACAAGATTTCTTCCAATTCGGTACACATCCTTTGAAAGAGCGTATTTGTCACGAATTTCCCACTCTTCTGCATGTTTGATAATCGGAAAAAGCGAAATCTGAGAATGTTTTCATTTGTTTACTGTTTCGCTATTCGATTTGTCTTCCTTACCTACAACTGTGAAGTTAATTTTAACATTACGGGTTGGTGAGTTGCGGAAGTCCACCCGGCACCGATAGATCCCTTCATCGGTGAGTTTGAGCTCGTCGACCAGCAGCTGGGCCGGATGGGTAGTCGCGCGGAAGAATGCCCTCTTTCCGAAGTATTTTTCCGAGGAAAAGAGGCGTGCTTGAGCAATCTGACGGCCCCGGATGTCAAAGTTGTACAACGGCTCGTTGTCTTCCTCCTTGAACCAGAGCACCATGTAGACAGCATCGTCTCGCTCCAGCGGCCGGATATCACAGGGGAGGCTCGCTTGTTTGCCAAGTACGCCACTTACCAACGTGATGGGAACTGAAAACATGAGAGGAAAAGAATTAACACACTTGTAGGTAATTGAGGGGAGGTAAATAATGCGGATTCTATGATATTGCGAAAAGATTCTTACGAGAAAATTTCAACAGAAATCCATTTTGTTCGATAATTCAATTCAGTACTTATTTCCATCGAAGCGGCTTCTACAAAAGCAAACTAACCAGTTCGACCGAACGCAATGGAAACACATAAAATGATACTAATCATCTCTCGGAAACGCTAGCAACGCGCGATCACGCGAATTTCACAACTCCCTGCGTTAAAAATTAAACTTCTAGGAAAACAATTATCAGAGTTAGCTAATTTGTTTGTTAATTCAGCCGCAGCTAACCGCCATAAATCAAACACGAGCGCGCCGATGCCCGGGGAAAGGGCGTGAATTTCCGTTGCCGACTAATCGAACAACGCCGAACAAAAACCTCCATATTCCCAATCAATTGAATTATTATGTTGTGTTTACCCTCAGTGTGTTTTCTGGTTCTGGGTTTTATACGGTGTCGCGTTTATGATCGCTCTTTCCACATCTCTATCCGCACAAATTTGGGGGATCCTTTCCGGGGGCTGTGCATCGATGCGTGTGGTCAAACATTATTTTTGGGATAGAATTAGGAGTTTTGATTTTCGGTTCTAATAGCTGCTGTTAGGGAGCGTTCCGATTCCTGGGGAAAATGTTATTTAGGTGACCCACCCCTTGAAATATTATTATTTTTCATAGACCTTTTCCAATCGTTGTGTATATTAATTAGCAAATTATTTTATTATGATAGCATAAATAACAAATTGATGGTCTTTTTTTAAGTTATGAACAGTAATTAAATATTGAATAAACAAATAAGGAACAAACGCTCTCACAACTGATACATCGAACATATTCTGCACTATTCCGCTTGCAAAACAATGTGCAACTGAAACTGAGTGACAACCCAAGTTTTTTTTTATGTAGGACTACGTCTTACATTAAGGGTGCCAAATCAGAAAACAGGTCACATTTTTATGAAATAAAGATAACGTTAATAACTATTTTTGCTGCGAACGGATTTTAACGATTTGCATACCAATCGAATCGGAAATTTCTAAGATTTGTTTGATGTGCTATACATTATAATCATATAGTCTGTATATGGTTTAAATTGGTAATAATTCGAAGCATTCCCATTTTCTCATACATTCGTTCTGTCTATTTTTGTGCTTTCTCGAACAGAGCCGTCAATAATGGGCAACTTGTACAACGAAGGTCGAAATACGGCGATAGCGATAAGAGAATATTTGCGAAGTAAACTCCACACTTGCAAAGTATTACTACAAAGTAGCTTGCGTATAAGTATTGCATCTACTCTGAGGAAAATTCTCAGAATCTGTCTGTGCCCGAAACAACAAAGGTCGCATATTATGCTCGTTTTGAGCTTTAGGTTTCCCCTTGAGTTGTGAATGCGAATATTTCACTTGAAGTGCATCTGGCATTGCAATTAACACAACCATCCGAGCCACTACAAAGCAGGCGAAAAAAGAAAAGAAATGATTATAGGTCGCTTCTAGCCATCAGTATTTGGTTTTGTGTGTGTTGCTTGTTTTCGTTGAGCGAAACATAGAACTTGTTCATTTCCTGTACATGTGAATAGCACACCTTCGATACTTCTAGTTGCCATTCGTATTTGCTCTCATGTGCATTAGCTCTGTTCTGATGCAACCAGCTCCTAGCTTTGTTGACGGTTTTGACCGAGAATCGAGAACGAATTTTCATACAATGTTTATTTTCATACGATGAAAATAAACATAGCGATATAGAAAATAAGAATGCGATGTTTATTTTCATCGCTGCAACTGTGTGCATCTGTTATACGAGTGTTTGATACTTTTTGAATGGCAATGCACGGAAGATGACTGTCGTTAAATACTCAAGCAATGCGTGCATTGATATAAAGAAACAAATTGCGACATATAACCAATTAGTGCATTGTTCTCGCAAAAGCAAGAAAGAATCCTTGTTTATCGAAATGATTCTACAAAACCACGCAAGACATTGAACCTTTTCAGGGTCCCCGAAACTTTTTACTAAAGAGTTTTTTATGAAACTTCGACGTATTCACAAATAATATCCGAAATGATAAACCAAAAAAAAAGATTGCGTAGTCCTACGTCCTAAGCGGTCGTGTCTCGGATACTACCCTTCGAATTTTTTTAATACGAGCAATTATCACTAATTACAATGCCTGCAATAAATTTTAGGAATACCAATTTTTGGTAAATATACCGGCAGCGATATCTCAATAAACTCTTTTATCTGTGAAACCACAGTTTAATTGTCAGTACTGGTTAGGGAGAAAATGAATCCATCTTTTTTGACGTAGGACTACGTCTTTCATGAGGGGGCCAAATTAGAAAATAGGTCATGTATTGGTGAAAGTTCACGATAATAATTATGTTTTGCACGTTAATAACGATTTGCATACCAATCGAATCGAAAATTCTTCAAGATTTGTTTAATGTGCTGTACATTACTATCCCATAGTCTGTAAATGGTTGAAATTACAGAAAATTGAAATCATTCCCACTTTCCCATACATTTGTTCTGTCCATTTTTGTGCCTACCTAACCGTGCTGTCAATAACGGGCAACTTACGCAGTCGCGAGAATAGGAACAACGAAGAGATTAACGAAAAGATAATATTTGCGATGTGAACTTTACCGTTACACAGTAAGTACGCTGTTGCTAGTGTATAAATATTGCATCTCCTCTGAAAAAAAATTCACTTCCCGTTTGGTGGTCATCGAAGGAACATCGTTGCCGGTGAATGTCGAGCGAGAATGAATTGTCGTTTCCATTCTGATCATTTTGTGTCATCTTCGTTTCCACTCGAGTTGTGGGCTCGAGGGAATATTTCATTCGCTGTGCATCTGATGCGGGCGCTACACGATTCGTCCAACGTTCCACTCGAATGTTGGACTCAAACATTTGACTCGATGAATCGACAAATGTTGTGACGAATGTGCTGCTACACGGTGAAGTGAATGTTCGATTCAATGCAATCGGTCCAAACAATCGGCGAGTATTTGGATCGAATGTTTATTATTTTTATTTACCATCAATAACGCTTGGAAACTGGATGACGATGCGAGTGTTGAAATTGCTACCTTAGCAATTGTACTGATATCGGGCTGTAAATTGAAAATGCGTGAAATCAAAATTATTAAACTGCAAGATTTTGCCGAATATTTTGATTTCTATGAATCCATTTCATAGTTCCTTCATCTGTAACTTGTAAACAAACCAATCTGTCAAAGATAGATTCGGACGAATTGTGTAGCGGTGTATCGAATATCATCGAGTGTCGAATCAACGAATGACAAAAATCCTTTGACTCGTGCCACTCGCGTTGGAAGGTAATCCACAACGAACGGATTACCTTCTAATGCGAATATTCGACGCTCGACATTGGAGGCTCGTAGCTCGTCCATCGACTACACGATGCATCGAACCATCAAGCGTTCAATATTCGGGGGTGTTCGTAGCATCGTGTGGCGCCGGCCTGACATTGCAATCAACACATCGTGACGAGTCATGGCAAAGATGGCGTACTCATAATGTTTTTCGTCACATTATGTAAGGAAAAAGCTGGGCCATCATCGTCGGCTCACAAGGAAAATGTTTTTTTTTGCTGGAATGGTATGTATGATTTAGTTTCGCGTTTCAGTCGCAAAACTTTCTCCACCTTGGATGAATCTACGCAATGCAACAGCAATAATACTAACAAAAGAGTTTGTCTTGAGAAGAGTGCTGATAGATTATAGGTGTTTGGCTTTGTGTGTGTTTCTTGTTTTCGTTGCGCAAAACTTTCAATTTGATCATATCCTGTACAGATGAATAGCGAATCTTCGTTACTTTCAGTTGGCATTTGTATTTGATCTGCAACAGTAACGTTCCGATGCAACAATCTCTTAGTTTTGTTAAGGTGAAGGTGGAAGGAAGCCATTGTAGTAGCAGAAGTAAAACCACGTGTAAAAATAGGGTAAATAAATAGGTGTTTGTGAGAGAAGAGCAATTTGTTTCGTTTGTGTTGATTTTTGTACGTAAATAGATCAATGTACTTATCAGACTGTGTGGCGCTTCACTGACATGACACGAGAATACATTTGGAAAAAATTACAATTGAATACTGAAGTTTTTTTTTTATCTGTATTATAGTGACTTTCAACTCATTTGGCTGGTTCGTCACTTTTTCTTCCATTTTTGGAAGAATGTCGGGAGTGAGAATTGAACTCGTGACCTTTAGCGTGAGAGGCATGGATGTTACCACTACGCCAGATCGCCTCCTCGAATACTGAAGTTAAATGTATATAAATATAAATATGTATAGAAGGTGTATTTGCATATGAAATAAAATTCTGATTATACGCAAGCGTAACATGAGCAAATTTATAACACATGCAAATTGGGGCTCTTTTGGTATTCACAAGTTCTACCGCACAGTAACTCGATGTTGATAATTCCTTAATATTTTCCTTCGTTACTCGTATTGTTTTCACATATTCACGTTGGAGAGCCTTAACCCTTCTCTTCGTTGGCCGAGACATTTTGATCGAATGTAATACTTTTCCGTTTACTAATTTTGAAAGCATAGGCAGCCGTGGCAGTGTTCCGATCTCTGCAATACAATTTTTTTTAACCAATGTTAAAGTTGCTAAAACTTACATTATAGACCTATTAAACGTAAAAATAATAATTGTATTTTTTTGATTTTCATGACATGAAACGCTATGACTCAGGAATAACATTTTATTGAGTGGTTTTTATAGCTGTTTCGATGATATTGTCTGGCATCAGTGTCGTGAGTAATCGATTAAAGTTTGGTTGATATTACTTGATGGGTAGTGTGCGAAAACGATCATTTTCTTCACACTGTTTCGCAAAATTGTTGATTTTTGTGCGAGAGGTGAGGGAGGAAGATGAAAGAAAATGAGCGCCATTGTGGCAGCCATTTGTGGCTTCCTTCCACCTTCACCTTAGCGGTTTTGACCGATAATTAGAGAAACGGTGCGTGCAATGAAATAAAGAATCAAATTGCGACATATGACCATATGACTTCTACAGAACCAAGGATTAATGACTTATTCTTTTTAGGTTTAACGAGTCTTCACGTTTTCTTACTAAGCGAACGTTCGTGGGTCCAATCGATTACCCTTTGACTCTTTACATTTTCCTTTTACTATAAAATTATTTTCAAACACAGTTCTCGTTAAAGACTCTTCAATTACTTGCCAATAACATGTTTCTCCGTAGCATGAAATACATATTCGATACAAAGAATATGATAAAATAAATACAGCTCAAATCGGACAATTCTCTCCTCGAGTTTTTTGGCGATCAATTTTCATTTATATAGATAGAAGATATAGGACTGCGTTATTTCGCTTGAAAATTCATTTCCAATTTTGAACAAAGATTGATTTCATTAGCGTAAATATCAAATGGACTAACAATGCTTATCATGACGCTTAGCAACGCATTGTAGAACATATGGGAATTCATTTTTCTGAAATTTCCGACCTTCCTTCAGAGTTTTTTGAAAGTTTTCCAATTTTTCTCTCCGATATATTAATCTTCGGGAAGAGACGAATACAACAAATCGGACCATCCCTTCCTCGGGTTTTCCGCTTACCAAAATATTTGGCCTTCCATTTTTATGTATGTGGATATCCGAAAATATTAACAAACAAGTTAGAAAATAGAACGAATGCGTAGAAAATAAAACGAATGGATATCACATCCTTGAATTTTTTTGAACTACGTTCTATCAAATATATACTTTATTGATAAACTACATTTATATTATCACCTTCAAAACAAGCCTCTTCCGAAACAATAAACTTTTGTCAACGAACAATCTTGTTACCGAAACAATTTTTATAGCTGTATTAATTTCAAGCAGCGATTTTTTTAAATTTCTTCAATGCTGTCAAAACTAGTCCCACAAAATGGTTGTTTTTGGGTTCGGAAATAGGAAAACGTTACACGTGGCCATATCTGGAGAGTACGGTGCTTGTGCAATCACATTCGTGCCATTTTTGGTAAAAAATTCGTTCACATCATCTCAATCTTTTCTCATGCCTCTAACTTCAACCAAAAGATATATGACGAACAGTCTCGTGAAAAATATTTCATTCACGGGCTAGCTCTCACAAACTTAAACGACGATTTTCGAGCATCATTATTTTTATTTTGTCGATGTTTTCATCAGTTGAAGTCCTTGACGTAGTAAATCGTTCATTTATTCTCGGCCGTCTTTGAATGCCTTATACTACTTATGCACCCGTGTTTTTGACATAGTTTAGCTACCAAATTTATTCTGCATAATTTTCAACGTTTCGGCACAAAAAAAAGGTTAACTTGTTCTCAATGACGCAGCAAACAAACTAAATGACAGATCGTGCTCAAAATTAACATGAAGGATACTGACAGTAGTACTAACATAATAAAAACTAAAAATGTATGTCCTCTCCACAGCTTGTCCATCTATATTTGTATCAAACCGCTACTGTCTATAATACATGTCGATACTTCCATGTATTTTGTTTTGTTTATGTTCAGCTTTGGTCTTTTCCATTTCAGCCAGTCATCAAGTCAGAACAACAATGGCCCCAGAACACTTCCTTAAGGCACATCCAGATTCACTGGTTCCGCTGAAGATTTACAGTCTCTGTAAAAAGTTATCTGTGTTTGCCCATTGAGATAACTTTCAAACTATTCTTTTACAGATCCTGACACACCATAGTTGGAAAGTAATTCGAACAGTTTTCTCCGATCAATTGTTCCGAAGGCCCTTTTCAAATCAATAAATACAGCCAGAACTAATTTCTTTTCTTCTATAGCCTGTGACCATTTCAGTAGCAACAAATTGAGTGCCGTTTCACAAAAATGATGTTTTCTGAACCCAGATTGTTCTTCAACCAGAATTCCAACTCACTGTTCGGAACACAGTTACTCCATCTGGAGTTCAGTACTTTTGTTGTCGATTCGTGAATATTTTGCTGGTACCCTAAAAATCCTAAATTATTCATTCATGGGACCTGAGTTCTCGGAAGAAATTCCGTTTAGGTTAGATTAATGAATCCAAAGTAGTGTTCTTTAACTGCTTGTCTAATCCGACTTTGAACTAGATAAATGCGAATCATTTGAATGCTACATCCAAAGTTTCATTCAATGTAATATCCACCAACACTGGTGCAGCATCAACTCAAGCGTGAGGCTTCTCCTTCTCCTTTGTTTCTAAAAGGCTTCAAACTTCGCAGTTCATTCGCCTCTAAAGCGAAAGGCGAATTTATGTATACAGCCATTCCATGCCAAAACGATATAGTGGTTCTCAGATTTTCGTCAAAAGTGGTCATTTTGTTCTTTATTGTAAAATATTAGACACGTATTTTTTTCATCCTTTCGTTAGGTTGCTCATTTCCATTTTAGGGTGGTCCAAAAAATCAACTTTTTCCTCTGATTTCCAAAAATGACTTTTTTTTAACAATTCATAACTTTTGAACCTTTTTTTTTGGATGATCGGCAAATCAAATTGAACTAGCTTTATTAAAAAATGCGGATTTTGTTTCGTAATTATTTATTGTGGTCTTTTTTTTTGTTTTCGTGGCTTTGGACTAGAGGGTACCATATTTCTTTGATTTTTCTGGAAAGCAGGGGATATTTTCCATAACATATCTCGAAATCAGAGATGCCATTTTTTTCGTTTTTGAGATATCGTTTTTCAAAGTTGACCGGTGATCCGAAAAATCATCAAAAATCATTTGACATAATATGTAGACATAATATTGTAGTGGCAGCCATCTTGGATTTGTATTTTTCATTAATAACCATGTTCTACAAGTCAAGCCCTTTCATTTTATACCCATATTAATGAGGTTTAGAGAAAATATGTAGTCCGCCGCCACTACGGCAGCCATCTTGGATTTACATTTTTCATAAATAACCGTATCCTACTAGTTAAGCCCTTTTATCTGATACCCATATTAATGATGTTTTGAGAAAATATATAGTCCGCCATTTTGTACTGGCAACCATCTTGGGTTTATATTTTTCATAAATAACTTTTACTAATGAAGCCCTTTCATTTGATACCCATATTAACGGGGTTTTAACATAATATGTAGGCCGCCATTTGGTAGTGGCATATCTTGTATTTGCATTTTTCATAAATAACCGTATTCTACTAGTCAAGCCCTTCCATTTGATACCCATATTGATGAGGTTTTGAAAAAAATATATAGTCTGCCATTTTGCAGTGGCAGCCATCTTGGATTTGTATTTTTCATAAATTACAGCCATCTTGGATTTGCATTTTTCATAAATAACTGTGTTCTATTAGTCAAGCACTTTCATTTGATACCCATATTGATGGAGTTTTGGAAAACCCATATGGATGAGGTTTTGAGAAAATATGTGATCCGCCATTTTGTAGCGGCCGCCATCTTGAATTTTCAAGATCATGAAATACGCAGTTTTATAATGACTACAGAGATAAAGGTGTGTTCCACATTTCAGATCAATCGGTCAACAGAAAGAGGGCCAAATTTCTATTAATGCGGGTCAGCGCTACAGACAAAAACACGTTACAAACATACAAACATACAAACAGATTACAGGGCAAGCTAAATAAAACCGTTTGAAAACTCAGCTTTCCAGAAAAAATATAGAAAAATATAGTATATATAGTTGACCGAGAAAACTATGAAAAATCCATTTTTTTTGCAAAAGTAATATTTTTCCAAAGAAAGCTTACTCATAAACTTCAATTTAATAATTCGATCATCTGAATCGGTGCAGTAGTTCAAAAGTTATAAATTATGTTGTTATGTTAAAGTTATGATATGTTACGTAAAAATCTTCAGCTTTCAAGAAAAAATATAGCGCCCTCTAGTCCAAAGCCATCAAAACAATAAAAAACGACTACAAATAATATCGTAAATGAAATCCATTTTTTTCCAAGTTCAATATTTTCCAATAAAAGGCTAGCTCATTGCCGCCTTCAATTTGATATGTCGACTATCTAAATCGGTTCAGTGGTTCAAAAGTTATGAATTTTTGAAAAAAGTAATTTTAGGAAAACAGAGGAAAAAGTTGATTTTTTGAACCACCCTAAAATGAACAAAATGGCCACTTTTGACGAAAATCTGAGAACCACTATATCGGTTTGACATGGAATGGCTGTATAAGTTTATATATATATATATATATATATATATATATATATATATATATATATATATATATATATATATATATATATATATATATATATATATATATATATATATATATATATATAGAAAAATAGATTTCTGTCTGTCTGTCTGATTCTTTTGGACTCGGAAACTACTGAACCGATCGACATGAAAATTGATATGTAGAGGTTTTTGGGGCCGGGGAAGGTTTTCATGATAGTTTGAAACCCCTCCCCCATCTCTAAGGAGGGTCTACCATACAAATGAAACACAAATTTCTGCATTACTCGAGAATTAATCAAGCAAATGGAACCAAACACAAACTTTTGCATAGCTCGAGGTTTTTTGGTATGAGAAATGTTTACCATTAGGTATGACATCCCTCCCTCCTCTGGAATGAAGAGGGTTCGCATAATAATATTAAACATATTTCAACAAAAAATATTCCAACCAAACATGACAATTGAAAATTTTTGGGAAACTTTGAAGGAAAAAAGGAAAAATCGGAAAATTAAATTCCCATATGTTCTACCATTATATAGTGACAAGTACTGTTAGTTCATTTGATGTTTGCGCTAGCGAAATTGATCTTTCTTCTAGACTGTAAATGGAATTTAATGTGATGAAACGCACTCCTATATCTTCTTCTATCTATACAAAAAAAGGATAGCCGGATGTGTTGATAAGAGCAGAACTTGAGGAAGGAATTGTCCGATTTAGGGCTGTCTTTATCTATCATATTTTCTGTATAAAACATTTATTCCATGTAACGGAGAAACATGTTATTTACAAGTGGTTAAAAAATCTTGAACGAGAAAATAATCTGATATTATAATGATGAGTTTTGTTCGAAATACTAGGAATTTTATAGTAAAAGGTAAATTCAACGAGGTCGAATAGAAGATCAATCAATGAACAGTTCTGCGATTGGACCCATGAACTTGCTCATAGTAAGAAAACGTGAATGTTTGAAGGAATTGATAGAATTGAAGGAATTAGTACTCATTATAATTTTTAATCCTCGACTATCATGTTATATGTAGAGAATTGAATCAATTTCGATGATTATATTTGTATCTCATAAATAATTATGATTGAATTTAGGTAACATGTCTTTCGCAGACTGCAAAGTTCAAAACCCGTAAATCAACAAATAAAACATTAAGATAGGTTCATACTTGAAAATTTCGTTCAAAGCACTAATATGGAAAAATATTGGCAATATTTCAAGAAACTTCAAGTTGCAATGATAACAGCATAATCTGGGTAATAATTATACGAAATCGAACGAACGTAATGAAATGTAACTCGAACTATTTTGTACGCTGTCAAAATTCACATCACGATTGGAAAATATTATTTCGAGAAGGTAACGAGTCACTGCCCAGATCTCTCCGTTGTTTAATTGGACTTAAGTGCAGTTTTTATTACCGGATTGCTATTTGTTGTTTAAGTACCTAACATAAGAATGTCAGATATCCAACAATTTTTCAACTGAGGCATCAATTATTCAAGACGCTTTCAGAAACTCCCCGCAATTCCATTATGGTTTATAAATATGTTATAAATGGACGCCCCAAGTAGGCACTCGTCGGACTTCTGCGTTCTTTATCGAATCCCGTTATCGTTGTAATCTATAATACACACTGTCTATCTACTTTAATTCAATGCCGTAAATCTGCAGGAACGACATCAAAACCAACATCGTGAGATGACCATGGTGCGGCTCTAGCTAATTCATATTTAATTATGTGAACAAGTTGCTCTTTGCTCCTTATAGGTTCTCGAAGTTTGCCTGCTTGGTAGTCTGCGATAAGCTTCCGGTTTCTCACTGGAATATGCTTATGACGAGTCTCTTGTTGATGCCAACCGTTTTATGCTAATACATACGTGAACTCTGCCCTACATGAATGTTTGACGCACTGCTGTTTATTATTTTTAAATTTTCCAAACATATTGCGTCATAAGTTCCGGAACAGGTTTACGGAATTCATTTGTCGACATCTGCTATGTGTCGCATGCTTCCAATATGATTTAGACATACAATTAACTGTGTGCACATAATTATGGTAAACTTAACTTTGACAGATAGAACTATGCGCTAGTCGAAAATGCTAGGGAAAATTGTACATTATTGAAAGTTGAATTTGTGTATAATGAAACGACTACGAGTTAAATTTAATAAACAGTATTTCCATGTTAATTTTTTGATTGAAAAGCTTCCGAGTAACAACAGTAACTCGCAACTAAACGATACGGAAGCCTTCCATATAAAATACAATTTGCTGACAAACATAACATTTATCTCAGTTGAGTGAAGCAGTCTCCTGCTATGTTCGGAAATTGGCAATATTCCCACTCAGTGTTCGGCTTTTCGCCTTTCCATAGTGGATCATTTCCGCTGGATGAAGCCGGAGCTGGAGAGCGTGTAACCCAGCTGACGATGAGTTTTTTTATACTTCCGCAACAATTCTTCCCCCATTCGGAACCAATTGGCAAGGAAAGTTGCTGCCGTAAACGTTCTATGTTCTCAACTAGTTGGAATTATTTTTTGTTATTATTTGAATCCTCCTGGAATACACCTACTATTTGTGTGGGTTTGTTTTTATTTCACTCTCATTGCTAAATAATCTTGCTAGCTGACTAAGCCATAATCTAGGGTATGGAAGTCTAAAACGTTGAAGGGAATGCCTTTTTTCTAAGAGTGTAAACGTTTTACCCTTAGCTTCACTATATTCTCTGGAAGGGCAATTCGAACAATCACAAAAAAGTATGGTTATTGGGAAAGTGGCCAACTAAATCCACAAAAACATGAACAATGTACGTTTTCGTTGCTTTTTCAAATTAAACTCGGTATTTTCGAGAAATTAAATTTTGCTTTTATAATTTATCTTCTGACTGGAGAAGTGCAAATGAACTAGCTTTTTTTTATTTTTCTCATGTTTAACGCAAAAAAAATATCATGATACGCCTCCGGAAAAAAAATATCATGATACAATTTCACATGTTGTCTATAATTCATTTTAAAATATACCGCTTTCCGTTAAACCAGTATCGTTGCATTTATTGTGAAGAAAATGAATAAATTTCAGTTTCAGTATGCCCCCAGAGATCGCGTCCAATCAGTTCAGTTCATAAAATCATTCAGAACTCACTCTATTACATCATACCCACCCAATTGGTTGGATGTAAAACATAACAAAAACTTGACCTTTTTTAACCTTCTTACAAAAAAAAATCGCCTTTGAATACAATGTTGAAAGATGAAGTCCAAGAAGGCCATCGGTGACCCATAATCCTATGACAAAGGACATCAACGTTTCACGAAGGACGTGAGAAGTGATTTATTATGTCGGTCCCCAGTCTGTTGGTTTTTTCTAGGTTGGCTTCGGGTGATTTAGGGTAAAGAAAACACCGAAAAAGTTGTATATTCCATCGCTAAAAGGAAGGGCATCGTGGCTTATTTTTCCTGTCCATTCATTCATAAATTTTGAGTGGCGAGTTGAAAAGAAAACACCATCAATAACTGCCATGACCGCGTAATGAAAAAAAAAACACTTGTCACTGGTCAGAAGCAATCGATATTGAAACTTTCCCTGTAGCTTTCAATCTTTTTTATCGATGAATATGGAAACAATTGTGTTGACATGCTGATAATGCAGCCGTGAGTTACTAAAATTAGTCAATATTGAGAATCATTGGCATTTCTTGCTCATTGGCTTTTATTATGCGAGGTGAATTTTTCTTGTAATCAAAATACAATTCACAATTCACTAGTTGTATGTGTTTTTAGTTGTTTTACTGATTGAGGAAAAATGAACTAGTTAACATTCAGTGTTAACACACGCGTGTACTTCAGAGAAAATAAAAATGAATTTTGGCATTCACCAAAACTCCATTGTTGTTCGATTCACTACACTCCGTTATTATTTGTCACGACAACGTGAATCGATTTGAACATATCTGATTGAAAAGCAGAATGTTAGTACCAACGCAATGATGGAGGCCACATTATGGTTTGTTATCTGAATGCATTGATAAAAAATCAAGTGTTAATTGTTGGTTTCATCGAATAAAATTCTATTCAAATAATGCCGTATCATTACTGGGATTCAATCAGCTTTGGGGATATGATATTTCCTCCTAACCGACCCGATAATGAGCAGGACGAAACAACAATTTCGTTCCTGCACATTGCGAGCTTACCAGCAATTATACTAATCATTCAATTATTTCATATCATTAAAGCATTTTCCGCTCCATCCACCGAAAGTCCAATTATGGAGGAATCATTCCCGTTAATGGATTAGGTAAACTGCATTCGTGACGCATGAAAGGATTTCGTAGAAGATAAGATCGGCAAATTAAAAAATTGATTCTATTTCTATCGCATTGTGTATTAATTTGGTAATTCTCCGTCGGAAATGGGAGTTGATTACGATTACAGTTCTACCAAACAAATACTTTCCAAACGTTTTTTTTTATCCAAAAAGGAAAATTTTTTGCAGTACAGATATGATTTCAGATGAACAAATAAAGACAAGTCACAGGTTTCCATGCATTTATTGAACACTGCAGCTATGTAGAACATCATAAAAAATCGTAACGTAAGATCTCTCGGAGTTATATACCATTACGCATGCATACACTTTGTGTTGTTATTGCAAATATGCCGAATAAACAGGGCAAATCTAATCTGACCGAACAGATTGGGATTGGTTGTTCATCTCACAAGTATTAGATCTTATGATATACCAACATGTAGAAAAATTGTAGGGTAGGGTAGGGCTAGTTGGTCATAGGGGTAAGTTGGTCAGCGACGATATCTTGGAATCTGAGCGCCCAAAAAATTAGCGATCTATGGATTAAAAAATAACGAATTGCTGATGCAATAAAATAAGCAAATTGAAAAAAACTTTTTATTAAGTAGGTTAATAAAACGAACATGGTGTCGATTTTCTCAAAAATCATTCACTGTTTGCGCATTATAAAATTGGTTCTGAAAATGGTAAATAATCACGAAAAAAATCGGTTCTTACATAAAACAAAAGTTTATTGTGTGTATTAGTTTTAAATGTTAATGGAAATCGCTTTTAAAATTACTTTTATTGAATTTTCATGAATATTCTTTTTCATATATAGAGGGGTTAGTTGGTCACACAAATTGCTCGTTTGAGATCAACGCATATACAACTCAGGTATGCCGCGTTTCAATACGCCAGCTATAAACAAATATAGAAAGCATATGTTTTACTGCTAAACCCAGTGTGTTTGCAACGAGACAACCTGATACCAACCACCACACAACCAACATGTAATATAATTGTCATATTAATTTTTTTGCTGTAAAATTTTCATTGAATATAATAAACGCTCACATTCAATATCAGAACTCGCAATAATGCATCGAGTAATGTAGCATACCTGGAGGTTATTTCTATATACTTTGGGGCGAACGGTACAAATGTCATCGAAACAAATGCAAGCAATAAACCGGTTTTGCGCCGTAGGGATGCCAGGTGATTTTTTTCAAATGTTCTCACATGGTACGAGAAAATGTCTTCAAATGTCGTTACCATAATATCGAATAAGTTTTTCACTTAAAAACGGAACTGTGATAACTCTATTTGTTCATTTCAGGTTTTAAGTTTTGTTTGTAACTCAAACCATATCCATGAAACTGATTGTTGAAAAGGTATGTAATCGGAAAACCTTCGATTTGTGAACTGATCGTTCGAAAGATCCAGGTTAATCTATTGTATAGTATAGGCCCAAAATAATAGAAAGGCTATGTCAAAATCATTCGTTTTTTCGAGCGCAAATGAACTAATGTCTTCTAGAGACGGTATATGTTCAGACCGCTCGCTGAGACTAAAGCCCTACTTTTTTGTCCGATATTTCCGGCCAATAGTTAGAATATCATGGATATAATATCTTTTAAAAGTCCACGTACGCTATCATACTGAAATGTCTTCACATATTTCATAATTTCTTCAAAATGTATTCACAAAATCAAATGTCTTCAAAATGAAGACATGTCTTCTGACCTGGCATCTATGATACGCCACAAAGTGTAAGAGAGACAAAATCGCTAGAAAAGATTGCCTGACTAATTTCCAACAACGATGATAATTTGAAATTTTCATCAATTTGTATTTTCACTTGCTGCATGATATTTGTTTTTGTTTCGTTTTAATTTATTTATTTATAATGAAGGACAATTCTAATGGAAAAACGCGTATTATTTATTCAAAAAGAACATGCCTATTATTGATCAACTTACCCCGTGTGTGGGGTTAGTTGGTCAATTTATTCTGAAATATAAAGACGTTGAATAAAAGAAAAATGTCAAATAAATGATTCTCTGGTTATTTTTCTTTGAAAGGGTAAAATGTAAACTTCATTTGGGTACATAACATTCTAACGAAAAACAAACGCTACAAATTTACAACTACAAAGTTATAGCCAAATTTATTCAAAAATGATCAACTAGCCCCGCCCCCTAACCTAATCATATTTATGCATTATATGAACAGCAATGCTGTAGAAAATCACCGATACGACATCGATTGGTGTGTGGATTGATAAGAAAATTCTAGGAATTGGTTTTGCTTTTAAATTGTTACGTTACTGACATGAATAACAACTCAATATATCTAGTATTATTTTTATCAATAATACTTCAGAGTATCTCGATCTTACTACACTCGATAGAAAATTAGAGGAACAGAGTGCGAAGTCGAAAATTTTCAGTGATTTTTGACATGTTGTAACATCGTGAAAAATAAACGCATATCGATGGAGTGTACATAATGTTGATGCTACATCTTCCAGGTATTAGAGTATTTTACGCATATATTTTTATCTTGGTGTGTGTAGGTGTAGTTGGCAACAATATCGGGAAGAAATGGAAAATCTATTTGTGTCTGTTTTTTCAAAGATTTTCTGAACAAACACAATATTTTGCTAGTCAACTCAACAATAAATTCAATCAACCATATCAACCAGCTTTATTTTGGTTCCTAGAAAGCTCTTGTAGGACTTTCTCATACAGAGATATTTCAGTTTGAAGAATTACCTCTTCGTCCTTGATGATGAATTAATCAATAAACAACAATCGCACCGCAAATCGAAAGGCAGTTTTGAGAACTCTGATAAAATCTGCACAAGGATAATTTGTTACTTTGACGGATAAAAATTATTTAAATTTTTTGCATCGATTTCGAAAAAGTGCCAAAAATAGGATTTTTATAGTTCTTTACAAAATCCACTGTAATTCTAATTCTTCCATGCGTTTTTTATGCATACAACCTAAAAGTTGTGGCTTCAAAATTATGTACATTCCATCGATATGCGTTGATTTTTCACGAGGTTACAGCATGTCAAAAATCACTTAAAATTTCCGACTTCGCACTCTGTTCCACTGATTTTTTTTGTCGAGTCAGGCCGCTGAAATTGTGAATGGTGCTAATGGTGCTGATACTGTAACAGTAAAATACGTGCAATTTTTGACATCAAAACACATTGTTAAGCTACCACATATACACAGTTTACATAGAAATGAAAACGATGTTTATTTTTTCATAATCTTGTATCTATCACTGCTTTTTCAAGGAAAAATAACTCCGACCAGTACGACATCCATGCCCAAATTTAATACGGCCGCAAAGGGTTAATATAAGATTAATACGAGCGAGCGAAACAAAAGAAAAATAAGCTTTCCGCATGCTTTGCCACATACACGGCCCAGACCGAGATAGATATTTCTCTCCTTCATGCTCTCCTTTTTACTCTTAGAAAACTCTTTCCAGCTTCATTTTATAATCAGGTTCAATATTATCACGCATTTACTCAACAGCATAATTGGCTATGTGGATAGCGTGGTTGTGAAAACATCCTGGTATTCCAGCCGACCTTGGTTAGATCTCCGTTGACGTCGTTCGGACTTTTGTTTTGGGTGCAATCCCAAAAAAAGATGGAAAGAGGAAAAAGAAAGAGATGTCTGCTTTCATACAAACATTTTAAAGCAAACATAAAGGACAGATGATTTTGTTTGCCCGTTTGCGCTACAAGGCACGAAATGGCACGGATTCTGCCGAAAATGTAATGCTTTCTGACAACTCTAGTTTGGGTGTACGGTCAACAAATGGACCGTTTGAAACTAGCGAATGACCAGAAACGTGCAAAATTGGCCAATAGAGGATTGTTGTGTTCCATCATTCCATCATTCTTTCATTCTTTCATTCTTTCATTCTTTCATTCTTTCATTCTTTCATTCTTTCATTCTTTGATTCTTTCATTCTTTCATTCTTTCATTCTTTGATTCTTTCATTCTTTCATTCTTTCGTTCTTTCATTCTTTCATTCTTTCATTCTTTCATTCTTTCATTCTTTCATTCTTTCATTCTTTCATTCTTTCATTCTTTCATTCTTTCATTCTTTCATTCTTTCATTCTTTCATTCTTTCATTCTTTCATTCTTTCATTCTTTCATTCTTTCATTCTTTCATTCTTTCATTCTTTCATTCTTTCATTCTTTCATTCTTTCATTCTTTCATTCTTTCATTCTTTCATTCTTTCATTCTTTCATTCTTTCATTCTTTCATTCTTTCATTCTTTCATTCTTTCATTCTTTCATTCTTTCATTCTTTCATTCTTTCATTCTTTCATTCTTTCATTCTTTCATTCTTTCATTCTTTCATTCTTTCATTCTTTCATTCTTTCATTCTTTCATTCTTTCATTCTTTCATTTTTTCATTCTTTCATTCTTTCATTCTTTCATTCTTTCATTCTTTCATTCTTTCATTCTTTCATTCTTTCATTCTTTCATTCTTTCATTCTTCATTCTTTCATTCTTTCATTCTTTCATTCTTTCATTCTTTCATTCTTTCATTCTTTCATTCTTTCATTCTTTCATTCTTTCATTCTTTCATTCTTTCATTCTTTCATTCTTTCATTCTTTCATTCTTTCATTCTTTCATTCTTTCATTCTTTCATTCTTTCATTCTTTCATTCTTTCATTCTTTCATTCTTTCATTCTTTCATTCTTTCATTCTTTCATTCTTTCATTCTTTCATTCTTTCATTCTTTCATTCTTTCATTCTTTCATTCTTTCATTCTTTCATTCTTTCATTCTTTCATTCTTTCATTCTTTCATTCTTTCATTCTTTCATTCTTTCATTCTTTCATTCTTTCATTCTTTCATTCTTTCATTCTTTCATTCTTTCATTCTTTCATTCTTTCATTCTTTCATTCTTTCATTCTTTCATTCTTTCATTCTTTCATTCTTTCATTCTTTCATTCTTTCATTCTTTCATTCTTTCATTCTTTCATTCTTTCATTCTTTCATTCTTTCATTCTTTCATTCTTTCATTCTTTCATTCTTTCATTCTTTCATTCTTTCATTCTTTCATTCTTTCATTCTTTCATTCTTTCATTCTTTCATTCTTTCATTCTTTCATTCTTTCATTCTTTCATTCTTTCATTCTTTCATTCTTTCATTCTTTCATTCTTTCATTCTTTCATTCTTTCATTCTTTAGTTCTTTAATAGGAGATAGCGATAGGAGATCGATAGACTACGCATGTTTAGTATGAATGTATTGACAGTCCGATTAGTTCTAAACGGGTTCTCTCGGTTACATTTTCCGGTTTCCCAAAGATAACTCTTCGCAGTTGTGATTGGAGCAATTTCGCAGTTTTAGGTCAGTCACGGAGAGCAACTACGAAGTGTACAATCTACCCAACCTGCAGTTCAAGCTCAAACCATCTTAGTTGAAAAAAAAGGGTTTGTCTACGAAAGCTTTGAAAAACGTTTTTGTATGCTAACACTGTATTTTTCAAACTAAGATAATAATAAATATAATTAACCTTATCAAGCAGCTTCCATTTGATTCCAAGAATGCTTCTGAAGGTAATGTTTTATATTGATACATTCAACCGTATTTTAGTCGATCATTCAAATTTGGAATAAATTAAAGGAGCACTTTGTCGCAAGGTGTACCAGAACTACAAAATCCTAAGTATACCCTTTCAATGAACGATCCTAATCTTGATACTGATGACACTCTCACATATACATGCATTCAAGTTACACAATCGCTTTCTAAAAAACTAAACTCTCAATTGAACCAGAATTCTGATTTGGCACCCTTAAGAAGTTCAGAAAATAGTGCGCCAAATTGTTTCAATATGGGCAGAAATTGCAAGCAAGGTTTTCATTATTTACTCATCCCAATGAGCTACCATTCTTCAATAATAAACCAATTTTCTTCGAATTAGCAACGGACAAAAACTCCCACTGCAGAAAAACTGTGAATAATATTCAGCCAATGATATTAAAAGAGATGCGCAGACACCACCTCATTCAAATCAGCAGAAAAATGTTTATTCCATTTACCATCCAACAACCATTATACACTTTACGGTAGGTCTACTGAACGAAAACCGCTTATGTAAACTCGAATAGTTTCGTGAGTTTCTTGTTTTCATTCTGGCCATCCAGTTTTCTCAGATCGTACTTCGAGGCCATAGGGCAAGTGAACGCGGACAGTATGCGAAAGCTAGAGAGAGCACACAGCTCAACGCTCCCACTACCATCGGCGTTACTTCCTCCATCCTCGTGCCGACGTCCGTTGTAAAGGACAAATGAATATAAAGGTCTTTGAATTTAAGCTCTTGAATAATTAATAATCAACTACTTTTCCATATTTCCTCGTTCCACTGGGCCAACCACAACTTTCGCAAAGCTTGCTCCAGCATCAAGAAAAATGCAGAAACTGAGAACGAATTGAAGTTTGGATGGGTCAACTTTTTTCTTTTTTTGTTCCAACGACTTGAATCGAAGCTTTTTGTTTGTATAATTTGACTGTGTGTCCCACTTTTCACTATTATCGACGAATCAAGCTTTCGTTGAAACATGCCATGAATAAAGGTCATCGTAATTTTTCCATCACGAATCACTGCCAGGTTGATCGGCTAACAAACCATGCGAAATCGAAAGTGACCGAAAACTTTTTCGTAAAACAAAGATGCAATGCGGGTGCTAAGCTTGTTCCAAAACTAGATCCTGCTTGGCCTCATATTGCTTCTATTGATTTTCCTTCCGGGCGATCCTCATTCATTCTCTTGAGCACACTGGCACAAACATACGACATAGATGAATCAAGAAATTAACCGTCGCAATTTGTGAGGATTTTTGTGGAATAATAAAAAAAAATCTCCGAGTACAATTACGAGCCCTTTCATGATTCAACAACCAGCCTGCACTAGTAGTAGCTCTCGAGTTTTAATTCAGTTTTTATTAGCACGGTTGAGTTATTTCCCTCCCTACTTGGTAGACGTGGTAGAGTTAATGAATTCCCAACTCCCCGACATAATGCCGTCACGGATGTGGGAAAAAAGGAAATAGTCGGTGGGCTTGCGGGAACTATTCACTTTTTATGGAAGCTGTACACATAGGACTTGCTCCACGGAGACAGGTAACAGGAACCAAATAAATTTTTAATTCGTAATGGTGGTGCGCTCAATGCCATATCATTGAAAACATTAGGGAAGGTTTTCTAAACTTTCATTACAGAATAAGTTTCATATTAAAGCAACGGAAACGTGTTCACAACATTTCGACCAGGAGAAAAAATGTATGAAATTATAAGATACAGTACTTATTCAATAGTAACTTCTTTTGTTTTTGTTAATTCGTTTATTTTTACAGGCTCAGTAACTTAAGTTTAAAGGAGCCGAATTCTTAAATATAATTTTAAAACTATATATATATAAACAATTTTCTTACATCTATGGTTAGTAAGGTGGAAAACCGATTACTCGCGGTGTACTCGAGTTTAGGAGGGTGACATATTTTTAGGAGAAGGATGGGATATAAGGAAATTGTAACAATGTTGATGAACACTTATTTCTTAAATCTATTCGTATATCTATAGTGTATTTACATTTCAACTTATTCTACTATTTATAGCAAGGGAACGAATTACCCGCAAAGGAAGGAAAGGAGGGTATAAGGATGTAGGGACAATCACACACGAAGATCTATAGCTTTAAGGAAAACATATATATGGGACATGTAATCAAGGTCTAACCGAGCCAACACATCTCTCACCGGCACATTGGGCTGTCTTCCTCGGGCCCGAAGGGAGTTTTCTAAATTCGATCTGGCGACAAAATAGTAACTTCTGTATTTATTAATTTTTTATTTATTTATTTGTTTATTTTTTTTATTTATTCATTTTCGTCAAACACATGTGGACTACATACTTTTATATTAATGTTACAATGTTTTCTTAAGTTAAATATTAATCCTACGGTACATGTTTCTTTTTAGCTGTTTTTTATTCATTGTTGTGTCAATGTCAATGTGCAGTGCTGATTGTATATACGCATTATGCGATTGATAGGAGCGTTGTTTGCATAATTTGTTCTGGATGTTTTGGTTATAATCAAATTGAGTGTTCTTATTTGACGCCCAGATACATAGAAATTTAATTTTCCTAGTAATGCAGCTGGTTGAACTCGTTGCGAATTAGATCATTAACAAAAGAAAGCATTGCAAATTTACGGCGTTCCTGTAGTGCTTGGATGTTTATGAGCACGCAGCGTGCTTCATATGAAGGAAGTGGAAAAGAGGTCCAGCTCAACTTACGGAGTGCAAATAAGAGAAACTGTTTCTGGACTGAACTCAATGTTTTGTTCATGACTACACATTGTCAGTCAATGGGATGAATGGGTTTTTCTTGACATCGATCATAAAAAAAATCGATTTGAATGGAAATTGAACCGGGTACATGATTATCATCAAATTGTATTCGAGAAATAATTGTTAAAAATTCAGAAGCAAAAAAAAATCATAATTACACTCCCTGCTGGGTTTAATTTAACGGGCAGTTCAAACAACGATGAGAGAAAGTAAATCAAATTTTACAGCGAAGTAGAGCTACTGAAAACAGCCTATTTCTTGCGTTATCCTCCTAGGCAAGTGCCATATTTACCTTCGTGCAACGTTAAAGTATCTGTCTTAATTTGATATGCATAGTATGTTTCCAAACAATTCTTCCCCTTGTCTCCACGTCTTCCTTTCTGCGCTGTGTTCACGTATAGTACATGTTGTAAGGAATCAGCAAAAAGGAGTTGATTCTGTTTCCTCACAATCAGCTTACTCAGCAGGAGCGCTGCTCAGCATTCGTCACAAGCCAGACCAGCGGGCATAACTTGGTGCAAAGAAAGCATCTCTTATGCCAGAACTTTATCTTTAGCATGTATTTTCAGAAAGTATGCACCCTGAATCAAGGTGACTCTTGGTAACTTGAAAATACATTCGCCACCTCTATTCCATAATCACAACAAATTCCGGTCACAATGCCATTGTCAGTTTTGAAAATAGTAGTTTCGATTAGAGAGATGAATTTCATTTCTCAGTGTATTTGAAGTGAACAATCGGATGCCAGGAAAAGAACATTGGTGATTTTATGTGCCATCATCGGGTTGAGTAATGAGATTTTTTGAGCGAGATACGAGGTAAATGTCTTTTACAAACTATGTCGCGTTAGCGCTACAGAAATGACGTTGGTCGTTTTTTCAACACAGGACTACGTCTATCTTTAATGGTTTCCCTAAAAAAATCGCCTCGGAAAACAACTGCAGCAATAAAAGTGTGAGATAACAAGTAGACGAGAAATATTCTGACGCGGAAAAACATCATGGGTATAAGACGGTCGATGATACCGTGTCGAGTATTCGAGTTATGATTTTGTGCGCTAAATGTTTAAAACAAAATAGCTATAGTTGTGGAGATTTCTTCAGAAAGTGGTGCAATAGTTTTGAATAGTTTTGAATTACAATGAATGATATATTTCGAAGCAAAGATTGTCCGGGCAAACGTGATTGTGCACGAGTAGCGATGAAGGTGCATATCTGTGGTTGGTGTTGCGAGAAAATCGAAGACCCTAACACAGAAGCAATTGAGTGCTACGGTAAGTGCCATGAAGTAATTCACACTGGTGGTTTTGAGAAAAATAAAGATGCCGTTTTTGTTTGCGATACTTGCCTTTTGTTGAGTGAAAATGGCTTTCGAAATAACCATTATGATGAGTCAGTTAGTAAAATTTTGAACAATATCAAAGAACTCAAATATTTAATTAATTTGGCCAAAAATTTGGAAAACAGAGTAAAAGAAGCAGCGCGATCGGAAATGAGCAATTTAATGAAAAATAATAACAGCTCGGAAGCGGATGCAGAGAAAACTCCTCAGCGGTATAATTGAAGGTCGAATTCCAAAAGAAACGTCGACGTGAGGATAAAACAAATGAACATGAAACAACAAAAAATGTAACACCACTGCTGTTTCAAAGACTCCAGAAAAACGACGATAGAAAATAGGGTTGGATCAAAGACGAACCATAGTAATAAAAATTTGAACAGAAATAAAGTCCTAATTATTAAGATAAAAACATCACATGGATCTGATATAACCAGAAAGGAAATGTTAATCCGAAGGAAATGAACATGAATGGACTGCGAAATGGGAAAAACGGTTCTGTTGTTATTTCTGCTCCAGATAAAAATTTCATTGAATTACCAGTATTTCATAAAACAACATCAAGTTTAATAGTCCCATGTTGATATTCTACGCATAACTGTCCCACCTTGAATTTTTAAATCCGCAATCAAAATTGATGGATTCAAGTGAGGAGAATTTTTCACATTTCATTAGACAATAGTTTACTGCTCATAAAAACCCGGTGTATTGCTAAACTGAATTACTCAAAGCTTCTGGTAAATAAATATGCTAGAAAACTTTGATTGCGTTTTTCTCAGTCGCTTTTTGGAACATGGGACAACTATGCGTAGAACGGCAGTATATTCCTCCACAAATACAATAGGAAAAAGAAATTAGTAGACTACTCTTTCTAGCCATCCAAGAAACCAGTGTATTATACACATGATTTGCTCTATCTAAATGTTGCAGGTTTACGTACACATATCGACGAAGTTGATATGCTAGTATTTAAAAAAAACACCGAAAATACTAGTTGTGGTTGAAACACGCCTAACAGAAATATATGATCTAAATGGATTTAAGTTGATTGAATGTTGAACTGCTTGTCCTGATCCTGCGCATACTGTACCCCTCTATGTATCTCGTTGAGTTTTAAACACATATCTAATGATATAAGTGGAGATAATTAGTTTCTGGCTGTGAAAGTTCATGGTTCTGAGATGTCTGGAGTCTACGATGGTATTTACCATTCACCTACCAGTAGTGACAAAGACTTTTTAGTATTTTTAGAAGATGCATGCATGGAGAAAAAACGAATAACTGGCGATTTTACAATTGATTGAACAGGGCATACAAAATCCGCTGAGTTGAAAGCAATCACCCAAGCTACCGGATTCAAACAAACCGTTACACACCAGAGTTACAAGAACAACAACTACTGCCAGTGATATAATTTTTACAAATTTTGACAATGGGGTGATCGAGATTCTCATTGGCAGCAAAATTTCGGATCATGAAACAATAGTTATAATTCTGGATCGTTTTGACGTAGATGTTTCAGAGATAAAAGGGATGAGGGATCAATATCTGATAATAGCGAAACGTATTAAACTGCCCAAGTTTGCATAGGAGACGTAATCACCAACACCATCAGTGCTGGGAAAACGCATTTTTGTAGTTTTTTTTTCCTACAAGCGTAACCATGCAAATTTCCAATGAAATCTGTCCAGTTGAAGGATATTATCGGCAGAAAGAGAGCCTAGAAGATTTTGCGGATTAAAACATATTTTTTCCATTTGGAATACGCTTGCGTTTATTTATCCGAACAACCAATCGTTTCAATGAACATTTGTTCGCATAGCTCGACGTAATCACCAGGTTGCTCTGTCTGTAGCGTTACTAATTAACATTTCCGATAATAGTCAAAAGGTTTCTGTCGATGGTTTCAGTTGTTGTCGGATAAAATCAAATAGGTTTGGAAGAAATTTAGTGAAATGTCTGGGAAAGGTACTCTGGATTTGTTGCGAGTCTATGATAATACTTTTTTTCCCAAATACTCTGGGATATGAACAGCAGGTTAGTGTTTTTTCAATTAATTGAATTTGTAAATGCAAGGGCTAAATATTTTTGATCATCTATATATATAAAAATCTCGTGTCACGGTGTTTGTTATCGAACTCCTCCAAAACGGCTCGACCGATTTTGATGAAATTATGCACAAACATTTTGGTAGGCATGAGAATAGGTTGTAAACCATATACGATACTGCTGGGATATTACCATATATTAGATACCGATTAGGGTAAAAAACGTGATTTCAGTATTTTTGTATGTATTCAAATAACTCAACCTTCGTTTGTTTTTCTAACAGAACGATTTTATTTACGTTGTTAAATGACAGATGGCGCTACGTCCGCTTCATGCGTAAGTAACCTCAATCAATCTAGAGCCAGGCGCATCGCCGGCGAGCTTGATTGAGCATAATGAATAATTTTTTTTTATCCCAAATATATATTTTTATTAAGGCATATGGCGTCAGCCTAACGGGGCCGGGAGTTCAATATTTTGACAATGTTTGCTTACAACTATGTTAGTAATATGTAACGGATTACTCGCGGTTGGCTCGAGTATTACAAGTGTTCTCATAAATGGGATGTTGCAGTCTTCAGTGCTCTGTACGTGTGCCCGACACGGGATACTTTCTATTGGCGATCTAACGTACAAATCTACACCTAGGCGACGCTGCGGTGAAAGTGATGATGGTTTTAAATTTTGCCATGTGAGCTTATGGAAGGTTTGTAGTTCTTTCCATAAATTACTTGGTTATAATCATAAAAGATTATTTGATTGCGATGAGTTTATAAGAAATTTAATTCTGCGCAACTATAAAAATGTTGACAATGGTTGAATTAAAGAACGAAATTCGAGAGCACAATCAAACACAAGTAGAAAAATGCACGATTCCTGCATGTGAGAACTACCTTGGAAAGCCCGGAAGTAAAATATACGTGATTTGTTTTTGAGTTTTAGGTTACATTAGCATCATTTTCTTAGTTCAAAAACCAAATCCAGATGTCTCACCGATCGTTTACGTTTTGCGTTAGATCGCCAATTGGGATGCAGCTGACCGTTAATCAGAAACGCCAATTGAAATTGAAATTGAAATACTTCAAATCACACTTGGTCGAATTACAAAATCAAAATCACGCTATTGTCATCACACAACAGCGCGTGTGTTCAAACGAAACATGTAGTCTGGTTGGATTCTGTCTCACCTACTGCTGGATGTATTCGGTTGAGTGGAAGATGCGAGGTTTACACCATACATACATTTTTAGTTTGGGTGTCCACATAATACGCCCCGAGGAAATCGATAGTTGAATTTCCTCAGAAATTCCAGATCATTCAACTGATCAACTCCTCATCCGTATTCTGGAAACCAATCGAATAAAAATCACCCTAACGAATTGCAATTTTGCATTCTACAAACCGTTCGACTTAAGTCCAATCAAGTTGTGAAAATGCGGTACCATTACCACGCAATTCGATATTGACAACATTGAGTTTCGTGTTTAATTTCTGTGAATCAAAAATCGTAATGGATATTCGGGTGAAAAAATGCTTTTAAATTAAAAATGTCAAACCTAAATTAGCTCTACATATCAAAAATGTTTAAAGCTATAAGTTTAGCCATTCATCTTGAAAATGACAAGGGCTTATTTTCCACCAACGAGACAGAATTTGAACAAAACTAATATTGATTTTCTTTATTTCATTTTTCTACTTTACGACAAAAATATATTCATTTTTTCTCTTTACATTGATCTTTATAGAGATCAAACATGTCAGTTACGTTAATGAAATACATTAAATCAAGAAACATCTGTTCAAATCGTTTCATTCATTCTTTTTTATCGATCATATTCGATCAATTTCATAGATCATTAAACATTCAAACACACTTACAATATATTAGTTATGTTTTATTCAACACCCAACATATTCATTAGAAATAATTTGGAAGAGTTTGAGGAAAATAATTGAATTTTCAGAAAAAAAAACACTGAAAAAATATTTCTTGAAATTCTACACTGAAAAAATAGATATCTAAAACTAAAAGTCGATTTTGTCAAAATGGTCATCTCAGATTTTGTTGAAATGGAAGATGGCAGATAAATATTTTCCCTACAACTCTTCCATACATCGCAACTTGTGCATATTAAAGGCATATTAACGTCTTTGCAAATCCTGGAGATCACGGCTTGACCCATGTTGCTAAATAATGTCACACTTTTCTTTGCGGAATTCTGATGATTACGCAGAAACTAAATAATGCTAGTTTTTCCGCCACTTTACATTTGATGCCGATCACGACCGGTAATTTTCAAACAACCGCAGAGCAATTTTATTCATCCGTTAGATATCTATACATTCCATTTTTTATTGTCATATCTACAGTGACAACAACTATTCGATACCTGACCGACCGATCAAGAGAATTTTGGCAGATGGTCATTGTTAGAGAGCTGTCGTTGCTATCTGAATTGAAACATATTGTATTTGATACAAAAACAAGCTGAAAACGGTACTTTAGCATCCAATGGTCACCCTCAATCCATTTCTACCTGTTATTGATTTTTTCTATAACTGTACACCAAAAAAATATGAAATTTTTGAGAAAAAAACCTTGAGAAAGTTTGTTAGGAAAACTTTTTTGCCTTAAATATGCACAATCTATAATTTATCTACCATTTCATCAAGATCTGGGATGACCATTTTGAGAAGAGAAAATCGACTTTTAGTTTTTGAAATCGATTTTTGTTCAATGTAGGAATTTAAAAAATATTTTTTCAGTATTTTTTTCTGAATATTCAATTATTTTCCTCAAACTCTTCCATAGAACCCTTTTTTGTAGGACTTTCGAGTAAAACAAAATAATAAAAAATTTATCAAAAATATTTAGCCTTTTCAAATTATGTAGCGAAGTTTATTTTTCAAAGCTACTCGTGAAGTTTTGCACAAATTTTGATACGTTTATTTTGTGCGGTCTCTGTCCCACGCACAAAAAACAGGTTTGCGCGTATAACTCATACCAATAACCTATTTAAACAGCAACTGCTGTTAGTTGATAACTTGGTTCCGATACTCCCTCGTTTCTTGCGCTGGACTCATCGCTACGAAGGGGATGAAATGTGTGGAAAGATTTCGCCAAATTACAGATCTCCGTCTGATTTACCTCTAAATACCTCCAGTAACAGTACCGTGTTCATTTGTTTTGTACCTCTCTAAATTTCACCCACACATTCTGTGAAGTTTTCTATGCAAAAACCGCTTGACATAACGGCGCAGCTGTGACACAAACGAAAGGAGCGAAATTATGCTAATGACGAGGAAATGTTAGTTATAATGCTGCTGATTGGCGCCGGGTTGGTTTGCCGTTGTTTGTGTTCTATTTTTTAGAATAAAATCTACCTGACATATGAATGGAAGCGAACGTATAACGAAGCAACGATTGTTGGAATTGTTTCAAAGCCAAAATAGCTTAGTTAAAATCCCACTGTTATGAGCTCAAAATATACCAGGTAAAGGTGTTTTGCCGAGTGTTTAACGGGCATCCACATATTTCAGCTGGGGTCCCATTTCCACGTTACGGAATTACAAAAGCAAAGATTGGAAATAATTAGTCACGATGTGGGCGGAAACCCGATGAACGAGCATAAAACTTTGTTTGTGTTCGGCGCACAATGTTTGTAGTGAAGTTTCGTAGTTGATGGATGGACATATGACTTTCATGTGTAGTTCGAATGTGTTAACGAGTTGTTTTCGAATTTGTTTACCGATGCGGTTTTCATCGAACGCGGTGACGATGCGCGATGTTTACATATAATTATAGCGAACCGGCGGTTTATGATTGGTGGTAAAATATGTATAAAACCGATGACTGAGCTTCTAATTTAAATGGTTTACTGACGGTCAATGATGCGATATGTGTGGCATCGCATGTATCGTGGTGAAACGTATAATGAGTATCAGTATTTACATAGTCACAACCAAATTCGGCATAAGTAATTTAAACTCAGCGGTCCTATTGCTATTCCATATAACATGGATTAGAGGCATGTGGATCTAAACAAAAATGTTATTTGTTACGATGTGTGCTAACACGGATCAACAAGTTGATTACAAAATTCTATGAATATCGGAGGATTAACCATAAACTGGTAAACACATTTTTGTTTACCTTTGTCGGCAAACCCAGGTGTGGAGACTCTCCAAACATGGATGCAATATGTGCTTGTATCAAAATCGTTGAATAGGTGCCGTCAACTTGGAATGAAAAATGTACATTGTTGAAGCAGGTTGGTTGATAGGATATCGTATAAATTATTTAATTCTAAAATGGTTGTTATTCACAAATGTCAATGAACTTGTTACGAAAATAATAAAATAATAGCTTCAATATTATTCACATGTATTACATTGAACACTAGCTTCAAAAACTTTGATCAAAACCAATCCATCCATCATCATGTGTAAAAGATCCCATGCGTATGAATTAGTAGGAATATTGAAACAACTGACATAAACTGATTCAAATCTACTCGCAAAAAATATGTATCGATATAAATCATGAAGCAATTAAAGAATAGTTTGTAGATAGCGAACTGTGAACACAATAGAACTTTATGTGACTTTACAACTCTTTCCTAGACTTCTTTCGGAAAGTATCTCAAGCTAGTTATCTCGTTGGCGAAAGCTAGGCCGCGATTATAAAAGTGATCAATGAATGCGTTTTCGATATGAAAGTGAACGACACCATCGTGATCTTACAATCTCTCGTTGAAAATACTAGTCCAACAGAAAATGAATAGAGCGAAACAAACACTTGCTAAGCTTTAGATTGTTTAGACGATATCCTATTCATTTTACTTCTATGAAACAAAGTTCATAGGATGATATTAATGACATATTGGTTCTATTAGTTTTATTATTATTTTCAATCGTTGTCAGTGGCTATTTCTTTGCTTCAAAGGAAAAAGAGAGAATAAAACAACAACAAAATATTTGCCATGGAACCTGAAAACGAAACCACCGCCGAATCCAGAATCACTGTTGCATCATCCAACCGCAAAACGACGAGTCGTTTATTTGCCCAATTTAGAATTTGCCAATCAAGAGCCATCGAACATTTTATCAACATCAAAGATATTTTTTCTGTACGATATGGTTCTAAAGTACACCAATTTTCTTGACAAGGTAAACACAAAACATCGATAATGCTTCCCGGATTCGTTAAGTAAAGGACCCTGCTTCTGGTTGTAGATGCCGTCGGTATTGTTATCAGGACTGAATTCATTAAAATAGCTCCTCTTTACAGGTGAAGAAAATGTTCCCCAATTTAATGAAATATTATTTATTTATTAATGATATTTTATAATTAACGGTTCCCCGCTTCTCCACCATTTTTGGCCCCAGTATCGCTTGTGTAATATAGTAATGCATCGAAATCCGGACGAGATGTGTCCCAAATTTCAGAGGAATCGGTCAACAGGAAGGGGGTTAGGTTTCTATCAATGTCAGCGCTACAGACAGAGTTACCCACGTACACACAATCACATAATCGACTCCGTCCTGTATACCGAAGAGTTTTGCGGTTTCCCGGATTGAAAATCTTTGCTCCACACTCTATACTCCATACTAAGGCTTCTAACGTACCCTTATGCAACTCCTTCAATGAGAAATTCAATCGTCAACTTTTGACCGTCCGGATTTAAAATCATTTTTTGAATGTCCTTTTTATTCCGGACATGGGTTTGTGGAATTCACATTGATTTTTTATTTTTTACAACAGCTAGGTACTATGTTTGACCCTAAACTAAATTGACACTATTGAAACTATCAGTCTCATTAATTCAACATACGAAAAATGGCATGGTTTTGGCATGATATAGAATGCAATGAAAAAGTGTCCGGATTAAAAAGCGTCCGGATTCAGAAACATCACTGTAGCGAACAGACAAAGACATCACCATGGCAAAAATGTCGTTATTTGAAAGTCCGTGAGAAAGGTTCCTTTTACGCTGAACCAAATCCGGTATTGTTGTTTCAAAGAATGCTATGCTTTAGAAGAGATGTTCACCCCGAAGAAGCAGATAGATTTTACTTTCATCTAGAACGTGACAAAGATGAGATTGCAATAAAAACACCTATTTTCAGACACTATGCTGTGTTGTAGCCTTGCCGGGCTTTTTTTCCATTAGCCATTTGGAAAGTATGTGCTTCTGAACTTTCCTTCAAATTGGACTAGATTTTTCACTTTAATCAATCCATGTTCATCCCAGGTTACCCCCACACCACTCAATCCAATCGATTCCTCATACCATTGCTTATTAGATGTGAATTTCATGACTCCCACGTCTTCTTGGGCTTCAAAATCGTGAACAGAGAATATAGCGAAGTAAGAACATATTGAGAGGTTCCCCGGAGAACAAAAATTAGGAGCGTTAGAAGAAGAGTTTTCTACACTACACACCGGTTTTTGATGCAAATGCTGATGGAATGGAAAAGTTTTCGAAAAAAAAAAATGCTTCGACAGGGGGAATATTCAATCATTGGAAAATGACTGATGGGAAAAGCTTTTTTTTCAATTCAGCACTCCATTCAAAAGCGAAAGAGTGTCGGGTAAATCAAGTTGATTGAATAAATCTCTGGTATCTCTATTCTGCACATGTTTGTTAGTGGATTGACTCTAAAGGTTCGGTACAGGAATTTCATCGATCGAACCTCTTTGATGTAAAGAATGTACCGACAAAGACGCATCGTGCTACACAAAATGTAATATTTAAGATATTGTATCCGGTGTGGAGAAGCGTGATGAGCTGCTAGCATTTTTGACGTAGAACTACGTCTTTCATTAAGGGTGCCAAATCAGAAAACAGGTCACTTTTTTATGAAATAAAGTTAACGTTAATAACTATTTTTGCCACGAACGGAATTTGACGATTTACATACCAAACGAATCGTAAATTCCCTAAGATTTGTTTGATATTCTATACATCACAATCCCCTGGTGTGTAAATGTTTAAAATTCATGAAAACTATAAGCGTTTCCATTTTCCCATAAATTTGTTCTGCTGATTTGTGTGCTTTCCCGAACAGAGCTGTTAATAACGAGCAACTTATCGACGACCAACGAAGGGGAAATCGTAAGATTTAAAGTCCGTGAACAAAGGAAAGGAAGAAGAACGTAGGGGAATATTTGCCTAGAATGTAAACAGAAGATCTCGCTGAGGCAAACTTTCAGTCTCGTTCTGTTTTCAAAGCAATGAACATCGCTTGTTCTTCCTTGTTTTGTGTCATCACATGCCTTCGTTTCGGGTTGAGCTGTACACTCGACCAAGTTATCCATTCGCTGATGTCTCTGGCATTGCAATCATTGCATCAATCTGACGCCATTACATTACATTACAAAATAAATGTTCTGGAATTTGGTCTGTGATTTAGTTTCGCGTGGCGGTAGCAATACTCTCTCCACCAAGGATGACAGCTAAGCTAATCTAGACCGGTATTATTAACAGAAAGGAGACAGAAGGGAGATAAGTGTGTGTATATTTAGTCGCTCCAAGCCATCGAAATAATATTCATGTGTGCAGATGCGTGTTTCATGACCCTTACGTAAAAATAGTGCGGGAATCGACTGTATCTGATATCTATGTCAATTGCGAAAAAGGTCACCGGAATAGCGTTCGAGGTAAATTTTCAATGCGTTGACATGAAACAAATTGCGACATGCATTCAGCTAGTGTATTGTTCTGCGAGGGCAAGAATAAATCATCAATCAATTATCGTCAACTGATTCTACAATAAAAAAATTCAGGGCGATCAAACTATTCTACTAAACAGTTATTTCTAAAATTTCACAGCATTATAAAATAATATCCGAAGTTATTAACAAGCGACTTATATAAAATAACAGCGTAGTTCTACGCCAACAATGCGGTCGTATCTTGGACACAACCTGCTATAATTTTTTATTAAAGAACCGGGTTTAGGTTCAACATCTGAAGTCGAGAGAATGCAAATGATGATTCGCTTGCAATACAGCACCGTTTTGTAACAGTTTTAGTCTCGCTATGTCCATGATGTGTTTACTAGTAAAAAAGGATGGACAATCTCTACAATTTTTATTCAATGTTTCTCCTTTTTTCCAAAGATGACTTTCTTTTCAAATTCATAACTTTAGCACCACTGGACCGATTCAGATGATTGATATATCACATTGAAGCCAGTGAGCTAGTCTTCTTTAAAAAATATCACATCTGTTACAAAAATTGGATTTTGTTTTCGTGATTATTGATAGTGTTTGTGTTTTTGTAGTTTACATGGCCTTGGGCGCTACATTTTCTTATATTTTTTATTAAAAATTGATTTTTTTTGCATAACAAAATCAAAGAGGGGTTTTGTTTAATTTCTTTGCTATTATTTTTTAAAGTTAACATGTTTTCAGTCTTCGTTCAATATTCCTATGCGACTGATGATTTCTCTTTAACACCCTTTAGCGTCCCTTTCCTTGTGTTTGTTTTTGTCTTGTTTTTTTTCAATTTAATAAATGGTGCCCAACTCCAGGAAGCTCATAACAGAGTTTCTTCGAGATGGGGGTGAGCGGAGGGAATAAAAAAAAATTTAAAATGACTCTATAGTCGAAAGTTTTAGTAACCCTAAAATGGACCAATGGGTTTGCGTGTTATCTCTGAAGCAGTTGAAGATAGATGATTCGTGATTCGTTCTTGTTCTCGCAAGAATAATACACAATAATACAAGATTCGTGTCCTTATTGCCATTGAACGTAGCGCACTCAGTTTGCATCGAGAATATTCTCCTCGTGTTAGACACAGTTCGATTCGAGGCGATTGCATATTTGATCCTCCACCACAGTTATCCATTTGATAGCGCTTTAAGTCAACAATTCGCACGTGTGATTCAATCATACATCACCAATCTCCACATAACGGTATGAAAACCAACGCGCTATGTCCAATTTAGTATTTCTTAGCTGTTTCGCCTATCAGTACAAGCTCTTACATCGCACATATTCTTAGAATGCATTCAAAGGAATTTTGCTTGTTCGGCCAATCCGGTGGCAAAATAAAAAATAAGAAAATAAAAAAAATGCAACCCTAATGTCAAGTTCTCGTTTTGAGATTTTAAACTTACATTCCAGTGCGGATGCAGAAGCGATGTGATGCAAAAATACAGAACGTCTTTCCACCAGACGACATAAAATGGACGTGTTGACTCCATCGAAAAAAACACTGTGTGCGATATCTATCGCACATCCTTCCAGTGTATCGAGCAAAATAGCTGTTTCTGACATCAGCATTGAGAAAGACTGCTGTTTGCTAGGTGGAGCGAGACTAGTTCTTGAACAATGATGATCATGGTTTGAGTTATAAAGGCTTTAAAGTTCATTCGCCTCTAGCTTTGGAAAAACCAATTTGGGAAACTGAACTCAACTATCGACCTTGAAGAAAGCCATTTGAAAAATCTTGCTGTCGTATGATCGTAAATTTCGTGAAATCACGAATAGCTTGTTGATATTCAATGAATTGAAAACAGGCGGAGCTTAATTTGCAATATTTTCTCTATCCACATTGTTCGTAGAATGAAAGCTGCATTTGCTATTTGTATTTCATATGAAAAACGTGTCTTGTTTTCTGATTTGACACCATTTCTGAAAGACGTGTACTACCTTAAAAAATAGGTTATTAGGGTGTAGTGGCAACACCCGTACCTCTCATGCTAAAGGTCACGAGTTCAATTCTCACTTCCGACATTCTGCCAAAATGAAAGTGAAGTGACGAACCAGCCAGAAATGTTGAAAGTCCCTATAATACAGAAAAAAAGATCATGGAATACTCAGTTTTTCAACAGCACATTAGAACACATTGTTCAGTAGATACATATCTAAAGTTCAAAAAGAATTAAATAAATCGTCTTTATCTTTCATTATATAACAAAAGTATGTAAAATTTTTCAACTCGTAACTTTGCAGGCGGCAATTTGATGGTTTGGGGAGAATTTTTTCAAAAAGGCCTGGTTTAAATAGCTTACCATCAACCATCAACAAGACCATTCAGAAGTGCAACGAAGTACTTAAAAAATATTTACTGCTTGTTTTGCATCAAAAACAATGCGATAATTGGGTAGTTTGGTATCGATTCATAAAATCCGGAAAGTCTTGGCATGGTTTAATGAATTAGGGCTTCAGATTTTGGACTGATCAGCTTGTTTACCAAATCGAAGCTCTATCAAGAACTTTTGAGGAGTGATCATATGAATATGTAGAACTTACAAGCAGTATGAGTGATTTGAAGAGTTTAGATGAGCAGTATCCTCTGCGTAGAACGAGATACACACTACAACATGGCACAGCTTGGTCGAAACCCAAATAGGTTATTTGAACTGATTGAGAACTAAAGATTACCTACGAACTCAAAACTTATTGTAATTAATATGAAATTGACTTTAATTTTGTAAAGGAGTGAGTGTTTTTCCATTTGGTTCTATAATTATGAAACACTGGAATTTTAGTTTTTTGAATATGTCGCGCCTGAACATGACAATTAAGTCCAAATGGCAAATGAAGATAGTTATTGTATTCTACACTATATATTCCAATTCATCCGACTTCTGGACCTCTCAAACTCAGAAAAATGAAGTGGTTCTATAGTTATGAAACGCAGTGTATATCTCTTTTTTTCATTTGACAAACTTCAAAAATATGATAGAGAGCAAGGAAACCATACAATGTAAGCTAACGGCCGAATTGCATGGAAAATGCTACTAGTTACATTGTGAGAGAATGCGAGGGAATTATATTCGAAAAACTATTTTATTTTATTCGTTACGTTGTTTACATGTTTTACTATTTCCACTTTATATGTCTTATGCAAATAGCTTGGGATATTTCCTGTTGGACGAAGTCCTACGTCAAAAGTTTTATTGAAATGGAGTTCACAATTAGCCTAAGAGATGGGCGAAATGCGACGACTTTCGTGGCAAGTCGACTGGCCGTTGGCAGCACCATCTCAGATAGTAGTGAAACGTTGCGGGTGTAAATACATGAGTCATTTAAGCAACTTTGCATACTTGAAACATTCGAAAAAGAATTAGACTACTTTTTGAAAAAGCCGAAAAATGGCAACTGTGTAATGTGCTAATTATAGATATGTGACATGTACACGATTAAAATTCGGCTCTGTTAAAGCTAATATGCCAATGAGCCTGAGATAAACAAATGGGATAAAAAAAAACGAATTTTTTAAAATTCCCAAATATATATTCAGCAATTCCATGCCAAACCGATATAGTGGTTCTCAGATTTTTGTGAAAAGTGGTAGTTTTGTTCTTTATCGCAAAACATTAGACCCGTATTTTTTTCATTTTTTCGTTAGGGTGACCATTTCTATTTTAGGGTTTTCCGAAAAATCGTCTTTTTACTCTTTTTTCAAAAAATTACTTTTTTCCAAAAATTCATAACTTTTGAACTACTGGACCGATTCAGATGTTCGACATATCAAATTAAAGCCAATCGCCTGGTCTTTTTTAAAAAAAAAAATTAAAAATACTATACCTGAAGAGAAAGAATTCGAACTCTGCTCTCGTTATTATTGATTGTATTCGTTTTTTACTGTTTTCATAGTCTCGGGACCAAAGGCGCTATATTTTTTTATATTTCTTCTGAAAAGCTGAGGATTTTCACAAAACATATGTCGAAGCCAGAGAGGCGTTTTTCTTCGTTTTTGAGTTATGATTTTTCAAAGTTAACCGATGGTTCAAAAATCATTTTTCAGGTAAAAGACCAGATGAATGACTTTAATTTGATATGTCGATTATCTGAATCGGTTTAGTAGTTCAAAAGCTATGAATTTTTTTAAAAAGTCATTTTTGGAAAAAAGAGGAAAAAGTTGATTTATAGAACAACCCTAGAATGGAAATGATCACCCTACTGAAAAAATAATAAATACGGGTCTAATGTTTTGCGATAAAGAACAAAACTACCACTTTTCACGAAACTCCGAGAACCACTATATCGGTTTGGCATGGAATGGCTGTATATATATAAGAATAGCCCTTAAAATTTCCAACAAGTCATCCATACATCGGAAGATGGGCACTTTTACAGTGAAAAAGTTTTTCAAACAACAACTTTTTCATGTTTTCTTTGAAAAAAATATAACTGATCCTAATATTGTATAAAGTCAAGATAGGGATATAGTGTATTCGGCAAAATTTTAGATCTTTAGATCTTAGAACTTTCTATCTATTATAGTTTTTGGAATGTAAGTCATTTTTGAAAAAATTGTTGTTCGAAAAACTTTTCCCATGTAAATGTGCCCATCTTCGATGTATGGGTGACTTGTTGGAAATTCCAAGGACTATTTATATCTATTTTTTCAGAATTTTATAAACACTTTTTTTTGAGAAAAATAAATTTATATTTTCAATAAAAAAAATTTCCAAAAATTTGTTTGATATTTTTTAATGAAAACCTTCATAATTTCCTACATATAATTCTCTGACCAACTTTTTGTAGATCTTATAGTTTTTAAATTAGGATTTTTCGGAAAAAAAAGTTGAAAAAGAACTCAAATTAAAAAAAACTCACAAAAAAAATTAAATGACTATTAAAACTGAATAAAGTTGAAAATCAAATATTTTCTGAAGTTTTCATTTAATTATATCCTTTTCATTAAATAAATACCAAAAACGCCTGAAAAGTACAAAATAGCAATACTACAGACTCGCGGTCTGTGATACCGTGCGCGAGAAGACGAGTTATGCTTTTGCGCGCGAGTATAGGAGGGATAAAGAGGTATCCCATCCTGGAAAACAAAAACAAAAATATCTTCCAGATTACAAAAAAAACAAATATTGAGAAAAATCCGTTTATAGTATTGAGTATTAACATTCTCCCCCGCTCATTAATTTACACATTAATTTACACATTACCTCTCCAAATAATCAAGTTTTTTTTTAGAAAATTGACCTGATTCAACTAGGCTAGATACAAACAGGTTAATGTTTAACATCTTGTCCAAACTTATGATGTATGTACCGACAAGTATTTCGATCTTCCCTAAACCGGGAAAGAATAAATAATACATCAATATTGGTTATTTTTAAATCTGAACCGATCGTGCCCAGCTACACAGCTCTATCGGGAAGAGAATCAACCGCCCCCACAATCGCTATCTGATTCCAGCGTCGACAGAAATGCATCGCAAAAGACTGTTTTCTCTCTCTGTGGACAGATGCAAGCATAAATTAAATTTTCATTCTGCTGAAAACTATTTGTCAGACGAAGGCCATCTGTAAGCAGCAAACACGAAGTGAATTTGTCAACAGGTTTAACCTTTTCATAGGATTTATATATTTCCACCGCCATAGAGTGCGCCACGTTGCACGTTACGAAAAGTTATGGAGAAGAACGGTGCTGCTGCTGCTATTAAAACACAGCTGTGAAGATTATGGGTTGAAAATCTCCTATGCTCGTCACATGAGCTGTGCACTCAAAAAATCAGTTGAAGAATTTCGCTAGGATCTAAATATAAATACTACTAGACCATAAACATAATAATTTTTCATACGTGTTAGCGCGTTTGATTCACTTTATGAAGTAGCGTGACGTTTCTTAGAAATGGACTTTATTTTCTTCTAAACATGGTTTTGGAAATACCTTTAACTTCTCGTGCTCGATTTGCGTTCTATGTACCGACGTGTAAAAGTGTCTCATTTGCACTCTTTTCATCCCAGGAGGATAAAAGTGTTTAAAAGTTCATACGTTACGGCGTAAGTGAGAATGAAAGTTAGATGCCCGGGCGGTGGTGGGACATTTTGTGTAATTATGTAAATTACCATGTCTGCCCTCTGCAGATACGTTTCATGCGAAAATCTTTTTACACGAAGCACATTCTTAGAGCACTTGTCAGAGGTCAATGGCGCCCATCAACGACATCGTGTTTTTTTGTTTGGGTATGCAAGTTTTCATGTGTTCATACAAATGCAAATGTGCGATGAAAATACCTCCTGCGCTATTGTGCTGCTTCAAAGAGTGAAAGATTTCAACAAGGTACTACAGCAACGACTCATGGTTCCTTGAAAAGTTATGGGAATCTGCTACCCTAAGAGGGAAACCCTTCACTTGTCCTACTCGCCTATATCCATAGTAACTATTACTAGAGTACTTCGGTTGGCATTGTCAACAGTGGGTGCATTTTCATGTTCTAGAAAATCACCCCATTTGGTAGATCGTGTAGATCGTTCATTGACATACATATAAAAAACTTATTTTTATGTCAATTTCATGATAACTCATAAAGTATTGAGTGCGTATACTTAACCTTTGAAATTTAACCTTTATTTGAAATACCATATGTATAGTTTTATAGGATGCATTTACTTACTTGGTCTGTCTAGCTCATTGATTAAATCTTCCGTGTCAGCATAGCTTGCTCCACTTGTTGGAAAAGTGACCACCAGAAAAACCAAGACTAACAACGTTGCTGTTCGTTTCACCATTTCCGCTTTCCTACTAAAACCGAGAATTTGTTTATTTATCGCTTTCCCACTTCCACTGCCGTTGCCATCACTTTTCCGGTTGAACTTTTTTATTGCACTTCGGTTTAACCTTTCTCTAATGCGAATTTTGTTGGATGCCACTGTAGGAAAGCCCTGCAATATTTTTCTCAGGACTATTCCCTGACGATCCGCACGTTCTCGGCAGGATGTCATCACATGTCAGTTTCGCCTTGCCTTGTTTGGAGAGAAATGGGTCAATCACTAACATAAATACATCTTTGCGGAATTTCTGCGCTTTTCCGTGTTCTTTTTTCTTTCGTTTCTAAATATCAAATCCATTAGTTCATTTTCTGACACTCTCACTCACTTCCACGGGTAGAATGCAACGAATTGTCATTTGATTGCTCTTCATTTGCATTCATTCCTCACCTCGAGCACATCGCACAGCACAAATGCCAAAGCATCGTCCTCAGACACTTCGCTTCCTTGCGTTTCCTGTGGGAGAAAAAAAAGGAGAAAATGAAAACTATCAGTGATTCCACTCAATCATACAATCCTCTATACATGAACGAGCAGTTGCACAATCTTTCCGTCGACTCTGATACAAATCCCCCGGGATGCTGGATTTATCACTGTGCGCTTATGTCTCGTGAATGGCGTGTAACGTATCACAGTCACCGTAAAAAAACGGTGCAAAGCAGGTTGAGGAAATCATATCACGTTCTATCTTCACAAACATTGGGAATATACGAAAACAATATCGGTTGTCACTCGAGAGGCAGCTCAATAATGCAGAGGAGTGCCGATGTGCCTCAGCTCGAAATAAACAGAGATATGACCCGATCCCGTAGAATATCATCTTTTTGAACATAGGGCTGATGGGTACAAATTGTGCTTAGATTGAGATGATATTTATTTTATGATGCGGATTAACGCTCAACTTTGCAACTGAGAATGTTAAAAAATAGCTATGTAACTTTTCGCTCCGGGGTTCTATTTATAAAAAACATCGGTGGGAAACCGTGTCCAACTTTTGCCGTACATATTTATCGTCGCAAAAAAGGGAAACTTTGCTCGCCCCACATAATGTAATACTTCGGTAGTAATGATTCTGAATAAGTTCAAGGCGTCTCGCTGTGAAAGTTTCGCGTTAAAAAAATGATCCTTGAAAATTTTCACGGGTGAAATACTGTTTATAGCGAATTCAACAGCTGCACACTTCTTTTTCTAATCCGAGCTAATGGTAGGGCCTGAGAACAAAACATAGAGTGAACAGAACAGTTTTGAATGTTGCGCAAGACGTATTATCGCAGTAGCTTTTAGGATAAAAGGGATCTGTTTCTTGTTCCGGGAGAGTAATACAATTTAAAAAGCAAACTCGAGTATAATTGAATTACAGAACAGCTCGAAAAAATAATTTCTTACGGGCAGACACAACGGTTCGTTATCTGACAGATACAGTTTTTTTTTCTTTTTCGCTAATATGCTCTAAGTTAGAAATATATCCCACTTACCCATGTACCGGAAACGTCTCGAAGGAAATATTAAAGCTCAACTGTGTTTCTTTGTGATACTACATCGTAACATTAAGCGGATATTAACGTTCTTATTTGTTTTGCAATAACGAAAATGTCTTCCAAAGCAGCTTCGAATCATTTTCCTTTTTTCATTCCTTGAGCGGACAACTACAAGGTCGCGACTCGTTCAGAGCGCGAAAGTGAGGAAAATAAAGTGATTTTCTGCAGACCCCCATCAAGACAGCGCAGCGTCAATCGTCACAACGCCGAAAGGCGGCGTCATGAATAATCCATTACCGAAATTGGTTTACGTCACTTGTCGCACTGCCAATTACCTGCCATGAGGAACTCAAACGCCCGCGACAAGCAACAATAACCATAGCGACAAGCCGTATCGAATGATGTAATCGCCTCGAGAGATGCTGAGGGCTGCAACAAGCGAAACAGAAACGTTCGCAAAATAGAATTCGATTCTTCGGCAATCAGCGGCAATGCCAAAGATTTCTCCACCTTCTCAATTGTTGAAATGAACATTCGGCAGAAAAAAAAACAGAGGAAAGCTCAAACTTGTGTGGGTGTCAGCTTCAGGTGGAAAAACATATACAGGGTGGGCCATTTAAAGTGGAAGGATTTGTTTTTGCAATAGCAAAGTAAAGAAGTGGAATTTAAATTTTTTTTTTAAATTCATTTATTTTGGTCCAAGGAGATTTTCTTTTTTTTTATCTGTATTATAGTGATTTTCAACTCATTTGGCTGGTTCGTCACTTTTTACTTCCATTTTTGGAAGAATGTCGGGAGTGAGAATTGAACTCGTGACCTTTAGCGTGAGATGCATGGATGTTACCACTACGCCAGATCGCCTCCCAGGAGATTTTCTAACTACTTTGTCTTTCAGCGCAGCCAGGGTCCTTGGTTTACCAGTGTATACCTTGGATTTTAAATATCCCCATAAAAAAAAGTCAGGAGGCGTCAAATCTGGTGATCTCGGTGGCCAGTCATAATCGCCGTTTTTCGATATTAATCTTCCGGGGAACATTTCGCGCAATAATTTGGTCGTGGCAGCCGCTGTATGGCATGTAGCGCCGGCCTGTTGGAACCAGTAATTGTCCAATTCATTTTCACGAACAAATGGCAATAAACAATCAGTTATCATTGTCCGATAACGCTCCCCATTCACGGTTACCGTTGCTCCATTTTCGTTTTCAAAGAAGTACGGGCCGATGACTTTATCGGCATAAATGCCACATCACACAGTAATTTTTTGGTCGTAAAGAGGTTGCGTTTCGATGAATTGAGGGTTTTCAGTAGCATAAAACCGACAATTTTGTTTATTCACTCCTCCATTCAAGTTGAAATGCGCCTCATCAGACATTATGATTTTTTGCCAAAAGCCACAATTGAGAAGTTATTTTGAATGTACAGCTGAACAATTTCAGCGCGTTGTTTCGGTGTGTATTGTTCCATGGTTAAAATTGTACTGAAATGACGCTTCCAACGCGGTATGACATTTGTTAATCTGACATCTCTGTCAAAAGTTATGGGGTTGCCAGATGCTTCCACTTTAAATGGCCCACCCTGTATTTCTCAATTCAGAGCTTGACAAATGTTGAGTGTGTGTAATATGACATTTTTGTGCGAATCGAACATGGCAATGCTGTGTGTAATTTTGTTTCTCATGATTGAGTGTTATCTTCTTTCGTCTTGAAACTTCCATTCACAGCGAATAATGTGCAACAATTTTTGTCCGGAAATATATTTTTTTCTACCACTCTCCCTCGTGGAAAATAAAACTACAACTTGTGCGCTAATGGCTCTTTTGTCAACAATGTCGTTCACGGAACTACTTTTAAATCTATCCCCTCCGCCGCTGACCTTCACAGATATCCTCACGTGCCGAGCATCACCCTGCGGTGACCGGAATGATGTGGACTTTACCTAAAATAATATGTGGAATGTCAGGGAATAAGGAGGGGTAGTCTCTCGTTCTTCCATCAGTCACCTTGTATTGAGGCTGTTGCAATGGTGGCAACGTGGGAGTGTGGTCGCGATCGGTTATCTCACGCAAATCGATTGGTAGATTTAATTTTATAATATTTATAATTTTCTGTAGTGCAGTGTAAACAATGGCAACATGCTTTCATTACGTTTGATTTGAACTCGACACGAAAAAAGGTGCTTGATTTTAAAGACAGTTATCACGCACAGAGTTTACCTTCTAATACTGATGTTTAAGAGAAATACAATTATGAATCGACGCGATTCAAAATTATAATTCGAAAACCAGCTATCTAGTAAGAATATATTGTCCAACACAGTGTTTGAACTGTATAGGAAGAATAAAATAACACAATACAGTTCTACAATTGCTGAGTATGATTTTATAATACTCAGCAATCGTATTTAGTATTCAACCTTGTCATCTAAAAAAATTTACATTTTTATATACTTTTATTAGAGACTAGCTGAACCGGCAAACTTCGTCCCGTAAAAAAAAATTCTCGACTAGTAGAACATAGCAGATAATTAAAAATCCAATTCCAAGATGGCCGCAGTCCCCAAACCACTAATTACTTTTTAAATGGATCCATTCAACTTGACCTGTTTGTATGTATGTTTGAATGTTTGTAGGGTTGTCCCACATTAATAAAAAAATTATCCCGTTCCTGTTGACTGATTGATCTGAAATTTGGAAGACACCTTTAATTATACTGCCATTATAAAACTGCGTATTCCATGATCTTGAAAAATTCAACTCGACCCTCGCGAAAAATGGCTGAATGGTTTGGCTTGACTTGGAGAACACGAAACATTATAAACAATATAAATTCAAAAAGGTCGCCGTATCAAATGGAATGATTTGACTAATAGAATACAGTACATCATGAATATATTCCGAAGAAAATTAGATAAGAAATAAACGTTGGATTTCCATTACACCCATACCTCGCATTACGGCCTAGATACGTTCCACGAAACTTGGCCGCAAAGCGAAAAGCCGTATAATGAATCAATTATTAAATACAAATTAATACAAATTCAATCGGATCTGTTCCAAATTTGATAAATATGTAACATGATTTATCATTCAAAATCAAGCAAACCATTTGTCATGACAATTGTCATGCGTAAATGCGAAAACAGAATAGAAACATACGGTATGAGGCATGATGTCGACGCCAACCTCTCTCAGTTTCTATTCTGTTTTCGCATTTTCGCATGACAATTGTCATGACAAATGGTTTGCTTGTTCAAAATGCATTTTTTTTCATTTAAATCAAAAATACATTCATGAAAAGTACATACATTTGTACATAAAATAATAACATGAAACAACTTCATGTTACATTCAATATGGGTCAAAGGTCAAAGAATGAAAACTTGAGAGTGTCAATTAATGTATGAGAAAAAACTACCTTCGAATTTTCAAACGGGACTTTCTTAAAAATGTGATTCCCACGAAATACTACACTATGCAAAATATCAGCTCAATCGGACTTAAGGGAGAGTGGCGCAAAGCGGTCAAAGTTAGAGTTTTTCGAAAACCGAAAAATCACGCAAGAACATGTTTTTCACTTTCTTCGGAATATTTTGATGATGTGCTGTATTCTATTAGTCAAATCATTTCATTTGATACTGTGTCATAAATTTTTTTTTGTCATAAATAACTGTGTTCTACTAGTCAAGCCCTTTCATTTGATATCCATATTGATGGGGTTCTGAGAAAATATGTAATCCGCCATTTTGTAGTGGCCGCCATCTTGGATTTGAATTTTTCATAAATAACTGTATTCTACTAGTCAAGCCCTTTCATTTGATACCCATATTAGCTATTCAATATGGAATTATTATATAAATTATTCAAAATTTCTGATAATCAGAAATAAAATACTCCGGATAATCGGGTCCGACCTGTATCAGATTACTTGCCACTAACATGTTTCAAATAACATGTTTCTCCGTTATAAATGGTTGATACAGGAAATATGACAGGATGGAGAACGCCCTAAATCGGTAAGGAATTACCGAGTTTTTCTCTTCTCAACACATTCGACAATCCATTTTTATTTATATTAAACTATTTTCAAAAACATCACGTTGGTGCTTCAATTGTTTGAACGTAGTGGAGTAGAAAGCGTGGTTTCCAAAGATGAGATGAGTATAAAACAAGAGCGGAAGTTAAAGTGATAACATTGCGTATAGAATTTATGTGGTGTGGTAACTACCATATCCTAAGATCTACAAGGCAGCACTGGTCCCCAAATCTTGGAAAATCAAGCCAATTATCTTATAAAAATATATTAAACAATTTGAGAGAAATATAGCAATGTTTTTAGTTAATAAGCTTTTTCTCTTAAAAGCTCATTGCTGCTCCAACAAATCTGTCAAACATTATATTTTATTCATACAGCTGGTTTTCCTAGCAATGAGTTGTTGGAAAATATTTGTCGATACGCTCTTAGAAAAGTATTGTATTCAGGACATTACCGCATTGTTGACGTAGACCGACGTAATTAATTTATTGAGTTATCTTCTTCATACCTGCGGATCAGGGCCCGAAATCTTCGAAGGTGATAAACGAAGACCGACTCTACTCTCAGCAGCTTCGCTTCGATTAGCACTGCTTCGGCAGTCGCCGACAACAAAAAGAGACTTGACTAGAAAATGAATTCTCGCTTAACTTTTGAAAAGGCCCTATGTAACAAAAGTAAACAAATCGAGTTAATAGATGCACGTTATCAGTTTGCAATCATTGAATGCATTACAAAAACAATCGTTCATGTATCTATCTTCTTCATCTTTTTATCGCTGATACATTAAATATCCAATGTGCAGATTCGGATTTTAAGCACTCGGCTGTTACTTCGGACGCCACTTTCCTCTAACGGAACGTCCGAAGTAACAAAGCAGTCAAAATAACACGAAGTCGTATTCGGTCGTTTTGAGTTTTTGTTTCTTACAGGAGTTGTTAGCGATTTTAGTGCAATTCAACAAGTGATAACAACAATAATTCGTGTGTAGAACGAAATGCTGATATTTGGATTGCTGTTTAGTAGTTAGTTTCAGATTCTCATCGCGCAACGTAATATGTCCAATGTGCAAACGCGGCAGTCAAAACGTCCAATGTAACATTTTTCGTTCCTAGGCTTCAAATTTAAGCTCAAATAACGGAACAACAGTTACGATTGGTTTTTCAGAGTTATTCTTAACTGCTAGTGGTGAAAGTAGTGATAGAGATCGATACCTTTCAAGACAATTCGCGGATTAATGTTCGAGTCTTCAACTTCGTTTTTCTCGATTTGACGAAAATCGCGAGACGCGAGTTACGCGAGAATTGACTAGCGTTGACTAGCGAGGATGACTGGTGAACTAGTCCAGTCAGTGGTTATTTTAACTGACGCGACCAATGAATATAAATCTGCCTCTTCAATCAACTGACTTAAATCCACACTTCCATTTCTCCTTGATACTAATGTTATACCCTCGTACGCAATCTAATTTTACGTCCATATAAAAAAGGACGAAAACTTGATTTCTGATGCAACAAAGTAGTTACCCCATCAATGGCCGGTTTATTACTACCCATCGTGAACCTTAACCAACGAACTTAGCCATTTATCAAGTATGCTATAAAGGTCCTCGCTTTAGAATTAGTAAATAGCGAGCAAAATAACGCACAAACACACTACACGCTATTTTATACGAGTGAGTAATTTCGTGTACGATACAAAAAATCTAGCTCACCTGGAGCGTATGTCAAACCACGTTGAACACAAACATTGATGCATGCATAAAGATACATGAGAAAGAGAGAGAGAGAGAGAGAGAGAGAGAGAGAGAGAGAGGAACGAATTCGTTTTGGGGGAAGTCACTTCAAAATGCGATGAAGTTTAACTAAGAAGAATGAAATGATATAGTCGAGTCGGTAGAGAGAGATAGCGACTAAATGCCCGACTGACTGTTTAGTCGTTTTGGCGGAGAAACTGTGTGAAGAAGCCAAAAATCATTGCCGACTGAATACGGATAAAGTCAGTCAGATAGTCAGCTGACTATCCTCAGTTGACTATGACTCTTCCGAGCCCTGCTGCGAATATCATTTTAGAATGCATCAGAACCTGGAATTAATTCTGCAAAGTGTGCTTGTATGTTTTTTTTTTGTAGAATCAATTTAAACTGCTTTGGTAAATAACCTGACTCATGGTTCCAGATGTAACGAAATGATCGCTTTTCAACCCGCAGCTACAGCTTTTCTCGGGAACTGTGACCTTTTTTGGCGTATGACTACCACTTTCAGTAAGAGTGCCTAATCAGAAACTGGAGGTGAGTTATATCTGTTATATATCCGCAAGGTAGATGTAGGGCGGTTATGTTTTCGTAATTATTGATTTTATTTTTTTTATAGTTTACATGATTAAATAAAGGGGGCGCTATATTTTTTTATATTCTTTCTTGAAAGATGAGGTTTGTTTACATGAGGAACGAGTGGAAAACAACTATAAACGTTTTTTGACTTCCGGTTTTGTTCCGTCTGCTGGGAACTAAGGGTGGACTGTATATAGGGTGCGTTGTTCCACTCTTGGACACAACCCCTTGAACATCAACCCGGCATACGTTTTCGGAAATTGTGATTTCCTTACGGAGTAATTTTATCTTTAGGCTACAGAATTAATTCTCCATATCTTGTACATTCTCATTGTAGAATCCTGAAAACGCTTCTAACACAACGTCAAATTGGAAAAGTTTCTGGGATTTAACGTTCCGTAGACTTGAGCGTCGAATCATCAAAATCGAATCTTTTTCTCATTTGTTTGATCAGCTCCACGAAAAAAAACTGCGACAAATATCTTTTTAAATGATCTGCCTTTCGCTGTCCATTGTTCTGATAATTTCTTCTGCTGTTATTTCAACCTTAAATTCAGCTTTTCAAATGATCTTTATATTCAATAGCATTGGACATTAAAACAACGTAAGATTCCTCGCAGATATAAGTGAGAATGATCAAATAAAAATCATTCAGCTCTTCATGTAGTGAATTCGGTTTTTCAGCCTGGAACAAACGAATCAATCTGTTGATCCGGAGCAAAACATACGTCGCACCGTCCGACGCGATTCCTTTCGGACGATCCTTGTAAGGAATTTCGTCCTTATGAAACTGATCAATTGCCTTGTAAATGCTTTTATGATCAGCAGCACCAAGCGATACTGCTGTCGTCGTCGTCATGTACCTCAATGTTGCTCAAATGTAGGAAATTTCACAAATGGAATAAATCTGTACCAATCTGCACTTTTTTACGAAAATCTGTACTCTGTACCGTACAGAATATGTACACAAAAATAATGAAAAAATTGTACCTTTCCAGATAAATCTGTGCGTGTGGCAACACTGGTTGTTACCGCTACTCTTACTTATTCAAGTGATTCGATTCGATTCATAGGAATGAACGACGAAAATCTAAATTGTTCCTTCATAGAACACGCTCTTTCAGCCTCATCCATCTCGTTATTTTTCTCCACGCCTTGAAACGGCAAATCTAATACATCCATCTATCCGAATCTTCCACAACCCAAGCACAGAGAGTGTTTTTCACCAGCAGGGACAGAAAACGGGAAAGAAGCACAAACATTCTGCCAGAATTTCTATAAAACTCAATAAGAGGCGGACGAGGTGAAAATTAGTGCGAAAGAATGAAATTGGAAGAATTACATTTTATTTGATTTGGGAAATAATTTATCAGCTGTTTGTACAGCAGCGGTGAGAAAATGTTGCTTCTTTAGGGCTGTGAATTCTGTACGTGATTTTCAGTGAACGGTTCGTTTATTTTGTTTTGTTTCGGTCTGCGAAGCCGTGCGAGGAATGAACAAAAGCCTAACGAATTTCCCAATGGCTCCCGTGCTATCTATGATTGCAGTGCAAAAATCAAATATTTAACCAGGTAATGGAAATTGGAAATTCTCATGAAACACGGGAAATCGAGAAATGGGTCGCAACGTTGTGGAAATTCTTCAACGATGTTAGTTTCAACGCATACAACGAGTCAATCAGGAATCAAGAAATATTTTTGTTGTAGCAATTTTATATTTTAATACAGAAATTGATGGGCCGAAATTCTAATCTAATTCTCCTCTCTTCAAAAACAATATCGGGAGAATTTTATGTTTTGAATTTTTTGTTCAGTGGGTTGAAATATCCTAGCTAACACACATAAAGAACTAACTCAATCCATAAACCGCCTCACAAACCAACCAGATCGTGACAAGAAACATTCATAAATCAAGTTGGAAAATCTGCACCGTACTTGATTCCGTCACAAAGGCTTGGTAATCTACGCTGCCACCGCAATCCAACGAACTGAACGACATAAAAATAAATGTGTCAGCCGCGAGTCGCTAAGCTACGGATAGCAAAATCGATTTGCTATTTTGTTACGATCGGTCGAGTTTTCTGAATTAAACACAGATCCATTTCAAGGTGTCAAACGCGTCGCCGGAGCCATAACCTGTGGCGCTAATTTTAGAGCAGGTCTTCTCGCTTGCTTGAACTGAACCTGAGCTAACCTGTTTCGAGTTTTCTGTTTCAAATTTATACTTCCTTTTAGATTGTAACAAACGATGAGATCTTTACAAATTGTCCCCCAAGTGTTACGCTCAATTGAATGTGAGATTAGCGGAAAGAAAGTATCGCCCCCACCAAAGATAAAGCAAATGTTATATAACTTGAAGGAAGTAAAGAAATGATAAATATCGAGAAAAGCAGAGGAAATTTACTCGTGGATAATTTATTACAGTTTTAGACAAGTGTGACCTATAATTTTCACCAACAGTTTCAGTATAATATACGAATACACATTCCCTTCTGCGAAAATACTTTTTCCTAAAGGAAAAAAATGCAATGAACAACGTAAAGCATAGCAACAATAACAATTTCTCCACTGACGTTAGCAATCATCATAGAATCATACTGGAGCGAACTCCAACCCAGACTCGGACAAAGTAGCAACAGAAGGAAGTCATCCAGAAATACTTACGATTCCAATTTATATTAAATTTTAATTACAGTTGCAATCTCTACAAATTTCCTTATTTCTGAGAAAACAATTTCGTACCATGGTGCTTTGCCAGCTCTATTTTACACTGCGCACACGGAGACGGAAAGCATGAATAGCTTTCGTATTTCTATTTCCCGGATGTTGGGCGCGGAGGAGAGTGAATGGTATTTGACGGAAGACGACTGTGAGGAATTTGTGCATCTTATCAAAATTCTATAAAAGGAATTCTTGAAGGTAATTTCCTTGTTTGAAAGGCGGATTTTGTGTTTTCTTTGAACGTGAATCTTGAATGAATAGATTTGATACCACTGTTCTGATTAATATGTTTTTTTAACATTGACCGCTCATATGTGCGCGAAATAATATGTGTAGCATTTGATTCGTTTACGCCTGAACAACGCTGATAGTCTTGCGAAAATACTTCTGCAGTGAATGCTGGATTGCAAAATTGGACGACTTTTGAGAGTCGCAAATGATCTCCTATGCAATTCGCGTTTTTTTATGATTCAAGATAAAATTAACACGCTTTTAAGATGAATTGACATTAACATTTCCGTATCAAATATTTGTTCTATGTAGTAGAATAATATGTTTTTTTGCAAGTGGTGGAAAAATCTTTAACGGGATTACGCTTCGTGTTCCACATATTCGAATAAAATTAAGTAATAATTTTTATTTTTATTTTCAATAATTAAAAATATCTTTTGCTCTCTATCAGCCTGTTTAGCTGATAGAGAGCAAAAGCATAAATACGGATTTCACCACCAGAGGTATCTCGTTGAATGTTTTCTGTTTTCCATCTGTTTTTTTGTCAAAAAATGACTTTTTGACACTCGGCTTGGTCTTATCAAAAAGGTCGCTTTTGACAAAACAAAATTGAGATAGCAGTAAATCTCAACGTTTCATGCAATTTTAAGACATTTGACATCAACCTTTTTCAACTTTCTTAAACCCTAATTTAACATTAGAACTACCGACAGTTGTTCTATACCTATTTCTACCAAACCGGTCAGTTTGAACGGTGCGATGTTTAGTTGTCAAAATATAAAAATTTTAAAAAGTTAAAAATTATTTTTCATTCTAATAATGCAAGAACACGATAAATACATCTATTTGTATTAAATATAGAATTTTAATTGGTATCGAATAAAAATAGAGGAACAGAGTGCAAATTCGAAATTTTTAAGTGATTTTTGAAGATGGAATGTACATCATTTTGAAGCTTCAACTTTCATGTTTTTAAATATGTTACACACACATTTATCTGGGTGTGTGTAGATGTAGCGGACAAAAATATCGGGAAGAAATCAAAAATCGTTTCCTTTTTGTTTTTTTTCAAACTTTTTGTAGACTAACACAATTTTTTGCTAACCAACTCAATATCAAATCCAAATAACCTCAACAAACAGCTTTCATTTTATAGCTAGTAAGTTCATGTATGATCTCTCCAAACAGAGATATTTCTGCTTGAATAAAAAATTACCTCTTCGTCTTTGATGATGAATAATTTAATAAATAATGATCACACCGCAAATGGAAAGATAGTTTTGGAAATTCTAATAAAATTTAAAGTTTTTTTGTTTTTTTGACAGATAAATTTTTGGCATCGAAAATAATCATGATTTCTATAAATCTTAAATAAAAATAAAATCTTCTGTAATTTAGCAAATATTGCAGTAAATTTCAATGTTAGTAGGTAAATTTTTGGTATAGTGTATCTCCTGAACCCCTTGCATATTTATACGTTCTGTCGATCTTCCTAGCAAATCGATCAAAGTTTGGAGTAAATTAGAAGAACGCTTCATCACACACTGTTTCAAAATTACAAATTTACGAACTATTCTTAGGGTAAAGTTTTATAACTAAATAAAAATATATATTTGGAATGTTGTTATTTTTCCTCTCAATATAATAAACATATTCACAATTTACTTACACTGCAAACTACAATAATTGAAAATTTAAAAAAAAATCAACCCAATTTTCCACTGTATTGTAAGTATCTCGACTGCACTAATATCAACCGCACCTATTTCTACAGTATACAACAACTGTCAATAAAAATATAATTGCACCATAAACGAAATTCTTAAAATTTATTTAGAACTAGCTGACCCGACGAACTTTGTCCCGCCCATAATAGATTTTTAGATTTGAATACTATCAAACATGCACGTTTACTTACAAAGTGAACGTTAGTGAGTCCAATCACTGAACTCTTCATTGATTGATTACCCTTTGACCCTTTAGAACTTTTTTTTACTATAAATTGTCTAGTACTTCTACAACAATTCGTCCTTATAATATAAAATTATTTTCAGACACAACTCTCGTTCAAGATCCTTCAAGCATTTGGAAATAACATGTTCCTCCGATGCATGGAATACATGTTTGATACAGAGAATATCACAAAATAAAGACAGCTCAAATCGGACCATTCCTTCCTCGGGTTTAGGGCACACCAACACATTTGACCTTCCATTTTTGTTTATATAGATAGAAGATATAGGAATGTGTTATTCCGTCTGAAAATCCTCTTCCACTTTTGAACAAAAATCAATTTCGTTAGCGCCAACATCAAATGGATTAACAACGTTTAGCTAATTGTAGAACACATGGGAATTCAATTTTCCGAAAATTTTCCGATTTTTTTCCTCCACTATATTGATCTACGGGAAGAGACGAATACAACAAAATACAGGAGGCTAAAATTGGACCATCCCTTCTTCGGATTTTCCGTTACTAACAAATTTTGCCTTACATTTTTATTTATATAGATTTAGAAAAAAATAAATTATATATTTGTACAGATTTTTTCCGCGGATGAAATTTCTTACATTTGAACAAAGATACATTAAGGCAGCTTGAAACTTTTAATAAATGATAGTATGCATGTTAGATTCAGAAAAACTTTGTATAAGCATCATCAAACACACGAATGACGAAGGAAATGCTAATGTGATATTAGTAGTAATTAAATGAGTATTTTTTATGCTAATAAAATGGGTTTTTCTCTACAAAAAATATTTTCGATGGTACAGATTTTTGGATTAGATCGAATTCCGTACCCAGCAAAAATAGTTATTAACGTTAACATTATTCCGTAAAAACGTATTCTGTTTTCTGATCGAGAATTATGAGTAAGGGTGCCATATTTAAAGACGTAGTTCTACGTCAAAAATAAGTGTTTCTTTTAGTTTGAGACAGAGTGAATTACATTCATAAATCATCACAGTACTAATGAATCTTAATTCAATCAACTTAATCCGATAGTGTACCCAACTATCATCCACATGTCAAATAATATGAACACTAACGGAGTAGATAAGTTCCATATAATGACACCTTTTGCCGAAGCCACAATTCTATTTCGATAGTGCAAATAGGTCACGATGGAAGTTGTTTTAATATCACGCATCTCCATAGAACTTGTATTTTCAACGATTACCTTCTCACCTGATGTCCATTACATATTCATCCATGCATTTTCGACAGTGAAGAAAATTTTTGTTTTTCGTGGCAAAACTTCGAATTCGAACGATGACGGCTTCCGTATCGATAATTAACAGCAGTAATTAAAAATGGCCCGACTCGGCGCTTGTAAATACCTTCATTAATTTAATTACTCACTCCGCGTAACAACCGGATTCAGTGGCATATATTTTAATTCCGAGCAACTGGTATTTTTCATTCTTGCATGGCGCCCTACCAAACGGCCAAAAATTATACAGGATCCGAAAGAGTGCATTAATCGAAGTATAATGCACTTCAAATACCAATTGCGAACAACTAATCGTTCCTTGTTGAAGGTGTGATTTCCACGAAGAAAATTATATTTTCTTCCTCACAAACTGCGGTACCATTGCTTATGACTGTTAACCCTTGTCCGGGAAGTCAATTTAGTTTAGACGGCGGTTAAATTAAGTTATTTCCCACTCCATTTCCGTTTCTCCGTAATATTAAACTTGCATTCCATTAGATGCAAATGAGAAATTATTTCCTCGGTCTCGTATAAAAAGCCCCAACAAGGCTTTTATATAGGCTCGAGGCGATAGCAGCTTTCGGAAGGAGGAGTGAACCTGACTAATAACGATCGGGGTGATATTATCAGTATTGCTGCCACTTGAGATCGGGGCATAGAAACAACGGACATTGTCAAGAGTTTATATTGTTTCTGGTGTGCTTCTTCGGGCTGTCGCCTGAATAAACTTCATTTCTAAAATACGAACGAACGGGAAGCTGAAAAGATGTTATCGCTAGCATCATTTTCTAAAGTTAGAATTGTGTCCTCTTCGTCATCGGCCACATGCCGGGCACTTTTTGATTTATTTTCTGACAATTAGAACAACTTGTTCTACCAAACTTACAGTTTACAAGTTTGTTGAAATGCATTGAATCGCTACCGCAAAGAACGAACTTCTATGTATAATTGATATAAAACTGGATCGTAGCTGTATTGGTGTAATGATATCGTTGTCAAAAAAAACTTTCTCGATAACACAGGAGATGCATTTTCTTACATCACTGACAGTAAAAGCAGAAGATGAGAAGGAGATTTAATTTAAAGGTGCAATAACAATTTCATAGCTAAGCTTATTTTATTGCAATGGGTTCTTAGGTCGCAACGGTCAACAGGATCGCTACAAGCGAATGACATCCGAAACTAAATTACTTTGCCCAGTCACGTTTCAGTGAGAAATATGAAGTCATACGGTAATTCGGAGCAATAATGACTATTTGTTCTTAGCTGCTCATATTCAAGACATTTAGTTGCTGAGTCACAGCAACCGATTCAGATTTTCGGGCGCTTGCTTCGTGGAATCTACTACGATTAACTTCAGTTCATGGTTACAGACAGAATAAACCAGACATTCATGTGAGAAAGAACTTTGGTACACGCAAAAATAAAATTCTCAAGAATCTCAATTGTCTCTCTATCTTACTTTGTGCATCTTCTCTCCATCTCCAGACTACAAAAGGTTTTTTTATTGATGGCAGTAAATGAATATTTCACATTTTATAAAGCGAAAAAAATGATAAGATACAGAATATATATTATTGTAATACTTGTTTCGTGACAACAATTTAATTATGATCACAAATATTCAAAGGAACCAATACAACTTCTTATAACGGGATTTCACATCAGTTGTCTCTGATTTCGGTCATCTGTAGGTGATTATTACGAATGTAATCTTATACGTATTCCAGAGTCACACATAAATCTATGGTTTTCGATGAACACCTAAATGATAATCAATGAATGAAGCAAAAGCATGTTGATGTCAATTAATTAATTTATTAGTCCATCAGCTGCTGAGAACCAATTAGGGTAACACGGGGTGATTTGGTCATACGGAGTGATTTGAACCACCCCTTTATCTCAAAAAGTACGGCTCAACTTGGATTTCTATAATGTCATCTCTTTCTACTGTTGAACCGTATGTACCTAACGTAAAAAAACTTTGGTAAATTTTCTCAAGTAGAGGGAAACGGCACGGCACAGCAAGCACTTTGATTGTCAGAAAATGTGAATTTTTCGATCGTGGCTTTAAGATTTTTTTCCGCTGGTTAACAAACTTTTCGTGTATTGTGCAGTGATATTCTGTTCGCCTACAGAAGAGGAACAATTTGATGTAGCGAAACTGTATATTTGATAACAATGAATTAAATTAATTGCATTTTTATTTTTGCATGTTGTGTGGGGTGACATGGACACGTTTCTGTGGGGTGAATTGGTCATACAGGTTTGAAACTTTTCTGTTGTCTAATTGATTCCAAATGTCGCGGAATTAGAAAAAAAGGATGGACAGACAACGTAGGAAGAAGGAGTAGTTTGAAAGAGCAGCACAGGCCATCAAGAACGTTTTTTTTTCTTTGACCAAGCATCGAAAGTTTTTGAAAATGCTCGAACAACAGTGAAAAGATTTATGCAGAATTCGAAATGGTCTCAATGCCATTTTTCTGGTCTGGAATCTGGCCAAGACACCTGGTATCGATTACAATACACTGTTACTGATTGTAACATTATCCCAAAATACTTTACATAAACATAAGTATGTTTTTTTCGATGAAACACACACTAGACCAAATCACCCCACAGACGGTTCAAATCACCCCGCATCCAACATTTTAATGTCCAAAAATCATCTATTTTATTTTATGATACATTTCGTAATTTGAAGCTTTATATAATGATTGAACATTATTAATTGAGACAAAACAAGTGTAGCTCAGAGTTTGGTTTGGTTTGGAAATATTAGGCGATTTGCTTAGGGGGTCCAAATGCCCCCCATTTACCCTACTCTGCACCGTGTTATGAGTCTGAGTATCGGGTGATGTTGTCATTGTTATTTTTTTTTATCCAAAATATATATTTTTATTAAGGCTCATATGGCGTCAACCTGACGGGGCCGGGAGTTCAATATTTCGACAATGTTTGCCTTATAACTATGTTAGTAATATGTAACCGATTACTCGCGGTTGGCTCGAGGTTAGTATTACAAGTGTTTTCGTAATTGTGATGTTGCTGTCTCCAATGCTCTGTACCTGTGCCCGACACGGGATACTTCCTTTTGGGATGCAGCTGACCATTAATCAGCAACGCCCCCTAGTCTGTACCCCATATCTAGCGTGGTGCGTCTTCTCGACTCGAGGAATCCAGGATAGAATGGTCACTAGCCGGCGCAAACATCAGCTCGTGTAGAGTTGTCATGAGCGATACAACCTTTGGCTCTTGTTGAATGATCAGTGGACTGCACAACCTTTGGCCCGTGTATCTGTAAAGAGTGTGTGTATGTATTGCCGCGACTAAGGATATGAGGGATATGAAACAGGGACACAACGAAGGAAACATCATTAAACGTTGACATCGGCGTTTCTGAGGAACAGGTATAGATGAAGCAGAAGATCAGGATCACGGCTACCTAAGATATCCCGGACGGGGATATCCGATTGTCTGCCTTTTGCTCTCAGTGCTCTAGAGAGCTGAGAGCGAGCAGCATGGAACCGGATACACGACCAGACAACATGCTCGATGTCGTGGTAGCCATCGCCACAATCACAAAGATTGTTTGCTGCGAGCCCAATGCGATAGAGATGCGCGTTTAGGTTGTAGTGATTGGACATAAGCCGAGATATCACGCGAATGAAATCACGACCTACATTCAATCCCTTAAACCAAGCTTTCGTCGAAACCTTAGGAATAATCGTGTGTAACCAGCGACCGAACTCATCTTCACTCCACATGCGCTGCCAACTAACGAGTGTGTCCTGACGAGGAATGTGAAAAAAATCATTATAGGCAATTTGCCTTTCAAAAAGTGTGCCTTCTGAAGCGCCCACCTTAGCTAGCGAGTCCGCTTTCTCATTCCCCGCAATCGAGCAATGAGAGGGAACCCATGCTAAGGTAATCTTGAATAATTTTTCGACCAAAACACTCAATAGATGTCTTATTCTTGTTAGGAAATAAGATGAGCGTTTATCAACTTTCATTGAGCGGATTGCCTCTATTGAGCTGAGACTGTCTGAAAAAATAAAATAATGGTCGATGGGCAGTGTTTCAATGATCCCTAGTGCGTAGTATATCGCACCCAGTTCAGCGACATACACGGAACAAGGATCTTTGAGTTTGAAAGAGGCATTGGAATTTTCATTGAAGATGCCGAAGCCAGTGGACCCGTTTATGAATGAACCGTCAGTAAAGAACATTTTATCAGATCTAACTTTCCCATATTCTGCCGAAAATATCGGCGGAATAGAATCGGAGCGTAGATGATCTGGGATTCCATGGATTTTTTGTCGCATGGACAGATCAAAATTGACAGAGGAATTGCAAAAGTATGGGAAGCAAACTTGGTTGGAGATGCCCGGTGAAGGGTGCACTTCATGGGTAAGGAAATCATGGTACAAAGACATAAAACTTGACTGAGGAGTCAGTTGGAGTAGATTTTCGAAGTTATCAATCACCAATGGATTCATGATCTTGCAACGGATGAGAAATCTGTAGGATAATTCTGTGAATCGAAGAGTAAGCGGGGGTACTCCTGCCAAGACTTCGAGACTCATCGTATGTGTCGAATGCAAACACCCCATTGCTATACGCAAGCAACGATATTGTATTCTCTCCAGCTTGAGAATATGAATCCTGGCAGCTGATCGGAAGCAAAAACTGCCATATTCTAACACTGATAATATCGTTGTTTTGTACAACTGAATGAGGTCTCCTGGATGGGCGCCCCACCATGTTCCGGTTATTGTTTGGAGAAAATTGACTCTTTGCTGGCATTTCTGTTTCAAATACGCAATGTGTATTCCCCAGGTACATTTAGAGTCAAAATATACTCCAAGGTATTTGAAAAACATCGAGTGCCTGATCGCATTACCGGATAGGTGAAGCTGGAATTGGGTGGGTTCGTGCTTCCTAGAAAAAACGACCATTTCGGTTTTCTCCGTAGAGAATTTGATACCCAGCTTGAGAGCCCACGTGAACAGGTTGTTCAGGGTATCTTGCAAGGATTTTTGCAGAACGGCGGGATTAGTACCGGTGATGGAAATAACTCCATCGTCTGCAAGTTGTCTCAGCGTGCAGTTTCTAGTTAGACAATCATCCATATCATTGACGTAAAAACTATACAAGAGGGGGCTTAGGCAGGAGCCTTGTGGTAGGCCCATAAAACTGTATCGAGAAGATTTCAAGCTGCCATGATTGAAAAACATGTGCTTTTCTGAGAGTAAATTGTACAGGAAATTATTCAGAATTGGCGAAAGTCCACGATTATGAAGTTTCTCTGAGAGAATTTCCATGGAAACTGAATCAAATGGCCCTTTGATATCGAGAAAAACGGAAGCCATCTGTTCTTTACGAGCAAATGCGATTTGGATTTCAGAAGATAGCAGCAAACGCTGTTTCGCCAAGTCGGGAAGATTCTTCAACAAGTTGAATTTAATCTTGTCCGACCCCGGAGCTGAATTGTTACATGAGAGGAGGGCAATTGAGAATTCTACCATCGAAAAATTCTCATAATCGCATTGGAGCGGAATGTCGCGTACGACGTTTTGTGCAGGAACGGAATCGGGACAAACCTTTCTTGCAAATTTGAAAATCCAACGGTCAGAGTATTCCTCACTTTCATTTGTATGGTTCCAGCCACGCATTCTCCTAGCCGTATTCCAAAGAGTGCTCATAGCTGTCTCCCTTGACAAACCATTGACGAATTTCCGCCAATATCCACGCTTTTTTGCTTTAATCAGACCTTTTAGTTTGGCTTCTAGAGCTTGGTACTTTCGAAACCATTCCACTAATCCAGTTTTCCTGAATTTTTTGAAAGCGGATGATTTTTCAAGGTAGACCTTTGAACACTCCTTGTCCCACCAAAGTGATGGAGGACGACGTCGGAAAGTGGTAGCAGGAACACGTTTCTTTTGAGCTTGAAGTGCGCTTTCGTAAATCAAACTCGATATAAAGTTATACTCTTCGAGTGGAGGAAGTTCATGCATTGAAACAAGTGCTTCAGATATTGTTTCTGCAAATTTTCTCCAGTCAATATTTTTCGTGAGGTCATACGCAATATCGACTGACTCACGAGAACCTGATTCATTGGCGATCGATAAAATTATTGGCAGGTGATCACTACCGTGGGGATCTTGGATTACCTTCCACGTGCAATCCAGGGATAACGAAGAAGAGCAAAGTGATATGTCTAGCATACTTGCCCGTGCAGGAGGGTTGGCTATCCTAGTTGCTTCCCCTGTATTTAAAACTGTCATGTTGAAGTTGTCGCACAGATCATAAATCAACGTGGCACGGCTGTCATCGTAGTGTGACCCCCATGCTGTTCCATGGGAGTTGAGGTCACCTAAGATTAGCCGCGGCTCCGGCAATGCCTCGATGATATCAAAAAACTGATGGCGGCCGACCATGGTTCTTGGAGGAATATATATCGTGGCAATGCATAAGTCTTTGCCATTGATTTGTGTCTGGCAAGCGACAACTTCAATGCCTGTCATCGATGGGAGAGTGACTCTATAGAAGGAGTGACATTTTTTGATCCCCAATAGTACGCCACCAAACGAGTCATTTCGATCGAGGCGAATAATGTTGAAATCGTGGAAATTCAGTTCGTCGGCTGAAGAAAGCCATGTTTCACAGAGGGAAAATACATCACAGTTAGAACTATGAACTAAAAATTTAAATTGATCTAGTTTAGGGATGATGCTTCTGCAATTCCACTGTATTACAGTGGTCAAATCCTTGACCTCTTGCACTGAATTAGGCATCGAGGGAAATGAACGCTGCTAAAAAGCCACATTTTTCTTTCAAAAATGTTCTCACAATCGGAAGCAAACATAATACTATGCTTTTAAGAGGGTCATTTATATTTAAAGCATTTAAAATGTTGTCCACCAGGTCAGAAAGCGCAAGCAAACCAGATTGTGGCTGTTGCCTCGACCGCGAAAATGGAACAGACGGGGTGGGTGCTGCTCCGGGAAGTGCTGAGGACCCCTGGTGCGTAGAAGAACCGCTTAAACCAGGAGGTACTTGCTTCGGTCTATTCTCAGCACGTTCAATTCGAGTTTTCATTCCAACTTGGGAAGTTTCGGTCGTCTTTCTGGGGAGTGATGGAAAAGAAGTAATTTTTCTTTTCCTGACGGCACCCTGCGATGTACCGGAGCTTCCTGCATTGGGAGCGTCAGCAACAGGCTCGTCGTTCTGCAGAATGGAGTAGGGATTGTCCTGATTCGTTGGTACGGAATTCTTAAGCATTTCTGCATAAGTCCGCTTGGAACGTTCCTTTAAGGAACGCTTGATTTTCTCCCCTCGTTGTTTGTACACCGGGCATTGGATAAGATCATGAGGGGTCCCGCCGCAATGAAGACACTTGTGCTCTTTCGCGCAAGGATTCTCATCATGGCTGTCTCCACAATCTGCGCAACGTTTTTTATTGCAACAATAGGCGGCCGTGTGACCGAGTTGCATACATTTGTTGCATTTCATTACCCGGGGTACAAACAACCGAACAGGTAAACGAAGTGCACCTATTGCAACGTAGTTTGGAAGGGCGGAACCCTCAAAAGTCACACGAAAAGAGTTTGTCCGATTGAGAACCCTTTTGTCATTTTTGTCATTTTGTGACACAGATTTCAGTCGATCGCATGCAAGAATCTTCACAGTTTTTAGTGAAGAGTTCTTGAAGCGACCGACACCATCGATAATCTCTTTTCGAGTCAAACCCTTTTCGGTTATTACGCCGTCTATTTCGACGTTGCAACAGGGCACGTATACGCGATACTCAATCGCAAAGAGGTCGCAGCGCGTGATTTCGTTCGCTTGGGTCCTGCTTGAGACGACAACTCGTAGTTTGTCTGGCCCCATCCGTGTAATCTCGGTAACTGCAGAAAACTTCTGAGTAAGTTCCTTCGAGATACGAATGACATTGAGAGGTTTAGATTTTCGTCTAAAGTATACAATGAATGGGCCTTTGGAGCCTTCATGGTATTCTTTTGGACGAAAATCCTGTTTTTCGTCAATGTCCTCATCTTCGGAACTTCCAACTTCATATACAGAAGTTTCTTCCTCAACTTCTGCTTCATCTTCCTGCTCTTCAGGAGGAGGATCAGTATCGGAAATATTCAATGGCGTCGATGGGGGATCCTTCCCGCCCTCAGCCATATAAAAAAAATCGGTCAACTGTTCGATATGAACAGAATATAATGATTCAAAATAAATAAATGAGTGAAAAAAAAAATATTTTTTTATAAGGTTATGATTCATTTTATGTCAAATAAAATGCTAAAATGAAAAAACGTTCCAATAAAAATTCAACGGTATATAAGAAATAATGATCACCCCTAATGCCAACGTTTGCCGATTTGGTTAACACAAAGTTGAACAATGGTGTATATCGTGCACAGAAGGAAGAAGGAATGATAGGGAAACAAAAGAAAAATAAATTTCTACTTGCCGCGGCTGTGTGGCGTGTGTGATGAATGTGTCTGATTTGGATCCTCAGCGCGCACCACTTTAAATTTCGCTACACTCGCAAGCGCAACCGATGAAAAAGCACACTATTATTCGATGTGAAAAAAACACCTTTGTTGGATCGATTAATAACTTGTCCGATCTGCTTGCGAGTTGTCGAACCAATCCACTGTCATTGTTGTCATTGTTATGCTTGAGCACAAAGGTGTGCACTGTTATCTCCTTATCTCACATACGCATCACCAGACGCATTTCAAGAACTTTATATCGATCTCTAGTCTATGCAATTCACGGGAAGAATTCACATGAGCCGAATAAGCACGGGTGTTTTGTTCAAAGGGTTTCCTTTACCCTCGGTATAGCACTCTCCTGAACGATGACACTCCGATGTCCGTATTATAAACACATTGCTGCGATGTGACATCCACAACTCTACATGTATAAGATTTCAATTATACCCAATCAAAGGCTCATCACCAGGGTTGCCTACCATAATTATAAAAAATCAGGAAGAATGAAAATAAAAATCAGGATAAATCAGGATAGCTCATATTGGGTTGGTCTAAATCCTCGCATAAGCGGAAATGCTAGTGTTTCGCCTGACCTTTTGATCGATTATATTTTTTTCCGTAAAACCTACAGCATCACCACTATCAATTGCAGAGAAATCAATATTCAAATTTTCACTGAATTCATCGTCCATGCTTTGGAATGAATCTTTACTCAACAAATGAGAAAAGTATATCAGCAGTGGAAGAATAATTGATTTTTTTTCTAATTTTTAGGATATTTAGTACGGTTACACCATACTAAATAGTCCCATCATTAAAGTTGATTCTTCTTTGAATCAGACGAACAAATTATATATATAATCTTTTTATATTAACTGTGGATTTAAACATTTTCTCTTGAGTAATTTTACACTCTGAAACGTATTCCGACATTAATAACTCTGGGAATACACCTACATACAAATTATCCTTAATAAAGCAATGTTGTTCCTCAAACTTAATATCGTTGTAATTACATAAATTCGTCAGACAATCTGGTTTCATGAAATTTTCTAGCACTATTTTGGAAAGCCACCAAACAACTGAGGGTAGAAAAAAAAAAGTTAAGTTATCATGACAGAAAATTTTGACATGAAAACCAGTATATTTATTACGAATAATGTCAAGAGTACAAAAATCAGAAAAAAATCAGGATCATTTCAGAAAAATCAGTATAAATAGAGTGTTCTTCAGGATATCAGGGAGCATGCCAAAAAGTCTGGGAAATCCTGAAAAATCAGGAAGGTTGGCATCTCTGCTCATCACAGCATCCAATAATGCATCATTGTAGCAAAACCGAACGAAGGAGTTGTGCAATTGTTGATGACTCATCCAATCATGTGACCCAATTTAGCTACTTCTATTATTGCGTCTGCGGTTTACTATCATTAAATCTAAGACTGGTATTCAGTCTTTCAGTCTTTCATTAACACGTTGAGCCCCGCGTCGCTTTCTAGGGGCCGACGTTGAACTTTTTGGTAGGAAAGCGCTGACTGACTGGTACTGACAGTTACAAAATAAGACAGTTAAAATATACATGGTTTGTTTTTGGATGTTTTACAAATTGTGCTTAATTTTTAAAATTCTAGTCGAATTTCTGACTATTTTCTATTTATACTGTCTGCAAGTAAATAACAACACACCCATTACTACATCCCTGGCTCTCGCTTTGCTATAAAGCGCTCTGGGTTTCCAGCCTTAAACAATAACGCGAGAGAAGAACTTGTGAGAGTGAATTAGAATTTGTTTTGCTTGCTTTGTTTTTTCATGTTTGCATATAGAAGAGAGAGAGAGAAAGAGAGAGAGAGAGAGAGAGAGAGAGAGAGAGAGAGAGAGAGAGAGAGAGGAGAATAAATCGTTGTTCAGTTTGTGTGTAGTACAATTAGTTGTTAAGATATGTCCCTGAATATAAAATAAATGTATTTTGTGCTGTGAAAATTGTGAAGTTTATTCAACCACAACCACTTGAATAACTGGAATTGCTGTGGACACAATTGTCACCGTCAGTGTTGTACCACCCACCACCCGCTCATAAGGAGGATATTGGTTGGAATACAACATATACAATAAGTATCTTTGGGAGCTGGGACCGACACTGATATTGTGCAAACGCTCTTCATGCGGGCTGAACGGAAAACACTGCAAGAACAATTCGGGACTCAACGTGTTAAGGATTCCAAATAATGTTCATAAGAAGAAATAGCATCAACAAATAGGGATTGTTAACCGGTTTTACCGTTACCGGTTTTACCGATAATAACGGGCCATTTTCCATTACCGAATTACCGGTAATTTTACAATCAATAACCGATAATTTCGGTAATTTTTATTTTTACACTATAAATAATATTTGCCTTTATGTCGCTTTAAAATATTACTCGGGAATCCAATAAAATCGAAAAAACACACCGATTCTAAGTCCTCTGGACTTCAGTTCAAAAATCGCTACTCGATCTGAAAACGAAACACAAGATAAGCTTCAGTGATGAAGAGCTGACAGCGATGGAGGAATTGGTTGATGCCCTCGAACCAGTTCTGGTCGCTGTTGAACCCTTAATGAAACTGATATCAGATTGCAATTTATGCTAGAGCAGCTATCGGTACAATCGAAGCAGCTGCTTGAAGTCCTGATTGGAAGGATTGCAGAAAAACGTTTCGTATATGCAGATCCTGCGAAACCTGCAGAACAGTTGAGCATCAAATTGACCGACGATTGCAACAATCCAAAGTATCAACGTCCAGTCCAAGTTCAACGTCAATAAACGGATTAATGAAAATCCTCGGACAAGAGTTATGGTATAGAGGGCATCAGAGGCAAATACATGACAATCAGGGTTGCCACATTTCATTCTGTATTTTTTTTTTGTAAAATTCTGTATACCTGTATTTTTTTTTTTTATTTTTTATCCCATTTATTTATTTATCAGGCTCATTAGCATTTTATCTGTAACGGAGCCGGGTTTTTTTTTTTATCGTGTACATGTACATATGTTTATGTTTCTATAAACTGTAAATTACACAGTAGAAGTAGTAGCCATTTAGGCGTTAGATTTTCTGTTCCATTACATTATGGTAAATTACACTGTAGTAGCCATTTAGGCGTAAGGGTATTCTATCTGTTCTTCCATTGTTCAGCAGACCGGACAGCGGAGACAGTTGATATTGATCATTGTTGGGTTATTTATAGAACAGCAGCCCGATGTTTCTTGCAGAGCAGAGCAGTTGTATGGATAAATCGATCTTTGTTCCACCGTGGATCGATCTTCATAGCTGATGATGGTTGCGTGGACGTAGTTATTCTATAACAACACAAAGATGGTCAATTGAGAGCCCTGAGTTTGAACTCACGATCGATCGCTTAGTAAGCGAACGCGTAACCAAGTGGCTACGAAGACCCCCTGTATACCTGTATTCTTAGGAAAAGAAATCTGTATAAAAAATCTTTATCGAAAAATTGAGGAAAAAAAATTAACATGAAGGTTTATTTTCATTTTGATTTTATTTTTATTATTTATGGGTTGTTGATGTAGTATCAATGCAACAAAATAAATCATAAAAAGGTTCTATCCTTGTAATCCTCTGAATTTTATGTTGTTTATACATGGTTCTGTTGAACTTTGCTTTAAAACTTTTCGCCAATTTCATCCTTGAAGCTCCTCCTTGAGCCGATACATACTTTTTCGCAAATAGAGTCTGTAATTGTGGGGGCAAACCGATTTCCGGTCTTTGTTTCGTTGGCATTGTAAAGCGAAAATACTCGCTCTACAGACGCTGATGAATGTTATCAAAAAGGCGCCTTTTGACATCCAACAGCTGGGACCAATTCGTTCATTACCCAAGCCTTGTCTATTACTTCAAAAAATTGAGGAATTTGGCGTATCAAATCATTAAGTTTTGGTAGTTTGACGAAAATTGGGGGGTTTATCAAGGCCGCAGTTTTGATAACCGGATCGCTGAAATCAAATTTGAAATTTCTTTGAAATCTGTTTCACGAGTTCAATATAGAAATCACAACAAATCGAATTAAAGTTCAGCTTCCTAGCTGCATCCAATACTTTTTCAGCTTCTTCACGATACCAACGTAAACATCCTCTGGCTTCTTCAGAAAGTGTTCAAAATCTTTCACATCATGTTCAGCTTTAGCGAATCGTTGCACGTAGCTCTCAAAACATAAGATACCCGATATGATAAACAATAACATATTTGTCTCATTATAAAGTTCGCAAAATTGAGAACTTTCTGATTGAAAAGTGCAATTGACTTCATTGATGAGCGATAGAACAATGTTTAGGAACAGCATAATCGATTTGGTCATATGATCGTTTAAAAGAATCGATATATGGTGGATTGATTATGGTCATACTTAACTTGGAACGAAAAGAATAGTTTAAGCTCTTCGAATCGCCCAAGATTTTGCTTAACAACTGCCTCCAACGAAAGCCATATTGTTGCGTTGTGTTCTACTTTTTTGTAAATCAAGGTATCAATGTATGCGCTGTAATAAATTCATTATTTAAAATTGAATTTAAAAAAAATCTGTAAATTCTGTATTCTTGCTGAAAATCTGTAATTCTGTATACACAGATTCTGTATCTGGAATTTGGCGCGAAATCTGTAAAATATAGAATATTCTGTATATGTGGCAACCCGGATGACAATGGTATTCGATACTCTTCGTACTATACGCCCAACATAATTGGACTCTGAACGGGTGTTTTCCTCTTTTGGAAATTTTGTTAATGAGATCCGATCTAGATTAGAAGACAACCAAATTAACATTCTCTGCGTCCTTAAGTATTACCTTAACACTAGGTTTACACGTCATTTTGACGCATTTCTAATTTTATATGGAAAATAACAAAAATCGGCTGCATTTATATCCCATCTCCACATATTCTACTTTTATGCATTAATCGAGGTAAATATATATTGATGTCCATTTTCTTTTTTCTTCCTTCAAATTGACACGTGTTCGTAGAGATAGGTATATAATAAACGTCCGTAAACCTAGTGTTAATCAGCAAAAACTTGCAAAATGTTTATTTACAATCTAATCATTATAAATAAAAGCCGTTTCTTCAAGTAAATGGTTTATTTTGAAGTATGTTTTTTACCGATAATTTACCGGTTTTACCGGTAATGAAATTTTCATTACCGAATAACCGGTTATTGAAATTTTGGCACGGTAATGCAATCCCTATCAACAAAGGTAGCTATTTTTGGTGCGAATAGATATTGATCATTTATGTATCAATTGAATCGACATTCCTCTGTTTTTCTTGATAAACTCTACACTACGACTAACCACTTTAATTGACGAAAAGTTGGAAACGTTCCCATTTCTCCATACATATGTTCTGTGCTTCCCAAACAAAGCCGTCAACAACGGACACCAACCGTAGCGGCAAGGCACATTTTAAAAAGATATGCATAAAAAGGGACTTATTTCGAATGACGATTTATATTAAAACTACAAAATATGATTCAAAGAACAAATTTTCCAATCAAATATTCCGTAAAGTGCAACAGAAACTAAAGAGGAAGACCGAGAGTAAGGTGGTATCATCGTTCTGCGCCTTGAACCGACAGGCCAGAGCTACTGGACGAAGGGCGAAGAAGTACCTGGCCAAAACAACCGGTCGTGTCTGAGCAGCAGGCAATCACCCAGCTGAAGCGGCTGAAGGTTCTAATAAAAATATATTTCTTGTGGCGCGACTTTGAGGTCATAACGGATGCTGACGATCTGTGAGAAGGTAATGTCCAAAATCTCCCAACTGCGACCGATAGAAAATTGTTAGGATATCCTAATACGACGGATCAACTCCAATAATTTCGTGGCCAAAACAGAGAAACAGCTAATCGGCCTTGTCTAAGGTTCTGGCTAATTACCGCAAGGCCGCCCATGTCGAAACCAAAACTGCATGCACGAACGTCGAATGAATCACGTATTTTTTTGTCAAAACCAGGGCTCAACAAAGTCATATTCAACTAAAGGCTGATTTAGACGATGCCAGTCAGCGCTCTAGTTGAAGTATCCAGTGAATAGAGAACAGACACTCTGTTCAAGTTAGAGGCCAATTACTTGTTCGATACTGGTACAGATACTTCGATACTAAATCAGCCTTAAGGATAGTCAGAGGACTATGGAAAAAATCGTCAAATACGAAATTAAGAGAAACGGCATGTGACATAGTGCAAAGAAAGCTTTAAATGTGAGAACGAAATAACCACATTTTAAAATAAAAAAAAATTGAACGAATTATAATTTTTAGTTGAGAATAAATATCCTATTTAGCTCTGCGCAACCAATATTTAGCTGCGATATCGCAACCAATGAGGTTTTACCGAGGTGCGATTATTGCTAGTTGAAAAAATAACCTTTTTTAGTAGTGTACCATGTTTTCTGCAAGGAATTTGGAACACTTTTTTTCTGATAATGGTTTATATTAAAATAAGTAGATATTTGTAAGTTTGTTTGTTTTGAGATAATTTAAATACTGGCCGAATAAGAGTAAGAGTTACATGCAATCAGCAATCAATTATTTTCATTGAGAACGAGAGCAAACTTAGAACTGTCTTCAGGGATGGTAGTCTGAGAAGGGGTACACTTACTTCACCACAAATCGAAATTATTATGATCGGCAACAAATTCACTGATTAAAAGACTCAACAACTGTTAGGTTTAGTGAAGAAGTGTATTGGGCTTTCATACATTTGAGGTATTTTCGCATGTTGCTGAATCAAAAAACTATTTGGATAAGGATGAGACTGCACACCGAACTCACTTCTTTTTTTTCCTTTATTGATTTAATTAGGCTCAAGTGGATAAAGAGCCACCATTAAGCAATACGTTTTAAAACAATTTGAATATATTATAACTACATAATTGTGCTCCCGTGGCCGAGTGGTTAGCGTCATAACTAACATGCCGGGTGTTCGGGTTCGATTCCCGTTCTGGTCGGAGGAATTTTTCGTCAAAGAAATTTCCTCCGACTTGCACTGTGATCACGCGTATTCTAGAGCTTGCCACTCAGAATGCATTGCAAGGCGTGTTATTTGGCATACAAATCTCAACTAAGTACTAATAAAAATGACGCAAGTAATACTACGTTGAGATGGCGAAGTTCCTCTAGGAACGTTAGTGCCATTGAAGAAGAAGAAGATCACTACATAATTATTAACTTAAGTCTAATTAGCTAATGCTAAGAAATTTTGAAATAACCGTTCTACCAGTTTGGTCGCCCTGAAATGTTTTTTTATTGTAGAATCATATAATTGTTTTAGGATTAACTCTTGTGCTCGCAGAACAATACAGTCAATCGAGATAAGATAAGCGCTCGAGATAAGCGCAGCTGTCATCCTTAGTGGAGAAAGTTTTGCTACTGACAAGCGAAACCAAATCACATACAAAATTTCAGAACGACATTTACTTTCTTGGTGACTAAATAAACGAAACAAACTTTATCCATAATATTACTCCTTCACCGCATTGCCTTGAGAAAGGCATTGGATCCCTCGCCGTCCAGCTCACCCAGCAACGATTTCTCGCCCAACAGTCGATTTCCTCCCGAAGAATGAAAGTTTGCCTCAGCTAGATCCACTATTTATACTCTAGGCAAATATTCCCCTTCGTTCGTTCTTCTTTTCCTTTGTTCACGAAGACGTTACATCTTACGATTTCCCCTTCGTTGCTCGTCGATAAGTTGCTCGTTATTGATAACTCTGTTCGGGAAAGCACACAAATGGACAGAACAAATGTATGAGTAAATGGGAATGCTTCCAGTTTTCATCAATTAAAACCATATACAGATTATGGGATTGTAATGTATAGCATATCAAACAAATCTTATGGAATTTCCGATTCGTTTGATATGTAAATCGCCAGAATCCGTCCACGGCAAAAATAGTTATTAACGTTGACTTTATTTCATCAAAACGTGACCTGTTTTCTGATTTGCCACCCTTAATGCAAGACGTAGTTCTACGTCAAAAAATAATTACAACTACATCGCCAGATGATGTAGTAACGGTATCCTTTGGTAGTGAGTGCCTCCTTGTTATATTAATAGCTCCTGTAATGATCTTATCTCAACGGGTACTAAGTTCTGCTTGTGTAAAAGGAAAGGAAGGGAGAATGGACAGTGGGAGTAGGAAATGAGACCTAAATAAAAACATTAGCGCTTCTTATGAAGACATATATGGGGAACATAAAATTAGGAACGCGAGTAGCTAAGATATCACGAACTGGCATTCGTGAGTGTACTCCTTGAGCCTCTAAATCGGTAACCAGTTCAATTCGTTCATTGCAAAATCCATTACATGACCAGACAACGTGCTCGATGTCATGATATCCTTGACCACAATTGCATAAATTGTTAGTAGCAACCCCTATGCGGAAGAGATGCGCATTTAGCGCGGAATGATTGGACATCAATCTGGACATAGTTCTAATAAAATTTCTGTCAAGATCTAACCCTTTAAACCAGGCCTTCGTTGAAACTTTGGGGATAATAGAGTATAGCCATCTCCCAAGCTCATCTCTGTTCCATTGGTTTTGCCAACTGGTGAGTGACTGCTGTCGGGAAATGGAGAAGAATTCCTGATACTGATAATCATCCGATTGCAACCATTTTCGACCCGAGGTTCAGGTCAGACCATTTATGAGTTCTCGAAACAGACAGACAAAAAAGTATCAAAATCAATATCTTGAGACGAATCCTCTGAGAATAACAGCTCATTGCAGTCTTCAACACCTTTTAAACGAAACCATCGTTGATGGTAGTGATAATTCAATTTGAATAACAATTTTGACATGTGAGTAATTATGAAACTTTATTTATATTACGGTATCCGGCTGGATAGTTACCGGATATCCGTTTCATCTCTAATATTAGGCTGTCAAAAAAGTCCTACGGTATTTTTTTTGAATTTTCATTTGTTCATAAAATTAGTTACAATCATCTGTTTTAAGTCAAATATGCGCCGTTTTGTTCGATGACTCGTTCCCAACGAGATGCCAACTTCATAATACCCCTGTTATAGAAGCTCGCTTTCTTATTGGCAAAAAACTCGGATAGGCAATTTTCACAGGCCTCTTTTGTGGCTAACTTCTGACTACCTAGCTCGTTCGCCATGGACAAAAACAGGTGGTAGTCACTTGGTGCAAGGTCCGGACTATACGGCGGATGCAAAAGAACCTCCCATCCGAGCTCCCGGAGCTTCTGGCGCGTCACCAAAGAAGTGTGCGGCCTGGCGTTGTCCTGATGGAAGACAATGTGGCCTCTGTTTATCAAAGATGGCCTCTTTTTCATGAGTGCTACCTTCAAGCGGTTGTTGGCAGTACAGGTCCGAATTGAGCGTTTGGCCATAGGGAAGCAGCTCATAATAGATTATTCCTTGACAATCCCACCAAACACACAGCAGAACCTTCCTGGCCGTTAATGAGGGCTTGGCCACCGTCTGAGCCGCTTCAGTGGGCTTCGACCACGACCGTTTGCACTTCACGTTGTCGTTAATGAACCACTTTTCATCGCCAGTTACCATCCGCTTCAGAAACGGGTCGATTTTGTTGCAGCGATTCACATGCGTCGATACGGTCAAAGATGTTTTTTTACGTCAACGTGTGTGGCACCCATACATCGAGCTTCTTTGTGAATCCAAGCTTCTACAAATGGTTAATAACGGTTTGATGACTTATCCCCAGCTCTTGGCCGATGCTACGGCTGCTACTATGCCGGTCTTTCTCGGCTAATTCAGCGATTTTGTCGCAATTTTCGACGACAGGCCTTCCGGAGCGTGGCGCATCTTCGACGACCTCTACACCAGAACGAAAACGTTGAAACCATCGTTGTGCGGTGGAAATGGAAACTGTATCGGGTCCATAAACTGCATAAATTTTATTGGCAGCTTGAGATGCATTTTTGCCTTTGTCATAGTAGTACTGTAAGTACAGTACAAAGTAGTACAAAACGGCGCATATTTGACTTAAAACAGATGATTGCAACTAAGTTTATGAACAAATGAAAATTCAAAAAAATACCGCAGGACTTTTTTGACAGCCTAATATAAACCTGTATTTTTGACGTAGGACTACGTCTAACCTTTCAATATAGGAGCCCATTTCAATATTTCGGGGTAAAAAGGTGTTCAGTTTTTGAACGCTAATACCTCCTCAATTAATAAATGGATTTTGGTTTCAAATACACACATTGATAGGAAATATCCTCAGCAATTGTTTATATGCAACACATTACGGTTTTCAGCTTATATAAAGTTCAAATTGATGAAAAATTGGAAGAAAGAATTCCCTACTTTTCCATACATTTCGTCTGGGTTCCCGCAGCAAACAGCTATTCATTACAAGCAACCACGGGTACGGGCGAAACGTGTGGACAAGGTGAAGGAGGGAGACAAAAATGAGATTATAAATAAATATAGGCGGTCGCTACAACGTTAACTATATGGCTATATGAAGTGAGCGATGGTGGGGCTTGGCCACATTCTATCATCGGACACCAAGCAGGAAAGACGCTATCTTGAAATTGATTTTCAGCATAAGAGATTGCTGCATTTGCCGGGGATGTATACGGTGCGATACCGCAAGAGTGAGAGACAGGAGTTTCAAAAGGATGTGGAGCAGGAGAACCTATCGAAGTGTGTTAAAAGCGGTGGAAGTGTCGCGCCGGGTGAATGAGTGGCTAATCGCGGTCGATTTGATAGAATACTGGAGATTTTAAAAATGATCTTGAAAATCCAAGATGGCGACCGCTACAAAATGGCGGATTACATAGTTTCTCTAAACCCCATCAATATGGGTATCAAATGAAGGACTTGACTAGTAGAACACAGTTATTCATGAGGAGTGAAAAGTCCAATTATATCACGATACCAGACGGTAAATTCCTATTACGATATGCTTGTCATCAATTATATGTTCGTTGCCGGCTGAACAATAACCCCTGTAACATTTGCACCGCACGACATTTGCACGACCAATTTTGTTTTTTTCGTATTTGAATCTAAACGTTTAAGTGTTCGCTGAGAGCTGAAGTTTTATTTCATCTTTTGATTTTTTTCTGTAATTTTGTACATGAAAAGATGGTCATTCTGGGATCTGTGCTCCATGATATTCGAATAATGGACACTCCTTGGTGTAGTCCTACGTCTCTCCGGTTATGTCCCTGACATTACCCACCCGTCTTTTTTTGACGTAGAAGTTCGTCTTTCAGAAAGGGTGCCAAATCAGAAAACAGGTCACGTTCTTATAAAATAAAGTTAACGTTAATAACTATTTTCTCTGTTAACGAATTCTCATGATTTGCATACCAATTGAATCGGAAATTATTTAAGATTTGTGCTATACATCACAATTCGTTAATCTCTAAACGGTTTAAATTCATGAAAACTGGAGGAACTTCGTTTTTTGACGTGGGACTACGTCTAACCGGAGTATATGGGGGGTAAAATGAAAACCTACACAGAACATGCAGGAAAAAATGAAAGATTCCGAATGCTTATAACTCGAACATTCCTTACCGGATCGGAAAGATGTTTGCATCAATTGATAGGAAATTTTTCTACGCGTCTATCGTAATTAATAAAATGCTATTTTTCATTAGATAAAGAATTGAATAACTGTAAAATATTAAGCGTTATCTAAACGACCTAGCTGCCTCGTTTTGATTGGCCCGATTTACGGCTTCCCCAACACAGCCAAAATAACCAAGCAGCCTTGGGGAAATCGGCATTGCAAATACATGAAAGTCGGGGGTATTTTTGTTCCGACTGAAAGGTGTTTCCCCAACACAGACTTCAGAATCAAGGTGTGAGGGGGAGTTGGCATTGCAAATTCATGCAGTTCAGGGGTATTTCTGTTCCGACCGGAATGTGTTTCCCTAACACAGACTTTAAATCCAAGGAGCGTGGGGAAATTGGCATTGCAAATAACGTAAGTTGGAGGCATTTTTCTTCCAACTGAAATGTGTTACCCTTACACAGACTTCAAATTCATGAAGCGTGGGGAAATTGGCATTGTCAATTCATGCAAGTCGGGGGTATTTTTGTTCCGATTGAAATGTGTTTACCCAATATACGTACTTTGGTACTCGCTTATCTTTGTGCAGACTAAAATATGTTTCCTTTACACTGTCTTCTAAACTTGGGAACCTGGGAAAATCGTGCAGACATTAGAGGCGAATGAACTATCAAGTATAAAGCAAGCAAAATTCATATGTGCTGTTCACTGAATTTCTACGCACACCATTTGATGATTAGGCAAAATATTGATAACCAGTTGCTGCGATAACGCCTATCGATCAAACAATATGCGTTCGACGTACATGTCAAAATCGAAACTGAGTGCCAGAAGTTCATCAATTCATGTAAATTCGCTGTTCGAAGAAGAGAGATGCAACCTTCAGAGTGAAATGTAAAATAGAATAATCGTTTGAAAATTCTTCCGTTCACATATTTTGTCCTAGGCATCAAACCAAACGTAAAAGGACTGTCATTCAATTTACTTGGAACGAAGAACATAATCTATCACAATGCATGCATGACATTACATGGCATTTTTTCAATCTCTTTACTTAAAAAGTAAAGATATTGAATTCAATTAAATTCGGAAATTGTTTCACTCAATCAAAAATTTAATCAATACAAACAAATGATTGCTAAGCTAAGGTAGTCCCACGTAAACCTTGCGGTTATATCATAGATAAAACCCACCCATTTTTTTTCAATACATTTGTTCTGCCGATTTGTGTGCTAACCTTACCCGTATTTCGAATGCTTATAACTCAAACATTTCTTAACAGATCGGAAAGATGTTTGCATCAATTGATAGGAAATATTTCTACGCCGCGTCTATCACAATTAATACAATATTATTTTTTTAATGAGATGAACAATTTTATAACTGTAAAATGTCAACCGTTATTTGAACGCCCTAACTTCCAAGTTTTCATTGGCCCGATTTACGGTTTCCCCAACACAGACTGTCTGGATCGACCCGATCCACCAACGATAGCTCAGGGAATTTATCACAATTTCACTTTCGAACCAACAATTAAAAACGCTTGGTACTTGACAAACTACACGGATTTATTACCAGGAAGTACATTTATTTTTACATGTGAACGGATTGACTACTGGACTGAGACTAACTTCCTTTCTCAACTCTATATCTATTTCCTATTATTTCATTTAAATCTATACTTTCTATTTAATTTACACAACCATTTGAAATTCAAAGACAACAATCACTCTATAGATAACAAAATATTACACTGACAATTACCCTATCGCCTTCTCTATTTACATACACTCATACACATATCTTTGCCATAATTCGCATTTTGCCAGTGGCGCATCATCCATAGGGGGCTGCCAACTCCGACATCCTCGCCCACCCAGAAATTAGATTATTTCTGAAAATATATAAAAAACCTCTTCGACTTGGGATGGGGAAGGAAAGAATGTTTCTGATACGCTATTAAATGTCAGTGTTGTCTGGCATTGGAAGTAGACAAATTTTCTCCACTGGTCTTTTTAGTAACCCTGTAGCCGTTCTCAAAGTTACTACACGAACAATTCCATCTTCTCCTGGGTGTACTTGTTCAATTCTGCCCATTTTCCACTTCATGGGTGGTTGATTATCATCATGTATTACTACTAATTTACCAACTTCGATTGCAATAGGAGGACGCCACCTTTTAGTTCTGCCTTGCAGCTGACAAAGATATTCACGTCTCCACCTCTTCCAAAAGTCCTGAAGTTTCCGTTGTATTTGCTGCCAATTATTCAAACGATTCAATGGTACCGCCGAAAAATCTGGATCAGGTATTGATTGAAGCGACGATCCTATCAGGAAATGTGCTGGTGTCAGCGGTTCCAAATCATTTGGATCATTTGATAACGGTGTAATAGGTCTGGAGTTTAAGCATCCTTCAATTTGTACAAGCAGTGTATACATATCTTCATGTGATACTGGGGTGTCTCCAATAACTCTCAATATATGGTGTTTCGCCGATCGAACTGCTGCCTCCCATATACCTCCAAAGTGAGGAGCACTAGGCGGATTAAAATGCCAGTATATGCCTTCTTCTGCACAAATTTTCGTCACCTTTGCGTGATGTTGGGAATCTTTCAAAAGTTTCAAAACTTCGTTGAGTTTGTTCCTTGCTCCGATAAAATTGGTACCGTTGTCGGAGTAAATATCTGAGCACCTACCCCTGCGTGCTATAAATCTGCGAAGTGCCTGTATGAATCGATCTGTTGTCAAATCTGACACAAGTTCCAAATGTATCGCCTTGGTACATAAACAAACAAAAAGTGCAACATAAGCCTTGATTGCAGTTCGTCGCGGTGCGGGACGGATAAAAATTGGCCCGAAATAATCAACGCCTGCCTTCGAAAATGGTCGAGACACAGTCACGCGTGGTGCTGGAAGTTCTCCCATTAGTTGTTGTGCTGTGGTAGGTTTTGTGCGGTAGCATTTGTGGCATAAGTGAACTACTTGTTTTGCCACACTTCTGCCTCCTAGAGGCCAAAATCGAAGGCGAATTACACTCAGCATTAGCTGTGGGCCAGCATGGAGCAAATTCCGATGGTAAGTTTGCATTATCATTCGAGTGATTCGATGCCGAGCAGGTAAAATTATGGGATGTTTACTATTTTCAGATTCCTTTGAATGAGCCAAACGACCGCCAACCTTGAGAAGACCCTCTTGTGACAGGAATGGATAAAACCATCTCAATGGTGATTTGCTGGATACCATTCCTCCATTGGCCAGTGCCTTCCTTTCGGCAGCAAAAGCCTCGCGTTGGACCAGGAGAACTAGGTGGTTTTCTGCATCTCGAAGCTCAGCCGTAGTGATGAATGGATAAGTTTCCTTTTTCGGTGAGTTTTGTAGAATTTTCATTAATCTTTTCCATATTGCAGTGTGACGAATCAACGTTGTGTAGGAGGAAAACCTTGACAGATACCAGCCAATGAAATCTTCTTCTGTGGAAGCTGCAACAACAGCAGCTGTACGCCGACGTTCTGTGGAGCCATCCTTCCGGCTTATGTTAGTCGTGGATTCAGGCCAATTCTCGGGACCCTCTGCAAGCCAACTGGGACCATGCCACCAAAATTTATTGGATACAATATCGCCCGGAGAGATGCCTCTGGATATGAGATCGGCAGGATTATGTGTACCAGGAACATAACGCCAGGCACAACCCTCTGTTATGCCTTGGACCTTCGCCACCCTGTTTGCGACGAAAGTAGTCCAGTTATTCGGAGCGGATAGGATCCAGTTTAAGGCGCACGTAGAATCTGTCCAGAATGTGGATCGCGCTTCTACTCTGATAGCCTTCTGCACCTTCTCGTAAAGTTGTGCTATGAGCAGTGCCCCGCACAGCTCGAGCCTCGGAATTGTTTGCGTTTTCAAAGGTGCAACCTTTGATTTTGAAGTTAAGAGGTGAACTTCAGTATTCCCTTCTAGGTTTTGACTTTTTACATAAATGCAACCGCCATACGCTTTCTCTGATGCATCCGAAAAACAATGGATCTCCACCGACACAGCGTTAGGAATTATTATGCAACGTTTAATTTTTATTTCTCTCAGGAGGGGAAGTTGTTTGTAAAAAATTCGCCATTTCTCGCCCACCGTTTTGGGTACCGGTTGATCCTATTCTAATAATTTTTCATTATCGTCACGCAAAATCCAAAGGGATTGCATTAAAATTTTCGCGGTTGTTATTGTGGCTCCTATTATCCCGAGAGGATCAAACAAAGTGGCTATGATTGAAAGAATCCGACGTTTAGTAAGTATTGTTTCATCGTCGGTCGTGGAAAGTTTAAAATCGAATCGGAAAAAATCTTCATCAGGTAACCAGGTAAGTCCTAATGCTTTAACTGATGGTTTTGTATCTAAATTAATACAATTTTGTATCGCCAGGTTCTCTCCAGAAATTCCTCTTAATATTTCTGGGCAATTGCTCGCCCATTTCCTGAGAGAAAATCCACCGCTTTTCATCAGGCTTTCTAGTTGCATTCTCAGGTTGCATACTTCTGTTGGATTATTGGCTCCTGTGATGATGTCATCCATGTAGGCGTCTTCAATGATTACCTTGGCAGCTTCTGGAAAATGATCCTGTTCATCCATTGCCAATTGCTTTAGCGTACGAGTGGCTAGGAATGGTGCCGGTCTCGTTCCATAAGTGACCGTGTTTAGCTCATATGTTGCAACGTCTTCTGCCGGTGATGCTCGCCATAGGATCGATTGCAATGGTCGGTCCTTGGGATGCATATTTATTTGTCGAAACATTTTCTCGACGTCCGCTACAACCATTATTTGTTTTGTACGACAGCGTAATACAATCGATCGGAGTTCCTCTTGAATGGTGGGCCCTGTCATCAGTGCATCATTGAGAGAAATATTCGTAGAAGTTTTGCAAGAAGCATCGAAGACCACGCGTACTTTAGTGGTGCTGCTCGACTCCTTGACCACCGGATGATGCGGTAGATAGCAACGTTTGATTTCTCCGTTATCAGTTACCTTCTCCATGTGACCTAGACGACAATATTCCGTTAGAAAAGAAGTGTATTGATCTTTCAATTCAACATCTCGTGCCAATCGTCGTTCCGTTGCCTGAAGACGGCGAAGCGCTATTTCCTTTGAATCTCCCAATTGATCCACAATGCCTTCGTGCTTGGGTAAACATACGGTATAACGACCGTTGGTGTCACGCTGAACCGTATCAGTGAATATTTCCTCGCATCGTGCCTCTTCTGGTGAATAGTTTGACGTCGAACCAACTTCCTCACAGGACCAAAATTGTTTCATAAGCGATTCTAAATTATTTGAAGTCGATGCATTGCAATTTATGTGTAGTGGCTGGCCAATAGCTGTTGCACCGCCACACACCACCCATCCGAAAACTGAATCATTCAGGGCAGGTAAGTGATCACCCAATGCTATCTTTCTTCCCCCATGGAAAAAGTCGAAGAAGAATTCGATACCGAGTATGATATCAACAGGTTGGGATATGAGGAAGGAAGGATCGGCCAATTCGATTCCTTGTGGTATTTTCCATCCAGTAGTGTCCACTGTAGCAGTTGGAATGTTAACAGTGACCTTGGGGAGCACCAAAAAGTTCATTCCGCGTGAAAAATTTGATAAACGCGACCTTATTTTCGCCCTTATTCTTTGCTTCGCATTTGAAGCTAGGGATCCAATTCCTAACACCGAAATGTCTACCCTGTCTCGGTGTACCCTAAGCCGCTGACTTAATTTCTCAGTAATGAAGTTACTTTCTGATCCGGAGTCGAGAAGCGCTCGAGCTGGGAATCGTACACCTTCATCATCTTCAACGATAACGATTGCTGTTGCTAGTAGAACCTGCGACGCACATCTTTGGACAGTATTCGAAATGGATGAATCCGTGGCTGCCACGTTAGCCATTTGCGAGGTGGATGGTTCATTACCGCCGGAAGTGGAAGCGCATGGTGTTGCCGTTGATATTGATTTTGGGTTTCCTTCTCTTTGTGTTTTGAAGCATACCAATGAGTGATGACGCCCTTTGCAATGTCGACATGAATATTTGGATTGGCATTCCTTTGCTTGGTGGCCATGTCTGAAGCAATTTCGGCAAAGAGAACGCTTACGGAGTAACGTATCTCTCTCTGCGACTGACATCCGTTGAAAAGTACTACATTGGTATAGTGGATGATGGCCCTCACACGCTACACAGCCACTGAAGGTTTGTACTGCGCTATAGGATGTCCTCTGAACGGATGGCTTCTGCTTGGCAGCGGGTGGAATTTGATGCACAAATTTATCTACTGGCTTCGACGGTAGAGACTCCAGGATACGAACACGTCGCTGTAGAAAGTCTGTCAGGTCCTGCAGGGTGTCTTGCTCTTTCGTGGACGAATATTCTTCCCATCCTCTTCGAGTGGTTGAATCGAAACGAGAAGTGAGAATGTTCACTAGCAACAGGTCTCTATAATCGCCGGGCTGTACAACCTGGTCCAATGTTTGTACGATTCTCTGGAAACCTTCTAGCAAACCTTGCAAATCGGAAGTAGATTCCTTGGTGAGTGTGGGCAACTTGAAGAGTGATTTTACTTGAAGCTTCTTCAATTGCTTGCTGTTGTTGTACCTCTTTAATAACATATCCCAAGCGATTTGATAGTTAGCCTTCGTGATTTGCAAGGCATCTATCAGCGCTTTCGCTTCTCCTTGAAGACAACCCTTCAAGTAATGGAATTTTTCCACCTCCGGAAGATCCGATTTGAGATGTATAAGAGAAGTGAAAAGATCTCTAAAGCTGTACCATTCCTCGATGTTCCCATTGAACGTTTGCAATTTAATTTGCGGAAGGCGCACGTGATCTAGCGTTCCCAACATAGATGCATCGTGGCCACGAACGGACTGATCTAGAAAACCTGGCTCCTGTCTATCTTTAGCCTTATCCATCAGGAAGGATTTAGCAAAGTAATAACGCTCACTAAACTCCTGTCGTTCTTTCTGATAAGAATCTCCTTCTTCTACAAAATCATCGTGTGATTTGACATCAACCAATGTCTCTCCAAATCTCTCCCAAAGATCATCAAGCTTCTGTAGGCGCACGTTCACTTGGCTGGCGGATGTCTCTTCTTTGAACGTCTCAACAAATATCCAAATATCGTTGAACGTTGCTTGGATTTCTTTCAATTTAATAACCAATTGCTTCAATGATGGCGCCTTCTTTGCGGTGGAACTGGATGTAGGCGGCATTTTACCTCAGCGTTTTGTGAATCCGGTAAATTAAAAGGGAACTGGTGTAGAATTCTGCAATATCCTAGCTTCGCTAGGCATATACTGTATAACTGACCTTACAGAAAAACAGTTGAACCCAATGCAGAATGCGAAACTGAAGAATGACGTCACTCAATGGAATTCCAGCGAAACTATTCGCTTGCCAAATTGACCAAATTTCAGGAATATCGCAACTCAATTGCAATACCAGGGATACGTGTGAGAAGTCAGTCGAAGAGGGTATAAAACTCAATCAAAAACGTGTATTTTCTGAAGATAGCTTCGGCTAGCATATACTGCAGTAAATTGCACTAACCTGGGCAACAATTTACGGCTCCTCCTCTCCGTCTCACTTATGGGGTTGGTTGGTTTGCCTTGTACCAGGGTTCCAGATCGGTTGTATGGGTCCACAGCAATAAACGCACAGCTCAGCAGTTGTCGCTTGATGTTCCAACAGATGCTCCAAATCGGTTCAGAATGGTTGTAGAAACGACGAAATATTGGTGTAAGTATTTTGTCTTCCTAATTCGGCTGGACATATACTGAACGTAGATTTTTTACCTGGAGAAACTGTAATCCTGTCCTCGTTCAGTATCCTGTCCACACACGATAGTCCTCCCTTGGCCAACGGTGATCCTTGAAGAAAGAATGCTATCCACAAAGCAATTCTTTTGGGTCTATTGCTCTCCCAGTGATAACAATAGAATCGATGGACAATTCCTCAATTGTCTTCCGAATTTCCGATTGGAGTTGACTTCCGGCCTTGTAGAGTGTCACCGACTACCCGTTCCGATTGAAGTTGATTTCCAGTCTTGTAGAATGGCACCGATGATCCGGTTCGAAGGACCAATGTCTGGATCGACCCGATCCACCAACGATAGCTCAGGGAATTTATCACAATTTCACTTTCGAACCAACAATTAAAAACGCTTGGTACTTGACAAACTACACGGATTTATTACCAGGAAGTACATTTATTTTTACATGTGAACGGATTGACTACTGGACTGAGACTAACTTCCTTTCTCAACTCTATATCTATTTCCTATTATTTCATTTAAATCTATACTTTCTATTTAATTTACACAACCATTTGAAATTCAAAGACAACAATCACTCTATAGATAACAAAATATTACACTGACAATTACCCTATCGCCTTCTCTATTTACATACACTCATACACATATCTTTGCCATAATTCGCATTTTGCCAGTGGCGCATCATCCATAGGGGGCTGCCAACTCCGACACAGACTTCAAAATCGATGTACCTGTGGAAATCCGCTCTGTAAATATACATACAAGTCGGGGGTATTTTTGTTCCCACCGAGCAGTATTTCCCTAACACGGACTTCAAAATGTGCCTGGGGGAATTCGCTTTGTCAAAACATGCAAGTCGGGGATATTTTCCCCACTTAGCTGTGTTTCCCTAACACGGACTTCTAAATTGATGTGCCTGGGAGAATCCGCTTTGCAAATACATGCAAGTCGGGGGTATTTTATGGTGTTGAGTACGTTTGTACTCGCTTGTCGTTGTGCAGACCGAAATATGTTTCCCTAAAACGTACTTTTAAACTGAGAAGCCTGGGAAAATCGTCATTTCAGATACTAGAGGTGAATGAACTTTCGAGGCTCAAGAACTACGTAAACATGAGATGTTTAGTATTCTTCCGTTCACATATTTTGGTAGTCCTAGGCATCATATCAAACGTAACAGGATGTTCTTCAAATTTATTTGTAACGAAAAACATAATCTATTACAAAAAATTCTGATGCATTCTAAAATAATATTCGAAGTGGTAAACAAGTGGATTGCATAATATAATTGCGTAGTTCTACATCGAAAATATGTGGTCGTGTCCTAGATACAACCCCTTACATTTTTTTTTCACAAAACTCAACAAGGAGATAACGGAGATAATTGCACGCTATTTACTAATTCTAACGCAAGGAACTTTATAGCATATATGGTAACTGTCTGAGTTCCTCGGTTTGAGTTCATGATGGGTAAGCAATGAAGCTGTCCATTAATTGTGTATTTCCTTTTTTTTGCATCAGAAATCAAGTTTTCGTTTCACTTTACATGGACGTTAAAATAAGATTGTGTACGCGGGTAACGAGATTCGTGTCAGGGGGAGTAGTAGTGTGGAATGAAGTCAGGTTGATTGAAGAGGCAGATTTGTATTCATTAGTCTCGTCAATTAGAATAACCATTTACTAGAATAGCTCATCAGTCATCCTCGCTCTTAACGCTCTTCAATTCATTTTTCAGTCAATTCAGGGCATGTTGACAACGAATGCCGAAATAATCCTAGTTGAAGCGAAGCTACTGAGAGGAGAGTCGATTTTCATTTTCATCTTCGAAATATTTCGGGCCCTGGTCAAAAGTATATTTTGTACAGCCATCCTAAGCTTCATCATTTGGACATTCTGAAAAAAATGTCTGACATATGGGTGTACCTGTATGTATGCCCTTTATTCAACGCCAACCGAACTCGTATCGTATTGAACTACTAGAACACGTGTAGCAGGAAGCAAGTAGGCAAATAAAAACTACACTTCACATTTTGAGTTCGATATGGCATCACACCATGACAAGATGGCAATTTTATGTGTGTCAACAGTTCTTGAGTCTTGTTCCCACAAGATGGAATGCTACCAGAAGCACAAATGGCATACCCGAGGAGCTTCTTTACGAAGAAACTCCAGGCGAGGAAGCAATATTTGCTTTTGTCATTATTATCGCCCTCTTGACGCACCAAGTTGAGGAGAAAATTGAATTTGCTGAAATACTTCCAGGTACACTCAGATATACCGGCTTGCTGTCACTTTCTTTCCAGTAAGCAGCTAACTAACATGTTATCTTTAAATTTCCCGTCGGTTCAACTACGTCATTCGACATCCCATGCAGCGAGCGGAAATCCCATGCGGGAGTGTGTTTACAGATTCGACGCGTTTTCCCAGGATTATTTCATATAGTCACTTTGATAAGTCATATAGTCACTTTGATTGGATGTTCCATCGATAATCCTAGTCGAAATAGGTCCGATGCAAAAACTGTCGGATTAATTTAGTGTGGAATTTGTACTCTTCCTTTGAATGGACTATCTCAATTCATTATCTTTTCTCACTTTTCCTGACCAAGTAAACTACTCATATTAAAGCATCCATTTTTGATTTCATGTCCCGGCGAGGGACATGAAAGAGTGAGACCGAAAAGGATATAGTAATTCAAATAACGACAGTTAAATTATGTGCCTCTTTCATGGTAATCCGAAACGAGCAATTTATTGCAGATAACGGAAAACAGTTATTCATTAAATGATGAAATGAAACGATACACTCTTGGTTACGATTTGTTTTACTATTTGTAGCGAGGAAACAAATATTCTCGGACAATTCTACATAGCCACAAATGGGTAATCTGTTCAATTCCGCTAACGATGTTGAATGTCAGATTTAAATCGCTTTATGATGGGGCCAAGCTGGTTTTGAAGTAATTAGTTATGTCCAAATGTTTGACGGGGAGATGCGCGAACGAAATATAGAAACGAAATATAGAAGCGGTTAGATGCAAAGAAAACAAAACTGGTTTCCAAAGACATTTTTGCATTATGCTTCATGGTGGGTACACGGGTTGATTATAACCATCACTGGGAATAACTTCAGATTCAAATATGTTATCTTTTTTATTGCAGAATGAAATGAGTAAATGTCAAGATTCACTGCGACCATTAACGTGATCATGCAAACTCGGGATGACAGCCCTGTAATCAATATTTGATCTTGCAAACGAGGGGCAAGTAGTTCTCGTCATACAGAATGCATGAACACTACTTATTTCATTACATACTCTTAGGTAGGAACTATTTTGTTTGGAGCTGATTCTGAGAATCGGTACAGAATTCCAGATTCTGTAACTTCGAAGAATTTGTGGAGATACATTTATTAGTTACAACAGTCTAGAGCAATCGACATCCCCTTCATCAATGTCGTATACGAAAAATTACTCTAGTTGAAGCCGAGCAGGTTTCACAGGTTTATCCATTCCGTAATGATAGGCTGTTTTCATTCTGGATAACGTGGTCTACACTGAGTCTATACGCAGCACAAAAACGTGGCAAGAACCTTACTGGGTTCTATCAACTTCTTATCACGCAGATTGAACATTCCAGCCATCTTGAATAATGATTCCATTTCAAAAACCTGTTTAATGTGCTTTTTATGCAGTCCAGAGAATCAAAGCTCTTGCCCTCAAAAGAATTTTTATGGAATAGAACAAGTAATAATCTCAAGATATAAAATCTGTTTGGTGAAGCGGATATTCCAACCAAACTCCAACAAAAAAAAACCGTTGTATTGTTGAATACGCTTTCCATATTGGCTCTGGACCACTGCCTCTCAATTGTGAAGTTACGAGCAATACTTGTTTGAATTTATCGACTGGTTGCTTGGAAGATACCAAATTTGGCAAGTGGAGGTTTTAGAGGGCACGAAATGTTCCTATGGTGATTTGACACTTCTCCCCTCTCTCTAAGGGAGGCGGCCATACAAATTAAACAAACATTTATGCATTACTAGAGAAATAATCAAGCAAATGGAGCAAAATTTGGCATATGGAGATTTTGGGGGTCAATAAATGTTTCTATGATGGTTCGACGATGCTCCCCCCCTCTCTGAGGGGGTGGCTGCCATACAAATGAAACACAAATTTCTGCATAAATTAAGAACTAATCAAGCAAATGGAGCCAAATTCGGGCGTATGAGAAATGTTTCTTTGATAGTTCGACATACCTCCATCCTCCTCCATATTTCAACCAACCATATTCCAACCAAACATGACAATTGAAAATTTTCGAAAAACTCTGAAAGAAAATAGGAAAATTCGGAAAATTGAATTCCTGCACGTTCTACAATTACATCGTGGTAAGCGTTTTTAGTTTATTCAATGTTTGCGATAACGAAATTGACCTTTGTTCTAAAGTGGAGATGGATTTTCAAGTGAAAAAACACACTTCTGTATCTTCTTACCAAATAAATAAAAATGAATCGTCAAAAAAAACTCAAAAAAGGAATAGTCTGATTCGAGCTGTCTTCATTTTTTTTATATTTTCGGTATCAAACATGTATTTCATGCAACGGAGAAATGTGTTATCCGCAAGTGATTGAAAAATTTTGAACGAGAAGTGTATCTGAAAATAATTTTATATTATAATCATGAGTTTTGTTAGAAGTACCAGAAAATTTATAGCAACAGAAAATTGTAAAGGGTTCATATTGGACCCATAAACGTTCGCTTAGTAAGAAAACTTGAATGTTTGAAAGTATTGGTGACAAAAAACACATTCCGGGCGAGACGAAGTTTGTCTGGTCAGATAGTATATTTATAAAAAGAACACATCCTTATAAAAAATGAGTCGTAACTAAAATTGGTCATCTGATAGTAAACATTATGATTTTGGGAAGCTGCCACTTTTTGTACAATGTTTAAAAAAAAGGAAAGTGTCGTGTCAAAATCGGCTGTTTTTCGGTTGATTTGACGTGAAATGTTTATATATGTAAAGTTAGTGTAAGTAGTACGTAAATACCAATTATGTTTTGCACGAAGATAGATCCTAATCGAACTAAGTGTCCAAAATTATTATTGATTTTTGTTTCATCATCATTCTGTACCCAAACTAAGGTACACTCTATTTATAGGATCATCCCGCCAGTATTAGAGAATCAATTTCCTTTAACTTCGCCGGTTCCCTGCGTTGCCAAAGCTCCGACTGTTGTCTGGAATCGGTTTTGGAATTCATAAAACATCCCACTGGTATTAGTAGTGGCTATGAAAAGTGAAGTATTCATTCTTATTTATTGTGTTGCAGCCGGAAAATAATTTCCAAATAGTTTCGGCGAAACATTGCAGAGTTATCATTGCGTGGAGGAACAAAAAACACGAATCATGCAAATCTAAATTCCAGCTGAAATCGACCAGTTGCCGGGGGTTGGCTCAGCGCACGTATTTTTCTGGCTGCGTTTTTTCCCTTCTTTCACTTCGCTTTTGTTCATGGGTTTTCAGTGAAATTAATTCCCGAAAATCCAGGCATGTTCAAATTGATGATTCGAAGCTTTGGCAGCCGCAGGAGGTTGTATTTGTATTTTTTGGTCTACTGTAAGTAACAAAATTCCAGCTCCCATTTCCCTTGCACTTTTTTTTTTGCGTTATTCAATGAATTATTCATCGCCATTCATGCCGAGCAAAGGCAGGATTTCCGGTGAATCAAATTCTGATAAATAGTACCAAATTCAATTACATTTCCGCGTGTGGCGGAGGTGGCAGCGTCCGTAGATATCGGAAGGCTTTTGGACCAAATTGTTTCATGTGTTTGGTTTAGTTCCAAACATTATGCATTGTGTGTTAAAGTGTAAATAATGATTTGTTAGTTACTTACCTTTGAATCGAACATTTTACTAAACCTGCATTTTTTACAAACACACTGTGAACAAAAAATCACTTCATTTAGCAGATATATGACATTCATAAATGCATTAAATTTATATTCCGAGACAATCATGCACAGGAGGATGAAAGTCTCGAAGGATAAAGCTGTACTCATTTACCTATGGAGAGTTATGATCTTCCGTATTTAAAAAAAACCTTATTACCGATAAGCCTTTTCTTTTAAACGAAAATTATTGCTTTTTTATTGGTGACGGTGGAGAAATAATATATAATATGGAGATAATACTGAATTATAATTTCTTCCGGTTATCCATTTCCCAAAAATCTAACATTTTCCAGAACTTACAAAATATAAATACCCTGCGAAAAAATGGCATTGAGGGCTGGGCAGGGTTACCATATCTACAGAGTAGATTGTAGTTATACAGATTTTTCAGACTTTTTGAAACCAAGAATCTGTAGATACAAATTATAGATTTTTTAGGTTTTCATACAGATTTACAGATTTATCAAAATAATGATCCATTATTAGTTATGACTTGATCTCAATAATATTTTTCCCAACTAACCAATTTTTTCATATTACAGTCGAATCAGTCTGAATGAGAGTCATTTTTGCATTCATATGAAGCGAGTAGTACTGCTTTCTCAAGTTCAATCTGAGGCGAAAAGATGCAAAAGTCTGCGTCATCGGCTATCTATACTACTATTCTTCTTGGATGGCACTAACGTTTCAGTGGAACTTTTACCTTCTCAGCGTAGCATTACTTGCGTCATTTTCATTAGTAGTACTTGATTGAGATTTATATGCCGAATAACACGCCTTGAATGTACTCTGGAATGGCAAGCTCTAGAATACGCGTGACTACAGTGCAAGACGGAAGAATTTTCCTTGACGAAAAATCCCCCGGCCAGAACGAGAATCGTACCCGAACCCCCGGCATGATAGTGTGGGACGCTGACCACTCGGCCACGGGAGCACCTATACTACTATTAATATTATTAATACTATTAATACTGATTTGTTCATTTATACTCCTATTTAGGTGTAGCTATGCATCAAATTGTTCAAAGTTATGTTTACTATGAAAATGTTTCATTTACAAAAATGATGTTTTTGGCTTGTATTATTCCAGTACGGGGCAAGAGTGCCAACCTTATAAAAATATAATTTTTGATGAAAAAAACTCTGAAATTCACGGTGGTTCCAAAGAACGCAAACTCAAGTTCTGGTGGCGTTCACGAAAACCGGCAAGCCAATCTTCTCCGACCAATTTGGATGTTTTGTCGAAAGAGTGATCTAAATTATTTCACTCTGCGATTTAATACCGGGGTTCGGGATGTCGTGTGTTGTCAGCCCATAAAATAACTTTTGCATATTAAGGACTCACGAGTTACTCCTCCTGTTGTTTAGAAAACACAGTTTTAAAACGGCCTAATTTCTGCACATATTTGGCCAATGTTCTTCTGGGCAAACTATATTCCTCCGCAGCTCGTCTCCATGATTTACAGAATGTACGGCAACAACCATAGTTTCCATCTGCCACTGGTTTCGGAACGAAATCCGTTCATATTTACAAACCATGACCACAACAAACACAACCACGATTACACTATTTGCGTTTGACAGATCGAATTCGAGGTTACGACTATGGCATTTTTACCCCGGTAATAATGGCTCCTTTTGCCCCGGAAGTTGAGAGATAACAAATTTATTCTTTTATTGAAATAAATGCGTACGATTTAAATTAGTTCATACAGTAAGTTGAAGAAAAATGATTATCCTATTTGTATTTATGGGTGGAGTCATGCAAACATATAGAAACTAAGGGGTATTTCGTTAATTTGCGCAGGTGCGTTCTTATATAGATTGCAGTTGTAAGAAGCTCAGTTAGTATTTACCTGTTTTCCAATAAAAAATATTTAAGGTGCTGGCTGATAATATGTGAAATACATGCAGTATCTGTATAAAACAAAGTTCTGTAGTTAAAAAATTGTAAAAGATGGAAATACGAAAAATAATCAGATGGGCACTCTTGCCCAGTACGGCACTCATGCCGCGGGTTCCCCTACAGTACTGTGAATAAAAATACAATTTTGTAAATCGAAACACAATAAGTTCCTCCTTCCAACATCAACATCCTGAGTTTTGCGCAATTATCACAAGCAGTTTTTTTCAGAATTACTTGTTAATAATTTAAGTTTTCTAGCGAGTGATAATTTGCCATTAATTCTGACGGGTTGCGCCTGCGCCCGAACACTTATCGTGAGATAAAAATGTACACCAATAAATTCGGCTCTGATACAGCTGAATTGCTAAATGAGCCTAATGAAATAAACAGATGGAATAAAAAAAATCGGCTTTACAATAAATAAATAACACTATTTATCTTTTTCCTACTAAAACACAGTGAATGCAAATTTTTAAGTGGATACCATCAACATCGTCAAATTCATAATAACTATGGCAACCAATGATTCTGAAGTTAAGATTATGCTTCAAAATTAAAATAAAAAAATTAACCTTTTGCGGTCGTATCAAATTTTGAAATGTGTGTCGTACTGGTCGCAATTATTTCCACTTGAAAAACCAAAGTTGTTAGATTATAAAAAATGAACAAGATTCCTTTATTTTTTGTAAACTTCTGATACGTATTTACCGTTTTGGTCCGTGAATAAGTTCACAAGACATGAAAATTCGTTCAGAAAATGCTGATACATTGTTTCATAATTTGAACTAGCAGTATACCTCTTTGCTGTGGTGGTTGAGAGCAGACAAACGACCGTAAAGGGTTAATACAGATTTAGATACAGATTTTCCGAGATAAAATCAGATAAAAAGATTTTTTGAAACCAAAAACACAGATTTTATTATGGCAACGCTGGGGCTGGGAGGTTATCCGTGGAACGTAATCGCCATCTATGTTTTCTACATCAATGAGAATGTCCACGGGATCCAGTGAAATTGACACCACCAAAACATAACTTTGCATCAATATTTGCAAAATAATCGAAAGAATTGGAACAATTGGAAATCCATAAATGAATGAAAAACTATATCGTCTCCCGAAGTAAATCATCTAGAATGCGCTGCAGAGGTCAGATGTGTTGGTTATCATTTAACAGCAAAAGCGCTTTTATGGCTAATGGTCAATTTTTTGAAAATTTCATTTTACCATTTTAGGAGAATGGTTTTGGCTCTACATCACAATGTGTGTTCTTTTATCAAAATAATACTGTAGGAAATTTCATTGTTTTTTTTTGTATTTTATAAGGTTTAGTTATTGAAATTTAAAACACCTTCCGCACTGCTTTCAACCGAAGCTATTGCTCAATAAAGTTATAAAAAAATTGAATGAAATTGATGAATAGTGGCAACCAATAAATTAAACTATCATTTGGTGCAAAAACATTACCATATGGTGGCTTCCCAAAGACATGAAAAATTAGAATACCGCACAAATACTGAAAAATTGGAATACCGAAAATACAAAACATATGGTTAACAGTGGTACTTAGCCCCCTAATGTAGAACACGGACTGAGACAATACGTACAAGCGTAAACGATCATCATGAGATTATGTGACGTATCATTTTTCATATTAATTATTTCCCCATCGGGACGAGAAAAAAACACGATAGAGCATCACCAACCTAAAGTCGTGGACAGGTGGCAAACCTTTGCCTTTGCGGCAATAAGTATGTGAAAAAGCTTCGAGGAACTCGTTTCGTCTCACACCCGGCTAGGGATGAAAAATATTATCTTTCAGCATTCAGGTGGAAGACGCCTCCTCCTAGTTCCTACTAGTTCCCTTCTCGTTAGATCGACGCCGCTCAGCCTGCCAGAGTTAACGCCTAGGTTGGGCTGCGGTGCGCATCTGTAGAAATTAAATTTACGACATCGCACGCTGCCTTACCGTATAAAAAACGTTATCTCTAAACGTTCATCGCCATCAACGCAAGGAAGAAACGCTCTGATGGGCGACGGATGCGTCTAACCTCTTGCCCAATGGTAATGCTAGTATTGCAGTCTCTTCACTTGGCTGGTGAGGTGGGCGGATGTCGTGAGATTTGTGCGTTCCAGCGAAACGTGATTCCCCGATAAATTTATAGCTTTAGGGCACGCTTTCGTTTCGGAAGAAGAGATTATATGGGGATTAAATGAAGTCATTTGATTCCAACTTTCGGGAAGGAAAGGTGGTACATGAGATGACATATTCCCACCTGTAATAACAGTTATGATTGAAGCGTTGTGAAGGTGTGAGTATTTTCACACACGGTTATTACTGTGTGAAATTTTTAAACTCATTCATGCATATAATGAAGTCTATTCTAAAAATATTCAATACAGGGGTTCAAATTTTAAAGCAATGAGTCCTATTAAAAACAGGAAGTGGGTTATATCTATGGTATAACCGCAAGGGTGACGTAGGATTATCGTTGATTTAGAGATCATTTGTTTGAAGTTGAATCTAAATCCATTCTGAATGAATGAATAAATAAATATTTGGGGGACTTCGAAAATGAGAGCGTTACGTTGGAGGCACAAGGTTTTTTGCATCCAATATAGGATACGAAAAACCTTGTTCAGAAGAATAATCTTCAGAAGCTTTCCTGCTAACTGCACTTGATTGACAAATCACAAACCCAAATGTATTATATGGATATTTTATGGATAGAAAACATTAAAATAAACTCTTTCGCTTGAATGTAATTTTCAATTCCAAGGGGAACTGGCAGATTATTTTCCAGCAACGATTAGATATTTCCATATTTTCCTCGATACTGGAAGCCCACCAGTGGTTAATACTAACTCGACCACCTGTTAATAGCACTTGATTGAAAAATATTTGGTCACAGTGTTACATGGATAGAAAATATTAAAATAAACTCTTTCACATGAATGTAATTTTAAATTCCCAGAGGAACTGGCCGATTATTTTCCGGATCTTTCTCGATGCTGAATGGCATCCAAACGGAAAGAATTCCGTGCGTGTATGTGTGTGTGTAGCGGCTGCTTCGATGGTCACCTTCTCTTCTCCTGAAGGATCGGCTTCTCTGTGCTCCCTCACAGTTTCAAACAAACTGCTTGCGTTTCAGGGCAGATCTCGATCCTTCGCTGTCCAGCACCCTCAGCAACAATGTTGTCTTGTCGATGTCCTCACGGAAAATGAATGCGTCTCACCACCAGAATATCGCTTAAGTATGCTTTTTGTGCGTGATTGAATCGAGAGAAGGCGTGGTTTACGATGGCAATTTGGAAGGCAAACTAGAGGGGAATGAACTCTCTGAGTTTGAAACATTCGGCGACTGAGCAATAATCAATTGAAAATTATATAATTTTCGCGATGCGAAACATTTTCCGTTGCGCGCGCATACAATATTGGATACGAAAATTTTCTACTGATGAGGAAGAATAATTTCAGAAGCTTTCCTGTTAATTGCGATTGATTGAAAAATCACAAAACCAAATGTATTTGGTCACAGTGTTACATGGATAGAAAACATTAAAATAAACTTTTTCACATGAATGTAATTTTAAATTCCCAGAGGAACTGGCAGATTATTTTCAGTAACGATTAGATGTTTCCACATTTTCCTCGATACTGGAAGCCCACCAGTGGGTAATGCTAACTCGATAACCATCTGTTAATAGCATTTGATTGAAACATATTTGGTCACAGTGTTACATGGGTAGAAAACATTCAAATAAACTCTTTCACATGAATGTATTTTTAAATTCCCAGAGGAACTGGCAGATAATTTTCCGGATCTTTTCGATGCTGAATGGCATCCAAACGGAAAGAATCCCGCGCGTGTATGTGTGTGTGTGTGTGTGTAGCGGCTGCTTCGAGATCTTCCCGGGGAACCGTTTGTGGCATCACTCTCCTCCTGATGGATTCCCTTCTGGCCTAAGGTGCACAAACAAGCTCTTGGTGACACCGTTCATCCGCGCTTTCATGACAAACGAAGAGCTTCACCACAACAGCGACAACATGCTCCAATCGCTGTTCAATTAGAAATGAGTGGATTTCCGAGCGGCGCTCGCTTATATAACGATTGATGATTTCAATAGCCTGTTTTGAAAGCAATTTTAAGACTATTGAAACAAGTTTTTGGATCAAAAAGTAACAAGTATAGAACGCCTAGACATTTTATCTTTCGAATGATGTGTTTATCATACCATTTCGTTCAGTTGTTTAGGAGCTTTTAACGCTCAAAATCTCGGTCTCCGGCGTAACGCTTTCGTTTTCGAAACTTTGATTTTACACCCCGGTATAGAAACGAAAGACGTACTCCTACGTCAAAATCATACCTTGCCGCAACATATTTTGATCCTGAACAGAGATCCTGTTGAGCATATAAAAAAGTAATAACGTGTCCCTTATGATTATCAAAAAATAATGATTCAATCAGACGTGGTGAGAGTAAATATTGAGTATTCTAATGATTTCTCTCCTGCTGATCTAAACTCCTTCATTTATCCCCTAATGAGTTACTGTGCTTAAACATCTTCCCCCTTATTCGTTTTTGTCGATGAGCAATTTTAATTGGTATGAAGCGGGAGTGAAAATCACCAGATCATCGACTGGTGGCAGATTGGAAGGATGGATTAATTAATTGCTTTAATCAATCGCTGCTAATGGTAGGAACGTGCTCGTTAAGCGCCAACTGATTCTACTCAAATTCAAGCGTCGTATAATGTTCTGGAAGTCGTGGATTTCTGCATTGGAGAATTCAGTCTTTTGCTTATCAGGAGTATTTTCATCTTTTCCCTAGTTGACCCGGCAAACTTCGTCCCGCCAAAAAATTGTTCTTTGATATCAATACCTTCAAACATTCACGTTTTCTTACTATGAGCAAGTTCATGGGTCCAATCGCAGAACTGTTCGTCGATTGATCTTCTATTCGTCTCCGTTAAATTTACTTTTTACTATAAAATTCCTAGGTATTTCTAACAAGACTCATCATTACAATATCAGATTATTTTCAGACACAATTCTCGTTAAAAATGTTTCAACCACTTGTAAATAACATGTTTCTCCGTTACATGGAATGAATGTTTTATACAGAAAAAATGATAGAAAGAAAGACAGCCCCAAATCGGACAATTCCTTCCTCGAGTTCTGCTCTTATCAACACATCTGGCGATCCTTTTTTTGGTATAGATAGAAGAAGATATAGGAGTGCGTTTCATCACATTAAAATCCATTTCCAGTTTCAAACAAAGATCAATTTCGCTAGCGCAAACATCAAATGGACTAACAGCACTTGTCACTATGTAATTGTAGAACATATGGGAATTTAATTTTCCGAATGTTCCCTTTTTTCCTCCAGAGTTTTCCGAAAATTTTCAATTGTCATGTTTGGCTGGAATATTTTTGGTTGAAATACACCTATCCCCATATTTACACGGTACCTGTTTTACACGATTTCGCTTTTACACGGTTTATGAAATAACAAATTTTGAAAAACTTGAAAAATGTATATATTTAGTTCATATGGAAGCCAGTAGAATAGTATCATAGTTTTGACTACGAGTGCGATTTTTTGTTCCAGAACTGGCAAGTTATCAATTTGCTATCACTTTTGGAGTCTTGATGTGTGATTTGTTTTAATTTTTCAAGCTCTTAGAATGCCAAGAATATCGACAAAAATGAAAAGTAAAGGAAAGTTATATTTTTCGGCTTTCGGCTGGAAATCTGTTTAATAAATTTAAGGATAAATAAAGCAAAACAAATCTTCGTAGCTGTTAATTGAATCTTTTATAACTAAGTCTGAAGTCGAATCTGAGATCTTCCCGAATTCGTCGACTGTTGAATCAGAATCACATCAGGAATGCTCAAGTGATAAGGATGACTTTATACTAATCAGAACAAAAATATTGGTAGTTCCGAAAAGTGGTGATAGCGGATAAACTTATTGCAATCTAGTTTCTTGGAGAATTCTTTGTTTATTTGTATCCAAAAATATAATGAATTCTATAAGCAGATGTTTATAATTGTTTTACTTAAATAAATGATTAAATTAAGTATATATCGAGAGTTTATTTCGTTTTACACGGTTTCACATAGAAAAATCTAAGATTTCATTCTACACGGTTTTATCTGGAACCTATATTCAGTGTAAATCGAGGGATAGGTGTATGTGTAATATTTTTATGGGAACCCCTCTCCATTCCATAGGAGAGAGGGGTGTCAAACCATTATAGAAACATTTCTCATACCCAAAAACCGTCACATCCCAAATTGTGCTTGATTAGCTTTCGAGTTATGCAGAAATTTGTGTCATTTGTATAACACCCCACCCTTAGAGAGCGGGAGGAGTGTCTAACCACCATAGAAATATTTATTGCATCCTAAAACCTCCACATGCCAAAGTTGGTTTCGTTTGCTTGATTAATTCTCGAGTAATTGAGGAATTTGTGTTTCATTTGTATGGCAGCCCCCCTTAGAGAGGGTGGTGGAGAGTCTAACCATCATAGAAACATTTACTGCACCCTAAAACCTCAATATGCCCAATTTGGTTTCATTTGCTTGATTAATTCTCGAGTAATGCAGAAAATTGTGCTTCATTTGTATGGCAGCCCAGGGTCTCAAAATATCACGAAAACCTTCCCCAGGGCCAAAAACCCCTACATACCAATTTTCATGTTGATCGGTTCAGTAGTTTCCGAGTCCATAAGAATCAGACAGACAGACATACATAAATCCATTTATATATATATATAAATATATATATATATATATATATATATAAGTAGTATATATATATATATATATATATATATATATATATATATATATATATATATATATATATATATATATATATATATATATATATATATATATATATATATAGATTCAAAATTGGTTGGATTCGATATAATTCAATTTCTTCGCAACTTGGAAGATTGAATTCATCTTCAGAGATTGATGCGATTGGTGAGATTTGTTTACGTTAACGAACAATATTTAATTTTGTCTAAATATTTATAACTATAACATTATTGAGTGAACGACGAAATTCAGCATATTGGATTTCCTGAGAATAAAATAAAAAATATCAAAATATGTAAACTAATCCCATTCTCATGGAGGTTTGACACGACTCGTTCAAAGGTTAGAACTGTATAAAAATAAAATGGACCTGTCAATTGTGGTGCCCTCCATGAGCCAGACTCATGAGTGATGCGTTAGGTCTTGGACGCAGAGTGAAAGCAAGAGACTTAAAATAGCGTTGTTTTATGCTCCTCTATGAGGTATCCCCACCATGTACTATTGTGGATTTCTTGCTAACATTTCTATTTTAGACTCCTCTAAAGCCGCCATTCAGAGTCAGCAACAGGAACTGGTATATGGAGGTTTCAGGGGGCAATAAATGTTTCTATGATGGTTCGACAATCCTCCCCCTCTCTACCATACAAATGAAAAACAAATTTCTGCATAAGTCGAAAACTAATCAAACAAATGAAACCAACTTTGGCAAGTGGAGGTTTTAGAGGATAAGAAATGCTTTTATTGTGATTCGACACTCCTCTTTCCTCTCTACGGGAGGCTGCCATACACAACTTTCTGCATTAAACACAACTTTCTGCATAACTCGGAAACGAATCGACCAAATGGAGCCAAATTTGACATGTGGGGATTTCTGGGTACGAGAAATGTTTCTTTGATGGCTTGACTATTTAAAGACAACAATCTGTGCTACAAGTATCGTTTTGACAGTGTTGTGATCAGATTTGACATTGATTTAACGATCAATGAATAAGTATATCCCTCTAGCCGGATGTTTTTAAATCACCCCCAGCAGGCGATGCTCCTTCATATGTACACAGAGAGAATACTTGGAACAGTGAGCTACCAAGATCTCCAAAAAGCAATATGAAAGAGGAATCCCTACTGCTCTCGAAGCATTACTTCTACTACTCAAGGCTACTCGTGAGTGCAAGCCACAAACGATTAATCCCATCCCATAGAGCGGATGATGAGTTCTTGATCGGAAAGTGTGCAAGAGACGATCAACTGAAATCTTACGACACTCATCGAGGGATTTTTAATTCTCTATTGCACTGATAGCAGTGAGTGGCTGACTCAGTCTCGTGTCGATTTTATTTTGCTGTTGTCTCCCGCCCGATAAACAGCAGACGGGTAAAGGATGCAATTGATTAATTTTATTACCAGCAGATTTGGGCGAATTTCATCCCGCCCAAAATCGTGTTTTAGATTCCAATAATTATGAACATTCACATTTCTCTTCACTTTTTTTTCTAATAATAATTCAAGTAGTGATTTCACGAAACACTTTTCGAATTCAATGGAATTTAAGATCCTTTTTTATTTAATTCAATTCTGTGTGGTTACGTTTTTCGTTGCAAATGAATGTAATGAATTAGTATGGACATATGATATTCATATATCGTGGACTTCCGACATATGTGGCAGTAGATTTATTGAACGACCAATGTTTTTTTTCATATCCCTTCAAACTTGTTTCATCCCTTGAGTGTACATACTGCTTTGTCCGCAGATTTCTTTGGTTGAATCTGGTTAATTTCAAGTATTTAATCTCCATATTGTCGTAAAATACTGTTGGAACAATCGGTATCGCAGAAAATGATCATCAACATCCTACCTAATCATCGAACGGTATGCGAAGAATTTAAGTGAACTGACGGCATTGGAATATATGCTTTGTGAGGACCACACAATTATTATCAGAGCGGATAAACGTCCGACTGGAAGTCATGAACATCAATTTAATGTTCCCAAGATGAATTTATCCTTTGAAGGTCGTTAACCTTCCTAAAGATGATCAGATGGAATATATTCCAATGTCGTCTGGAATAACCGAACCAACATCTTATGATCGTGATGTTGTTTTTGCTATTGTTCTGGCACTCTTTTGATTATTCGCCAAAAATGGATAAGAAAATATCCTTGAGGTTAGCCTACGGTTTTAGTAGCAGTGCAATATGGTGAACCAGTCTCAGTATAAGAAAACATTTTAAAATAAGGCTTAATTTTTTAATGAATCAGTAGTAAAACAAAACGTCAAAAAATTTCTCAGCTTTGTGATAGCGGATAATCATTACCCATTTGAGTTGTGTGAGTATTCCCCCCACAAACTGTGGATAGTCTATCTGCATACAAATTATGTAGAGTTCCACAATCCTAAAATTTTATGAGTAAATATTTACGTGCTTACACAAAAAAACACATGTTGACATATTTGCGCTAATTTATGTTTTTGATTAATTCAAGGTAATTGAGGTCTTTTCTAGCCACAAGTTTACTCGGGCCCGAAAGGAGTGTTCTGTATTTGGGCTGGCGGAAAAAAATATCTCGCAAGACCACGTGTTCGATATCGTAATAGCCTTGGCCAATAACGCATTTACATTAACTCATAAAATTAGTGATTTGAGGGGGATTATTGTTTGTAGTCTCTTGTAGATGAATTTAAACACCATCTGAAAAATCCTCTGTGGAACATTAAACATTAATGTCGTTCTATCTGCTGCTGCGCGCATTTTTTCCTCACACAGTTTTATCGAAGTAAACGCGATCGGAGAGGAAAATTGAACGCTCGGACGAGAGAGCGAGAATCGTAAAGCGTACGTCATAGAGATACTCATTCCTATGACGCAAATTGTTGTTAAGAGTTGTAAACAAAACGAGGAAGGAGAGTAACTCAATTATTCGAACTAGTTTCAGTCTAGCAATGCTTTGGTCAACTCAGAGTTACCGATAGAAAATCATTTGGTTATGATGGGAGAGGATTAATAGTTAGTCGCAGTTTGCACAGATTGCGATCTGTGCAGTTTGCGATTAATCGTAAATCGCATCGTGCTCCCTTGTTTTCCATCCTTGGTTGTGATTGTCCTTTTCAGTCTCAAGTTATAGCGCGTCAAAGATGGAATCCACCAAGCAAGAAATTCGCCATATTTTACGTTTTTACAACCTGCGAGGTAAAACTGCAACGAAGGCGGCCGAAAAAATTCGTGTAGTTTATGGACCCGATACTGTAACGATTCGCACAGCACAGCGTTGGTTTGATCGATTTCGTTCTGATGTAGTGGCTGTCGAAGATACACCCCGTACTGGTAGGCCAATTGTCGTGGAAACCGATAAAATCGTTGAAATCATCCACAGCTGAAAAGGAACAAACTCGACCCATTTTTGAAGAAGATGGTGACTGGTGATGAAAAGTGGATCGCGTACGACAACCTAAAGCGAAAAAAGTCGTGGTCGAAGCGCGGTGAGCCGGCCCAAACCATCGCCAAGCCAGGATTGACGGCCAGGAAGGTTTTGCTGTGTGTTTGGTGGGATTGGAAGGGAATCATCCACTATGAGCTGCTCAACTATGGCCAGACCCTCAACTCGGTTCTCTACTGTGAGAAGCTTGACCGTTTGAAGCAGGCGATTGACCAGAAGCGGCCAGAAATTATCAATAGGAATGGTGTTGTTTTCACCAGGACAGCGCTCGGCCTCACACATCTTTGATGACCCGCCAGAAGCTACGGGAGCTCGGATGGGATGTCCTATTGCACCCACCGTATAGTCCGGACCTGGCTCCAAGTGATTATCATCTCTTCCGGTCCATGTAAAACACTCTTGATGATACTAAGTTGGTCTCAAAAGAGGTTTGCGAAAATTGGCTGTCTGAGTTTTTTTGCAAATAAGGAGGAGGGGTTTTATAAGGGGGAATAATAAAGTTGCCTTCTAAATGGCAACAAGTTTGCGAACAAAACGGCGCATATTTGACATAAATTGGATAGTTTTAAGTATGTTAAGTAAAGCGTCAAATTTCGATCAGAAATACGACATTTCTTTTTCCCCAACCCTATATATTATATTATGCTGACGAGTTTCGGTAGAAGAACCAGGAAATTTCTAGTAGAAGGAATTTGTAAAGGGTCAGTTAGAGGATCATTCAATGAATAGTTTTGCAATTGGACCCATTATCGTTCGCTTAGTAAGAAAACACGATTGTTTGAAAGTATTGATGACAAAAATCCATTTTTGACGAGACTAACTTTGCGGGGTCAGCTAGTTGATACATATTGTTCAAATAATCTCTTACGAAGTAGTCTACGATGGTTACTCATAGGTTACTCATTCGAAAGGTAAAACGTTCAAGAGGTAAATAATAAATACACTCTATCCATTCTATAACACCACCCTAATTATATTTCGTTGCAACACAACCAGTTAAAATTTCAATAAGATATATTCATACATTGTAGCTTATGCTTATGCTTAGAATAAAGTATATTTAACGTCAATTTCATTCAAAAGAGTTGTTTGTTTATTGATTGGGCTTAAATATAATAATTTCAGCTGTCCAGTTTCTATAAGACCATTTTATAATTCATAAGTATTATCAATGAGAACTTAAAAACGATCGACTGATTTTTATGTCAACAATTGGTATCCTTGCCATTTCGACTAATACCCTTGAAAATTCGTGTTGGCACACTATTTACCAAATTCTACAGAACGGATTTCTCAATATTTTCCCATGTCTCCAAAATTGCGACCTTGAGCTCTTCAATCGCAGTGTACCGCTTTCCTTCAGTGTAGATTGTGCGTACAAAGATCTCTCTAAGATTTTCAACAGAATTCAAGCCTGGAGAGCAAAATAGCCAGTCCAAAAAATTAGTTTTTAGTCCTTAATTCATTGCTTAGTTTCCTTGCTGATATGAATAGTAGCATTGTTTTGCTGGAGTGTGATTTTTTTGTGACGATATCCACGCAAAAACGGTAAAAGAGAGGATTCCAGAACACGTATCACCAGTGTTTGCCAATTTATCCATTCACTGAAAAAATCGCTTTCGTTCGTTCAAATATGATCATACAGAAATCATTTCCCCCAGCGGCATTCTTTTGTTTTTACGTGCTGCAAATCACGACGCAAATTAGAACGAGACAACTCTGCATCGGTTCGCATTACATGATACACCAGCACGCAAGCAAAACCATCATATATTTTCTTCTTTGCCTCTAACATATACATATCGAACATCTCCATGCATCATGAAACAGCAGAATCGTACGGACTACGCAAAGCGAATGATTCATATTCAGCTAATGTAGCAGATCCTGATTTTTAAGTCTCAGAGAGTGCAAACTATATAATTATTTAGCTCGATAGAGGCTAAGGAAAGGGTAGTCAGATTATATTTTCCATTTTTAACGCTGCTATGCCTTGAAAAATATAGACCGCATAGTTTTACTAGCAACACCGCTCAAAACTCTCTCGTTTTATTTCTTTTCCCATTCGTTGCTCTCCGCAAATGGTGACCGAATGATGACGTAATTTTTCTTGTATTATTTATTGCTTTTCACTTGTCTGTGCAGTGAGTTTCGCTATAGTAGAACGGGACGATATAAGTGCGATTCACATACAACATACACGTCACGTTCACGTCCCGTCACGTCACGATACGTCAATGATTCTACCATGCAATTCTCATGAAAACATTCACATACACCAGCAACGTAACGACCCGTCAGCATACGTTCAACGAAAACGACCGGCAGGGTTTGTAGAAAAGAATAATTGACGGAGACGGACGGCTCGTTTGGTTTTTGTCTGGGCTTTGTGTCTCGGCTTTTGTTTTGATTTGGTTGTACAGTAATTTACATCTACATCGACAGTAAGCTAATTGAACAGATCTGTGATGCAACACGTTTAATTAGACATTTTTACCTTCAGTTGGACATTTTTGTAAACATTGAGTTCGGGGCCCAAATTATGGCCCCACATTGAAAGTCGCCACCAGTCGCAAATGTCAAATCACTGGTCAAAACCGACTCCAATGCGACACTGAGTGGTGCCTCAGCATATCGCTTTATAAGTAACTTACTGTACTTTTTATGCCAACATATCTCTTAGCTCCAAATTTCGGAGTGTAAATCATTCGCGACTAGTTGAAAGAATTATTCTATTTATTATCATTGTTGCATAAGGGTCGGACTACGGGGTTTAAGCATTTAAATAATAGAATTCAATGAATTTTTAAAAATTTAGAACTGATTCTAGGCATGCTGAATTGGAAGAGGGCATTGCAATTTAAAATTGTTGTAGGTGGCGACACCATGAATAAAATTAAATAAATCATTCGTTTGGCATTTGACGTGACGGTGCTGGTGGAAGCATTGACTGCATGTGTGAATTGGTGGAGACGTTGACGGAACGTAGACGTTCTTCTCCGTAACGTGCTATGTGAATCGCACAATATGCGGTTCAAACTTGTATTCAGGGTTCGAAAATGGTGTGCGATGTTAGATACAGCTCGAATATGCAAACAACAGTCATCGTTCCTCTCTTGGTTTAATCATTTAGTGTAACACAAATGATTACTGTCATTTATGCAAGTATCTGAATGGTCCACTCATATTTGGTTATATGTTCGTGAGAGGTTACTTGCATGACGCATTGTGTATCATTCGACATTGATCGAAATCCAAACACTGACTGTCACTGAACGTTAATGCTGAATCCAGGAAGATATTTGATGATCTCAATGCGACTTAATAAAACATTGCGTGATATATACGGGAAGACAACGCTGAACACTTCCGCGAGCAGGATATGACTGAACACTTCGATGGATTCAAAACCATTCTGTTGATTTTGCACCGTTCAGCGAAAATATGAGCACCGACTCGGATTCAGTTTTATGAGAGAATCGATAAGCATAATAAAGATTACATTTCATTACAATCCCACAAAAAGCAGCTATGGATGAGCAATCCTAAATGGCCGAGAGGCAGGAATGTCCTGCCATTTATTTCCACATGTATAAGTAAACAATATACTTATGATACTTCTCCGGCAAACAATGACGAACAACATTGTTGTCTCGCAATATCTGGCATTCTTGTCCTTCCCCGGCTGCTACAAAAAAGCCACAACTCGATACAGCAATTTGTTACGCCTAGTTTGTAGTACCATGGAGCTAATAATGTTAATTTTACGATGTTCTTCATCCCAAGCGTACAATGTGTTTTGATGCTCTTCACGCACTTTTTCCTGCCTTGGATATCACTTGAACCGGCAAAGCCCAGCGTGTGTTAAATACTGATATAGATATGTGCTTTCCATCTATCCTCGCTTTTTATCTCTCGACTGGGGTGTGACAACCCCTGTGACAACAAGGCCAATGCTGATTTATGTGTCAACGAGTGTAGACCACAGTGTCTTCCCTCGTGTATTGATGATCATTATTACGAAGCAATTATTCGATTATGAGTCCATAAAGTGGAAAATCTGGAAAAGATGACCCACCCACATACTCCCTATATTCACCTATATTTGGAACTCACTGTGTTGTCTCCACGGAGATTCCGCTTTTTGTGTAAATGTCAGCGGCAAAAGTTTCCTCTTCGTCTGCTGTAATCGAATTATGTGCCAGGAAGAAAAACGACCAAATAGGGCGACTATCGGTCCTCAGCAACAGCATTATCATCATAATCTGATGGAATCGAACCATCTTGAACGGAGAGCGACACAATACATACCCTGGAACAAGGAAGGGAAACAAAACAGAAAAACAAGATTATATAAATTTAGTGTCATAAGAGAATTAAACTCATATATGGTTGGCAATCACAGTAATGTTTTCTATTGCACTTTCATACTTATTTGTCGAGTTGTGAGAAAAGACAGGAGTGGGTGGCAAACCGGAATTACACAGCACGGAAGAAAATCGGATTTTCTTCTGTCGTACGAGTTTGTGTATAGCGATAAAATCCTCAAGGACCAGATGTTTCACTCGACGAAACTGTGACAATATGAACATATCACTGAAGATGAAATAACGCGTAAAATGTTTGCGGACTCATACATAATTCATGAGCTGCTCGGGTGCAGTAAGTACGTGTTTCTTTGAAGACCTTCTGCGATTATTATTGTGCGTTGTTTGTGAACGTTGGAAGTATGATTGATAAGGGATGGGCAGTGCTAAATTATTCAATTTAGCCTTTGCGCAAAATAAAACTCATTTGTAGCTTATTGTCCGATGATGTGACAGCAAAGAGAGGCTGACTGGAGGGGTAAATTCAAAATAATAATTGATTGAAATTAAATTGATGAGTTTATTGAATGATTTCGTATACTTTTCAAATACGCAGACAGGCCGACACACTCGCAATGATTCTGGAAGCTCTGCTTGCGTTTAATACCATCTCTAGTTTTTCGTCATCATTTTTTTTCCAAACAAAATCTACCCGATGGTACAGAGTCACCATAAACTTCCATAAGCATTCGATGCGACTCAGCAGCACTTTTCTTCCAATGGAAAAATAAAATCAAAATTTACCACAATTGGTGCTTATTTAAAACGAAACTCGACATTTTCAACGCACTAAAAATTGAATACATTTCGGTTTTACAGTAAGTAAATTGTAGTTTTGTTTTGGAAATAAAATATTTTATCAGGCTCTGTTTGAATATTCAAGTCGATCATGTTTACAGGTAGTTCGTCTACGACAAACAATTGAGAGGGGCGTTTATTATTAACATTTGAAAGTTACAAAAATGTTAAAAATTCGTTGGACGAATTATACTGAGCTCAAAGTTGATCATTTATAATTAAACCATTACCGAAAGTTCATTTTTTACAGTAAACAATGTTAAACTATGTAGCACAGGTCGGACTCGATTATCCGGATACTCGATTATTCGGGGTTCGATTATCCAGAATTTCAGGCTAGATTATCCTGAGTTTTTTAGTTTATATTTTTTTTTATTTTTAGATCAGAAATTTTGATTAATTTGTGAATATACTTTATAAATATGATCATTTGCTCAAAATTGAACGTAGCTAGGTAGAAGAGGGGACTGGAATAGGGGTTGTTCCACAACATTATTTTCGAATATCCGCAGTAGATTTATATACGTTGAAAATTCTGAATTCAGATGAATACATTGATTTAATATTTAACAATACCTAATATCAGCCATTCCATGCCAAACCGATATAGTGCTTCTCAAATGTTCATGAAAAGTGGTAGATTTGTTCTTTATCGCAAACAATTAGACCCGTTATATTTTTTTATATTATTTTCTTGAAGGCTGAGGTTTTTTTACATAACTTATCAAAAAATCAGATGTGTGTTCTTTTTCGCTTTTAAGTTATGATTTATCAGAGTTAACAAGCTTGTAGTCTTCGTTCAATATTTCTATGCGACTATACTGGATCTAAGCAACTAGAATCCAATTTATTCGCTAGTTTGGTATTTTTTCAAAGAAAACTAAAGTGCTTTGAGTTGATATATCCATCATCTGCATCGGTACAGTAGATCAAAAGATATGAATAGTTGAAAGAAGATCATGTTTGGGATAAACGTGAAACATGGTTTTTTGAACCATCGGTTAAATTTGCAAAAATAATAACTTAAAAACGAAAAAGAACACATCTCTGATTTTGTGATATTTATGTACAAAATCCTCAGCTTTCTAGAAAAAAATATAAAAAATATATAGCGCCCTTGGTCCCGAGACCATGAAAACCATAAAAAATTAAATACAATAAATAATAACGGAAACATGGTTTAAATTTTCTGCATATTGGGTGTTTGAAGTAATTTCTCCAGAAAGACGAGGTGACTTGAGGTGACGAGGTGGCTTTTACTTGATATGTCGATCAATAGAATCGATTCAACAATTCAAAAGTTATGAATTTTTGAAAAAAATTATTTTAGGTAAAAAGTGATTTTTCGGACCACCCTAAAACGGAAATGGTTACCCTAAAGAAAAAAGAAAAAATACGAGTCTAATTGTTTGCGATAAAGAACAATTCTACTACTTTTCACGAAAATCTGAGAACCACTATATAGGTTTGCCAAGCAATGGCTGATATGATAATTTAATAAAACATGGATGTAGGATAAGCAGGGTCCGTTAAATATGTTTAAATCCGGTTATCCACAGTGTACTTTTTTGCTATTAAAATCATAAATTCAAATGAAGATATTATTAACGTTAGAATTTATAGTTTTAATATTATTTATAATATTTTTTTAAAATTATATATGAAAAATGAAAAATATTTTAGAATATTATTTTTGACTTTTTGTGTTGGTAAAGGGGTATTAGAGTTATCTATTTTGGTTTCTATAGTTCGAACACATGGGAATGATTATTTTCAAAAATTTTATATTTTACAATGTTAAAATAATTTTTTAATATAAAATAGATTATTGAATGGTTCAAACTTTATTATTTTTAGGAAGAGCAATATTTACATTTTAAAGTATTATAGTTTATTATTTTTGTGAAATATCTGAATATTTTGGGTTAGATATAATTTCTTATGGGTTGATTATATGAAGATTTTGAATTTGTGCTTTAAAATTATCGTGTTTTGAATTACACCCATACTTCGCTTACGGTCTAGATACGTTCCACGAAACTTGGCCGAAAAGCCGTATAAAGAATCAGTTGTATATCGATGTCGAAAATAGTTTTTTCGCCGTTATAGCGAAGCATTTTAGACCGTAAATCGAAAACATGCCTTAATTAAAGAGAGCCGTCATAGCGAAATGCCGTATAAAGAGCGGCCGTATAGCGAGGTATGAGTGTATAAAAAATTGTTTATTTTTATAATTTTGTTATTAATATTGATTATATTAGTATTTACTTTTAGTTCTTCAAGTATATTTTTATATATTTTTATAATAATTTTTTAATTCATTTCAATATTTTATAACTCTATTCATCTATATTTTTAATTCATTTATGGTTACCTAAAGCACATTTTATTAAAATTAGGAAATTACCTTTAAAAATTAGGAAAAAATCTTCTCAAATTCATTGAACCAAATCATTTCCTTAATAAGGAATAGCTGATAAAAGATTTGTAATAACAGTTGCTCCTCAAAAAAATATCTGTCCTCAAGGTAAAACATATCCTAAAAATCTTGTTGCTATTGTTATATATAATATAATAACTCCTACTATTCATGTAGGGATATAATATGATCATTCTAATAATCAGGACGTGGTAAAGAAAAGGAATACAAAATAAATTATGAATTCGCTTGGATGGTCCAAGATGATTTTTAGTGTTCTCAATAGATTAGCATCTTCATATGTTACAACAAATTCATGAGTAACGATGTTCATCAGAGTGCTAATGAGAAACGTAATCTCAAATATACGAACGGGAATTCGTGCAAAATATTGATTTTCGCGAAAAAATACACTATACAAAATTTAAGCTCAATCGGACTTTATTTACTACACAATAAATTAACCTTTAGCACATGGTTTTGGCATCTCGATTTATTACATAAAATGGGCCTAAAAATAACAGAAAATTTACTACTCCGAAAGTCTTGTATAGCATTTAAATATATATATTATCAGGCAATATAAGATAATGTAAGCTATCGAAACAAGATACACATTGCAAATAAGCTGGCAATAAAACTTTTCGCGTACTTTGCCACATACACTGCACAGACCGAGATGGATATATATCTCCTCTATGCTCTCTTTTTTACTCTTGGAAAACACTTTCTAACTTCATTATATAATGAGGTGTAATGTTATCAGATGTGTTTGGATGTAAAACAATGTTCTATCAACAATGACTATCACATCGTCGTTCAGAGCCTCAAACTCCACGTCGTGCACGGTATTGTCTTAGTCCATCAATTTTTGCTGAATCGAAAGCATGCGTTCTTTTACAACCAACAACGGGATTTGGCATTTTCCATGGAATGGAATCAGCTGGTACCTCGTTCCAAGCCATGCCTGCCCAAAACAAAACATTCTTAGTGTTTATTCGCTCAATCTTTTCTTTATCCCATCTTTTTTATTTATTTAGGCTCATTTAGCAATAAATTCGGCACTGCTACAGCTGAACATTTTCATCTCATGTTGTATATTACACTGTAGCCATTGAGGCATAAGAGTATTCCTATCTTATCGATACACATTTTTACCTATTACACAGTAACCATTCACGCGTTAGAGTATTCCTAACCTATCGATACACAACAAATGTCACTTTTTTTCGGCGTAAAAATATTCCTATTGTTTGAATGTTCACAGTTGGACTGTTCACAGCGGGACTGTTGATATGAGGTTTCCATTGTTGTGTTATAATTAGCATTCACCGATGCAGCAGACTGTCAGGTGCGTGGTAAGTGGCTGGGATTACCGTCACATTATGATTGTTGCGTGGACGTAGTAGCTAGAATAACACACAAAGATGGTCAGTTGAGGGCCTTAAGTTATTAGCTCATGATCGTTCGCTCAGTAGCGGACACGCAACCAATTAGGCTACGAAGACCCCTTTCGCTTGTCATCGATCTCTCCTTGGCGTCCAAGAAGCTCACGCATGAACTTTGGCTTGTAATTGAACTTGACCATTTGAATACTATTTTGGTTCATAGGTTGTGACAAGGTGATTAATATTTTTCTCGATTTTCAAAACATTACTCCTCCCCCTGGAGGCTCCGGACTATTTCTGGCTACGACACTGCAATCTACAAATGAATCAGTGCAAATCATAGTAATTTTACGTTTATAGATTTTTTTTTTATGATTCGATTATCCGGAGTGAAAAAAAATCAATACTCCGGATATTCGAGACCGACCTGTATTTATAATTATCCTTACCGGCAATGTGAAAGTGAAAATAGCTTTTGAAAAATGTAAATGTAGTCTTTATGCTAGAATTGAGCAGTGTCGCTGTATGATTCGCGATTTGCTATAAATTTCAAAAATATCTTGACTATACGATGCTATATTACATCTATTTGGGCTCCATTATTCAATGAACTAATTAATATATTCATAATATTTTGCCAAGCTATAGTTTCCTCTATTATGTTTTGAATTTGAAATCTAAACTCCGGAGCATAATAAAATCTTGGGGCGAAACGCGTCGCCGTTTTATTCTCTTAATCCTCCATTTACATACCCAGTTATAACAATCCGCAACAGAAGCAAGAAGGAATTTTCATCAGGCAGACAAAAATCTTATAAAAACTCATTCTTTACTGGTAAAGCCATTCTAGGATTTCCTAAATCCCGATCCCGGCCAGAAGCAAAATATTTTTATTCATCTCTTTTACCGCATACCTATTTTTATTTATCTTTCGGTATTTCGCTAACATTTTTCATTTGCAGAGCAGACAAGAAACAGCCGCTTCCGCGATAATCCATTTTAGGCCATCAGTAGCGTGGTTGTGGTTTTTGCGAAACGTTACTTTGGGTTGGGGTAGATTGAGTGCTTGCCACAGTAATGGTTTGAAGTAAGAATTGGGTGATAGAATTGGAATCTGGCGACGTAAACAAATGGTTGTATCGTCTTCCATAAATTTACACTCATTCAGAGAAGCATTCTGAGATTCAAGATTCTCCAAAAATATATCGTGGCTACCAGAATAACGTCCTTCTCATTGCATACAGAGTCCAGGTCAATCTGAGATTATCAACACTGCGAACCAGAACATCAATCGTGCGTCTTGAGTTCCACTACTGCTCTGCGTTTCACAACAATTCACCGTCATCGAGCTGGAAAATTGTCTAATTGTGATTGATGACCGTGAAATGGATAATGAGCATCGCTAGTCTTCTCCGATGTGTAACGCAGATCTATGAATTCTTGTTAGGATTATCCATGATTTAGATCTTAGCCAGGGATTTGAAAAGAGAGAGAATGGACAAACAACTGGAATAAATATCTTCAGCAGTGAACAAAAAAAACACCACCAAGGACTGCTCCCACCCTAAATAATTCATCCTTCTCGGCGAAAGCGCCAAACGCATGGTGGGTGGCCCGCTTCCATTGACAAACTGAATCAAATTAAGTTCTTCTCGAGCGCTTCGCCTTTTGTGTGTATTTTGCCGAGAGAGGATTTTCATTAAGTGCTATGGTACGAGTTTGTGCTATTAGATTAATGCCGAAACGCAAACGAATCTGATTAGGATGGCAAAAGAGAACGGAAAAGAATTTCGAAATCCAAAAGGCCACCTCGAAACCGGATGTTTCCTTTCTAGGTGTCCCCAAAACAAAGCTTCGGTTTCCTCCCAATTGATGGATTATTGAATCAGGGCATCGTATTAGTGGGGACCAAGTTGGATGGATCTAATCAATTAGTCAGCCGGATTCTTGTGTGCTCGACTTAGACGGGAATCCGGGCCAAATAATGGATGACGATGGTTGGGACAGCTTTCTCTGGTGATAGTTTTCCAGTCTTCCTATTAGACAGTCAATTTACTTTGCGAGGAAGACCAACGCTGATTGTTATGGCTTTTATTCTATGGCTGTAGCATATTTGAATTTGGGGAATTCAGGATTTTCAATATTTGTATAAGTTATATGAATATAGATAAAAAAAACTTACGATAGCTTTTCTATCAGAATAATTCAGGTTAATCAGTTATTCATTTGCTGTAGAAATAGATGCCTTCATTTATGCATCCAAATATGTATATGGAGAGAGTACAATGCTACGTATGTACTTGGAGGGGATCAAAAACCATTAATACTGAATGCTGCCGACAATGAATCGTCAATTTAAATCGAGCTCTTGGAAAAAAAACATCCAGAACACAAACAAAGTTTAATCGAATCATAGTGCTTCATTATTATGTATTTTGTTACATCACATGCTGCAAAAGAGTCAAGAAAATATTTGGTTGGGAAATGCTCTTGCATGCGACTCACTCACCGGACTTATCTCGGTCGGATTACTACGTTTCTGCATCGATGATACTGGTACTTGCTAAATACACCCAAACTAGCGTTGGCAGAAAATGTGCCATCTTTGGCAGAAAAGATGCCATTTCCTGGTCATGAGAGTCAAATGCGCAAATAATGAGCTATTTTGAAGCTTAAAAATGGTTTGTATGTATGCGAGCAGACATCTCTTTCTGTTTTCTTTTCTCTTTTCATTTGGGATTGTGCAAAAAAAAAGTCCATACATGAGGATCGAACCAAGGACGGCTGGAATGCGAAGTTACTTTACACGACCACGCTATCCATATAGCTGCCAGAAGCGCGATAATATTACACCTCATCATAAAATGAAGTTGGAAAGTGTTTTCTAAGCCGATAAAGAAGAACATGAACGAGAATATATCTTTCTCTGTCTGGGCCGTGTATTTGGCAAACTATACGAAAAGCTTTCATTTAAATGTGTCTCCTGTTTCGCTCCCTCATATTGGCTCTAGCATATATATTATACAAATGATATGCATGTATTGGGAAATAGAACATTTTATGTTATCTTTAATCTCATTTAATGTAATAAATCGGGATGCCAGAAAATGTGCTAAAAATTAACTTTGGGTGTAGTGCCTAAATTCTACAGCAAATGTTGGAAAATGGCTTGATGACTAGATGCTTCTATTATGGATGATTTTTTATTTCGTTACATTCACAAATTGCACAGTTGGTAAAAATCACGAATAATTCTGTAATATTGTCACATTTTGCGAATTTCAGTCCGTGGGTACAATATGGGCTGACCAAATAGTTCAGGAATTAAAACGGGATACGTGAGCCAAAACATTTTATATTTTGATATTTTTCGAAGAATTTTATTGAGTCAATAAAATCGAATATAAACAAAATAATCAAATATTCTCAGATATGCACTAGTTTTTTTACGCGATTTCATTTCACTCGATTCTTCCGAAGATACACGATTCTCTCGAAATTACACGATTTTCTTGAAATTACGCGAACTGCCTATCGTCGCCTCGTTGGGAGAAAAATTCGGCGAGTGTGACGAGCGCGCGACAATCTTATTTTACGCGATTCTGTTTAAACTACGTGATTTTTTTACTTGATTTGTTCGAAATCACACGTTTTTTGTGCCCACGCATTAGTCACACAAGAAAGAATTCGGTGTACCTACTTTGTTCTCCACAACGAAGGAATATTTAGATGATGAAGCGACATTGCGAAGGAGATTAGGATTATTCGAAGTTTTTTTTTTTGATCCCAACAGTTTATTTTATTAGGCTTGTTTAGCAATTCAGCTGTAACAAAGCCGAATTCATTCGTGTACATTTTTCATCTTAAGATATTTTTTGTTGTATATTACACTGTTACCATTTTGAGGCGTAAGAGTATCGCTATCTATCGATAAACATTTGTTTTATCTATAACACAGTAGCCGTTTAGGCGAAAGAGAATTCCTATTATATCGATGCACAACACATGAGCTCATGATCGTTCGCTTAGTAGCGGACACGCAACCAAGTAGGCCCCCTTTATTGGAAGTTTTATTATATAATTTGTCACATTATAGATCAAAGTTCTGTTCGACAATTATCATAACATTCATGGTTTCAACATTGGGTCGTAACTTTTCCTTTGTCCATATTGTTCATATCAGAAAAAAAAATCCTTCTAACAGTTGTGGTACTACCAGGTAGACACAAAATATAGAGATCCACGTCGATCCACAACAGCTGATTTGGACGGGGCCCCCACCATTTTTTTTACGTAGGACTACGTTTTTCAGTGAGTGTGTCCAATCAGAAAACAAATACCGATTTCATGAAATAAAGTTAACTTTAATAACAACTTTCGGTTCGAATTATCTTCAATTATATGGACGCCAATCGAATCGGGAGCTTTCTAAGATTTGTTTGATGTGCTACACTTTGTGATTATCTAATTCGCAAACGGTTTTAGTCAACGAAAAATTGTAGCATTCTCATTTTCCCATACATTTGTTCTACCCATTTGTGTGTTTACCTACCCGTGCTGTCAATATGGCACAACTTATGCATATGCGAGATATTAGGCTGTCAAAAAAGTCCTGCGGTATTTTTTTTGAATTTTCATTTGTTCATAAAATTAGTTACAATCATCTGTTTTAAGTCAAATATGCGCCGTTTTGTTCGATGAATTGTTCCCAACGAGATGCCAACTTCATAATACCCCTGTTATAGAAGCTCGTTTCCTTATTGGCAAAAAACTCGGATAGCCAATTTTCATAGGCCTCTTTTGTGGCTAACTTCTGACTACCTAGCTCGTTCGCCATGGACAAAAACAGGTGGTAGTCACTTGGTGCGAGGTCCGGACTATACGGCGGATGCAAAAGAACCTCCCATCCGAGCTCCCGGAGCTTTTGGCGCGTCACCAAAGAAGTGTGTGGCCTGGCGTTGTCCTGATGGAAGACAATGCGGCCTCTGTTTATCAAAGATGGCCTCTTCTTCATGAGTGCTACCTTCAAGCGGTCCAGTTGTTGGCAGTACAGGTCCGAATTGAGCGTTTGGCCATAGGGAAGCAGCTCATAATAGATTATTCCTTGACAATCCCACCAAACACACAGCAGAACCTTCATGGCCGTTAATGAGGACTTGGCCACCGTCTGAGCCGCTTCAGCGGGCTTCGACCACGACCGTTTGCGCTTCACGTTGTCGTAAGGGACCCACTTTTCATCGCCATCCGCTTCAGAAACGGGTCGATTTTGTTGCGATTCAGCAGCGATTCACATGCGATACGATACGGTCAAAGATGTTTTTTTTGCGTCAACGTGTGTGGCACCCATACATCGAGCTTCTTTGTGAATCCAAGCTTCTTCAAATGGTTAATAACGGTTTGATGACTTATCCCCAGCTCTTGGCCGATGCTACGGCTGCTACTATGCCGTTCTTTCTCGGCTAATTCAGCGATTTTGTCGCAATTTTCGACGACAGGCCTTCCGGAGCGTGGCGCATCTTCGACGACCTCTACACCAGAACGAAAACGTTGAAACCATCGTTGTGCGGTGTAAATGGAAACTGTATCGGGTCCATAAACTGCACAAATTTTATTGGCAGCTTGAGATGCATTTTGCCTTTGTCATAGTAGTACTGTAAAATATGTCGGATTTTCTCTTTATTTTGCTCCATATTTGCGACACTATAACTCACGAAGGACTTAACCAAACAAAACACTGTCAAGGACTATATTATAAAAAATACCTTTTCAACAAGCTATAGTATGACTCGATACAATGAATACAACTAGAACTACGCGCTTATAACGACATTAATTATAAATTTTATTGAGTATTAGTAATATTATTATTATAATTGAGTATAAATAATAAATAATATAAATAAATGAATGAAGACAACACTTTTGACTTCTAGAAAATGATAAAATTTTCGAAGCTTCAGGCAGAACAAGATATCAAGATAGCAAACGGGTTTTACTATAAAAATTCAAAATAGTACACTTTTCATCATTAGAAAGAAAAAAGGTGAAAAATCGAACATTTCTTTTTCTTACGTAACGTAAAGTGGTCACCTAGTGGGGGCAAGGTGGTCATCCCCACATATCAAGCTAAATGGGATAGATTTATGCATTTTTTTCGTCCAAATTTGTTCAAATCATATTTGTTATAGTAGGTACATGTATGAAATAAGCTTGGCCTATTCACCTAGAGTCTCAATTTAAATTTTCTCTTGCATACAAAAACGTAGTAAGAAACACATAACGTTTCGCAATAATGTTGTAGTTCCAGTTATTTAAAACATCTATGTAGAACAAAGTTTTTTCTATCTCTTGAAATAACCGATATAGCGCCTTTTTCCTAATTTGCGTTGGGGTCACCATTAAAAAAATGTTTTTTGCTCTAATATTCAGTTGCTTCCTCTACCTTGCGTTCAATATTTGACTATTCCCATTCGATTGGGCCTCTGTATCACGGCCCGAGCCCGAGTGTTTTACACTTAATCTTGATGTTGATTTCATCATTCGTTATTTTAACCCTGTCAACATATGACTCTGAACCGAAAAAAGTTTCTTCCAGAATAAGCCGTTAATGACTAATGTAGTTATAGCCAGGGATCGAAACACAAGTACTTTTTAGTTATGAAAATACCTGAATCAGGATGAGGACCAGCTACATGTTGAGGCTTAGATATATCAAGAAAAGTGCCCCCCAAATATGTCCTTTCCTACAGCCATTTCTTAAAACCCTTAACCACAAATGTTTCCTCTCATTTCACACTTAGTGAAATGCAATTACCCCAAATCCCCAACCTTCGTCAACAACAGATAATAAATTATTAGTCATCCGCTGAACAATTTATAACCGAAGAAACAATCTTTTCTCACACAAGAAATAAACACGACACTTGCACCGCCATGTGAACAATTCGCCACACGACGTAGGCGCCAGATGTTTTATTTTAACGACCTACTTGAGTCATGTTTGTGCGAGTAAGGCAGAAACCCGATTACAAACACAACAACATTTCTCCGTTCTCATTCTATCTCATTCGTTTTCCACTTTCACCATTACACTGTGCGATGCTCCGCCCAGCAATAAACATTAATTATTTTTTGTAGAGTTAAGCGAAATAATGTAAACTTGCACTTAAGCGAAAGTCTTTTGTGTAAAAGTTGTTTCTATAACCTGGCGTTATCCATCCACATCTCGAAATCCAAATATCCTTGTTTCATCCCCTTCGTGATTCACCACCATTGGTTTGGGAGACCAGTGAAAAGAACCCAATGTATAAATGTGTTGAAATTCTTGTGATATAATTTTTTTTTATCCATATATGTATGTAAAATCAATAATGTTAGTAATAAATTCATTGTAAACACACCTCTCGGCACTCATTAGGTCATTTTTGCTTGGACGAACCAGCTTAGGAGTCTCAGAAGAGGAGAGGATAGTTGAACGTCTAAAAAAAGTTGCAATAATAATGTTAATGAATTTGGAAGAGCCTAAACAGCTGTAAAAAATAATTTCACGGAAAGTGTTGGGGGCCAAATTGTGAACAAACCGCTACTGTTTAAAAAGCAAACATTTATATCTATGTTAAGAAATAGAGTAGAAAATACAAAAAATAAAATAAAATGGAATTTAAGCCCAATTCAGTCATTTTCCGATTTATTTTTTTTTGGTCGAACAATGGAGAAATGTCCACGTGGTCAACAGGGGGAGGGGTATAGATAATGTCCACGCTTGTCCACGAAGGGGGAGGGGGGTGTCTGAAATCGTGCTTTTTCTGTCCACTTGGTATGTGGACAGCCCCTAAGATCCTCCAGAATGAGAAGACCGATTTCAATTGCTTCTGTTCAAATGTTTCGAGGCTTTCCCGAAATAAATTGTATTTGTTTGACTTCACAAAATATTAGAGACTCTGATTTCCCCATGCTTTCTATTTTAAATGCTTTCTTATTTTAGAAAATGATACGCTGATTTATGGGTTTAATAGTAAGACTGCTTGTTATCATCAATTATGCATATTTTAAGAATACAGTATTGACGACTTGAATCATTTTATCGAGGTAATATGCCAAGCCGATTTTCTCCTATTATACGAATAATGGTCGCTTTCAAATGAATCAATCCATCGAACACCTGGTATACGCTCTCTTGAAGAATGTGTTTCCTTGGTGTATGAATCCACCCGGAACCAAATATCATGCTTCAGGTATATTCATTTTCATTTGCTCCTCAAACTGCCGTTGCTAGAATTTTTCTTCATCTCCCTGTGGATGAAGAAAAATTCTAGCAACGGCTTTTCACGAATGATGATGACGAATGTTCTATTCACCGCATTTCACCAAACAGATTGATTAACTTCTGTTTGCAGTGTTCGTTCATAGAACAGATATAAATCATTTTACTTTAAACTGCACCAGCATACAAATTGTGTTCCGCATCTTTGTCGCCTATATCAACCTCAGCCACATTCCCCACTTGAACGAATCTGGATTCCCAAGGTTACCATTCGGTACACATCTTCAGCAGTGGGAGCCAGGAAGGGCTCATCAGTCCGCCATAAAACCAAACCCTAGCCAACCAGGTAGAACCCGACCAAGGATGAGATATGGAGTGAATGCCAACAAATCTTCCGCCTTACTTCATACTCACCGCCACGGCTTCACAAGTTGGTTTCGGTTGGCGCTGTTTGTAAGTGGAAAGTTGAGCTGTAAATTTAGATCCATTTATAATTTAACATGTTTGTTCAAATTTGTTTGCCGGGAGTTAAATTAGACTTTTCCCTTTTCTTCGTCATAACCGCACAGGAATTTGGTCTGTTTGCAGTTGCTGAACCACATCGTCTTACTTGGGGGGTTCCAGGCAAGCAATGCGTATCCTCGTATCCGCCACCGCTCCCTTTCGCAAGGATTTTAAATTTCATTGCCCGCTCTGAGCTAGTCCCATGTAAGCCACATCCAGATGAACGATTTCGAAGAATTTAATTTCGGGAAAAACCTACAGCGTTCTGCCGATGGATGGGAGGCAAAATAACGATTTTGTTGATGAACTGAGTTGAGAAAATGGTGCCAAACTGGCAATTTGTTCTGAGGAAGGATGATTCCTAATGATGATGAATATTGTTCGAATACCCTTTCGCACAAATTAGAGAACCTCTCAATTAGAGACGAGGAAGGATAAACAGCGTCTGTCTATTTTGTTCCCCACATGCATTCTACGTTCGTTCGATGTACAAAATTTTGTACTTTCTGCTCTTTGCTGCAACACTGCAATCTTCACAGATAATATCAAGTACATTTGTGTCATTTTTTACGAGTAGTATCGGTGAGTCTCGAATAACAAACAACCCAGCTTGGATGATTGAATGCTACGGCGCGTGAAATGACTTGATTGCACATCGTGACAGACGAATTTCCTAAAACCCCGAATCGAACATGCAAAGGAATTAATTAAATTAGTCGGTTTCGTCAGCTTCACACTTGTAAGCTATCATTGTGCATAATCACAAATTACAAGCAAACAAATCGAGGCGCGACAGCAAACTCGTTCAAATTCGTGTATGAATAATTAAACACCGCAATGAGAGATAAATCTCAACAACATTCCAACTCACATCATCATCGTCATCACTTCAGTCATTGGAAATGGAAATGCTCACAACCAAAGCGGTTTCGAGACAATGTTGAGTAAACATTCAATCGTGAAGCTTCTGTTTTGCTATGTTTGCTCCGCGACAGCTCTTTATATGAGCACGCGCTTTTCGGTTACCTAAAGGAAGACGACTCATTCTCTCTGTCTTCTCATTCCACACATTCCACATTCAAACCGCATGCATCTTCCAGTCTCAATCCAATCTTTCGGGTGACGAACAAAAGCGTAAATTGATTGTTATTTTTATTTCGTTATATTTGACATCACTCCAAATTTTATGTTTTATTCCTCCTTTCACAGATATTGCTAGCAGATGCTTTCTTCGGCAGGAACGGTTATTCGTTTTATTTCCTCCGTGAAAGTTTCATCTCTGAGGTATGATTCGTTATTAGCACCGTTGTTGTGCACGAGTAGCAATAAGGAGATAAGTATTTTCGGGTCCTTTGCCCCAGGGTTAACACTCTGTCCACACCATACGGATGCCGGGAAACGCCAGAACTAGAAAGTGTATCATTAATCATTTTGATGTATCCCACGCATTCCTATTTTCTATCGTGACTATCAATCGTGTTGAACACTGCGTAAATGTTATCATCTTCACGATTATGAGATATAATGAAGTTCTCGAGCCAATTCACGACCCAGCTGTACAGATGCTGATTACATGCTCCTGAATCCCATGTGCGCCCTGAGCAGCTAGTAATGACTGGCAGAAATAATCGCAAGTATATGAAGATTATTTCATACCAAACTATGCCAGTCTTTCTCGTCTGGAAGGCAAACGAAGGAAGAGCATGTTTATGTTTGTATTTAGACAAAAACTCCATTGTGTTTCTAGTTAATTTGATCCAAATATGATACTTATTTGTACAGTAGTGAATGGTTAGGTTTAATGTTAGTTACGGCGAAGAAACAAAAACATTACTAAATTGACACTTTGATTTTTTTTTCAATTGTGAACGTTTGAGCATCTGGAAACAACGATTGAGTTTGTGGGACAAGTGAAGGAAATGCAAAACAATAAATTTTCAACACAATATTCCTAGAAACGTGCTACAGAATTGGTCACATAGGTAAAAAAGTTACAGTTACAGTACGAGACACGATCGCATAGTATACGTAGGATTATACGAGGTTATTTGTTGCATATTGACTTTATATATGTTTGAAAATAACATTATGAAGCTATGGTGATAATTTGGTGGCCCTGGAAAGGATCGTTTAGTTTGATGATTGGCTACTGTTTGTTCACTTAACCAGTGGAACAATCAAGCGATGATGGCTTTTTATGTCTCAACATCCCACCCACCCTTCGATATTTTTTTGCACATTTTTATTGAAAATCCCTTTTAATTTAACAAATTTTGGCGTATAAAGGGTGTGTCACATCAAATTGCATCACGGAAAAAACGCTGTAGAAATTTAATTTTTAGGAATTATATCTTCAGCTTTCGCTTTAAAATCAGATAAGAGTGTATAGATCACGTTGTCCATGCTTCACTGTCAATTTTTTGTAAATTTGGAAAAATGTCGTCGAACGAAAAAGAGCATCGTGAATTAATCCTGTACACTCATTTCGAGAATCCGGAGTTGTCACATCGGGACATCGGTAAGATGCTGGGAATCGTCCAATCCACGGTCAGCAGAGTACTAAAACGATACTTCGAGAACCTAACCATCGACCGGAAGGTGAAGAACGGCAAAAATGGATGCTCCGTCAGTGAAAAAGATCACAAGCGCGTAGTTAAGTAGTTTAGACGTGATCCGAGAAGTTCGGTCCGGAATGTCGCCAATAAGCTGAATTTGTCAAGTTCATTCGTTCAGCGGACCAAGCAGCGGGAGGGCCTGCGTACATGCAAGGTTCAGAAGGCTCCTAACCGCGACGAAAGGCAAAACATGGTGGGGAAGACGCGAGCCCGGAAGCTGTACACCGAAATGCAGACGAAGCTGCATTGCCTGGTAATGGACGACGAAACCTACGTCAAAGCGGACTTTCGTCAGCTGCCGGGCCTGTTGTTCTTCTCCGCAGAGGACAAATTCAGTGTTCCGGAGGAGATTCGCAAGCAGAAACTATCCAAGTTTGCCAAAAAGTACATGGTGTGGCAAGCGATCTGCTCTTGCGGAAAGCGGAGCGCCCCCTTCGTGATGACCGGCACGGTAAACGGGCAGGTTTACCTTAAGGAGTGCCTACAGAAGCGCTTACTACCACTATTGAAGCAGCACGAGGGCTCGACCATCTTCTGGCCGGATCTCGCTTCGTGCCACTATTCAAAGGACGTGTTGGAGTGGTGCGAAGCCAACGGGGTCACCTTCGTGCCAAAGGAAATGAACCCGCCCAACGCGCCGGAGCTTCGCCCAATAGATAAATATTGGGCGATTATGTAGCAGGCCCTCCGGAAGAACCCAAAAGTTGTCAAATCGGAGGCGGACTTCAAGAGAAAATGGATTTCTGTTCAAAAAAAACTACAACCTGACGTTGTACAGAACCTTATGGACGGGGTAGAGAGGAAGGTACGAGCATACGGGCTTGGGCTCGAAGTATGAATAAAAAGAAAATGCCAAAATTTTTGTTTAATAGTTTTTTTTTACTGTCTAAAATTTTCAAAAGGATCGGTCTACTGGGCGAATTTCTACAGCGTTTTTTCCGTGATGCAATTTGATGTGACACACCCTTTAGAGGTGCCGTGTCAGACTCAGATAAAATGGAGATATGAATTTTTGAAAAATTATGAAATTTTAATACTTTGTTTTTCGCAACTATTTAAGAAAAGTAACATGAAAAAAAAATTTACATGCGTTTCAACATGAATAACTATATGTAACGTTTTATCCTGGGACTAATTGTTCTCAATATATAACCAAACAGAGTTGCCGACATGCTGAGTCGTATCGAAACCATCACTAACATTAACGAACCCATCGACTTCGAGCTGATGGCGAAGCAGCAGAAAGACGATCCCGAACTCAACGCATACCTTACAAATCCACCCACGAATACTAAGCCGGCACTGAAGGCACTTCAATCTCCATTGTCTAAAATCCCGATGTATTGTGACATTTCTACTTCTGCTATTCGACCGTTTGTACCAAGAATTTTCGGAAGCCAATTATCCAGAAGCTGCATAGCACATCTCATCCTGGTATTCGTGCGACCACTCGTCTCGTGGCGGATCGTTACGTCTGGCCCTCAGTGCAGCGCGATTGCCGCCATGTAATTATTCCCCAGAGGTATTGATAAACCTAAGGGGGGCGTACTGTGGCGAACCTTACTGGTCATCCCATCATTATAACATCAGATAAATCTACATTCACGCATACACACATATATCCAAAGATCCAACAATATGATATCCGATCAATAGATTTCCACACACGCGTTTTGACGTAAAACTACGTCTTTCGTTAAGAGTGCCAAAGAGTAATTCCAAATGAAATCGACAAATGACAAAACATGAGTATTTTTGATTCGAATGAAAGTATGTATTCCGTTTGGGTTAGAGGAAATATGAGTTTTCCACATCAATTGGGAATTGACTCAAGCGTAACTTTTGAAAAGGGCGTATCGATTTGAGTAAGAGAAATCTTTGATAATTTACAACATACAAAAACTCGAAGTTTCGAAAATTCCTAAAAATTCGATGTTCCACAAAGTTCGTCAAAAATAGTTTTACCATCTTGGGCCCATTTTTGAAATTTTCTACATAACTTCTATTTTATATGAACAAATTGAAAAATATATGAAAAAATACGTATTTTTTGATATGGCAAATTCAAATTTTATTTTGTGAATAAAAAAAAAAGAATACTAATTTTACTTCTCAGTGTATATTTTTTTCAAATTAAGCCAACAATACTCTACAATTCTTTCTAACGCACTATTTCGGCACGACTCATATTTTTGGGGATATAAATTATCAAAGATTTCTCTTACTCAAATCGATACGCCCTTTTCAAAAGTTTGTAACCGTTAGAAGTCCCGACACGCGAGTTTAGCTAAATCAGGTGGCTTTAGCGCCACTCCCAAAGGGAGACTACCTGTCGTGTTATTTGCCCGACTAACTATTGGGATTTCTCTCAGGATCAAGCTAGCCTCGAACGACCACGCACGATATAGGGAAAAGGTCACGAAACCTACGTGAACTTCCCTGCAAAAAATGCGATAACCCAAAACTCCGATTTCCGCGAATACCTGAATTTTCAGGAACCTTCCCAATTCGAGTAGGCAGCTTTAGGAGATGGAATCAACCAGAAAAGATTCCGAATAAAATTAACCGAAACGAAATATTATTTCGTGAAAGAAAAAAAAACTCATTTACATCCCTATTTACAATTTATTTCCTTCTCCCTTCATCTTCCTCTATTTTCCTACTCAAATCCTAAACTCTCAACGAAAGCTCTCTCTTCCCAACACTCTCAATAAAACTTGAAATTTAGTAGCGTTACGTTTCTACGCTATGGCCATGCGTTCACTTTCGTCACCTACCTGCGCGCAGGTTTTTTACCGGACTGATAGCGTGCGATGAAAACGAGCTGGATACAGTCGCAGCTGAATTTGCTGACGGTAAGCCACCGTTGTTGCTCGTTGCTACCGACCAGGATTCCGCGGTCAGGAAACTCAAAAAACGCAGCGTATGGGGACGGACGCTGCGGGACACTGCGAAACACGCCGAGTGCCGGTCGGGCGATCCTCGATTACTCACACCCGTTCGTTGCGAATAAAGAATCCTCAGCTCTGTTTATTCCGGTTAAATGGGATATCCAGAATCCCGGATATGCTGCCTGTTGAACAGGCAATCTGTTCAACGGAAACGCGTGATTGATTACAGTGTTGGGTTAGGTTGGGAAGAAATTGAATTTACCTTTGTTTCTCAAAATCAACGTAAAAATAGCGAAACTGAAACTGTATTCACACTTTACTAACTGCTGTATCTAATAAAAAATAAAATGAAATTATAATACTACTTTTCACTTCCGAAACAATATTTCACAAAAGTACCTTTTTGTACTTATTCGCACTTAAAAAAAACGTTCCGCTCTCTGACCGCTTCGCAAACGAAATGGCCGAGAGTTCCAAAAAATTACAGGTTCTAACTGTGGTATGCCAAGTGGCCATTGATTTCCGCCCGTGAAATTTCTTGCAAAGAAATTCGCCGAATATTCCCTTCTCGTTTGCAATTATTTGAGAGGAGCTGGACCCCAAAGAAATAGTTGGGAATTACGACGCATAGATGGCATTGCGTATTATTAATTCCGCACTGGTTGCTATAATTTATTCATTTAAATTTTTCATGCATTTTGATTTATAACAACCGGAAAACGTTACAAGTTATGCTTGATTCAAAAACTGAACCATGATGATGTATTTGGAAAAGTTGTTGGAAATTATAAAATTTCATGAACATGACGGAATACATGACAAACATATTAAGAGGGATTATTAACTATAAAAAAGACAATAAATTAGAAATAATTTTTTAAATATTTCGAGAATGGCTACATCTAGAAGGAGATTGATAATATCCTTTTTTTGTTTTAAATCACATCAGGATTCATAATTTGTGGCTTTGTGGTGTTCCACAAAGTTCGTCAAAAATAGTTTTACCATCTTGGGCCCATTTTCTAAACTTTCTGCATGACTTCTATTTTGTATGAAAAATAAAAATAAAAAATAAAAAATATGTTTTATGGATATTGCAAATTGAATTTTTATTTTGTAAATAAAAAAAAGAGTACTAATTTTTTTCCTCAGTGTACATTTTTTTCATATTAAACCATCAATACTCTACGAGGGTCACTATTTATATTTCGGGAATTGGCAACACTGATGTCATGTGAGTCCATCTGACGGTTCCATCGTTTTGACATTTTTGACGATATACGTACTCAGAACATTTTGTCATACGGACGCTATTTGTTTATTTTATATTTAGTTGAAAGTTTGGTCTCGGCAAAAAAATGGAACTGAATCGTGAACATTTTCGTGCGATGATTTTTTTACGATTTTCGACGTGGATTATCACAACAAGAGTGCGTCAATCAACTTAATTTGACTTTTGGCGATGAAGCTCCATCAAAAACCACTGTGTATCGCTGGTATAGTGAATTCAATCGTGGTCGTAGTTCGCTGTCCGACGAGTTTCGTGAAGGTCGTCCAAAATCGACTGTAGTGCCAGAAAACATCGATGCTGTGCACGAAATGATTAAGCAAGATCGTCATGTAACCTATTGTGAGATTGAGGCATCCCTAAGCATTAGTTCCACCAGCATATATACGATTCTACATGAACATTTAGTTGTGCGAAAATTATGTTCACGTTGGATCCCACATAATTTGACAATCGCTCAAAAAAAGGCCTCATTCGGAATGGAATAAATGCTTTGAAAATTGGTTTAAGCGCATGCAAAAGTGTATCGATCATCGTGGCGAGTACTTTGAAAAACAATAAAAATATATTCGCAGCTTAACTATTTGTTTTAGTTCCTATTCCCGAAATATAAATAGTGACCCTCGTATAACCCTTTGTAAGACACTATTTCAGTACGACTCGTAGTTTTTGAGATATAAATTATCAATGATTTCTCTTACTATAATTGATACGCCCTTTTCAAAAGTTACGCTTGAGTCAAAAAATTCCCAATTGCTGTGAAAAACTCATATTTCCTCCAACCCAAACGGAATACACACTTTCATTAGAATCAAAAATACAAGTTTTCAAAATCTGCATTTTTAGGACGATTTCATTTGGAATTGGTGTTAATCAGAAAATAGGTCACGTATTTATGAAATAAAGTTAACGTTAATAACTATTCTTGCCGCGAACGGGTTTTAGCGATTCACTATGATTTGTTTGATATGCTATACATTACAAATCTCTGGTGTGTAAATGGTTTAAATTGATGAAAACTAGAAGCATTCCGATTTTCTCATACATTTGTTCTGCTCATTTGTGAGCTTTCCTACCCGTGCCGTCAATAACGAGCAACTTATCGACGAGCAACGAAGGGGAATATTCGACTAGAGTATGAAAATTAGATCTCGCTGAGGCAAACTTTCATTCTTCGTGGGACACTCGACTGGTGAACTGGCGCCGTTGCTTAGGGCTCTGAACCACACAATTGTGTGGAAAATCATCAAGCAAGGCTATCATCGGCTATCATATATAGCTGTGAAAATAAATATAAACATAGAGGAGAGATGGCATAAGGGGAATATTTGGGCTAGGGTATGAATAATGGATCTTTGCTAAGGCAAATATTCAGTCTTTTTCTTTATTCGAAGCGGTTAGGGTGAAGGTGGAAGGAAGCCACAGATGGTTGCCACAATGGCGCTAATTTCTTTTATCTCCCTGCCTCACCCCTCGTCCGATATTCAATAGTTTTGCGAAACAGTGTATAGAAAATGGTCGTTTTCGCACACTTCCCATCAAGTAATATCAAGGAAACTCTAATCGATCACTTACAAGATATTACATTTTTATCTGCCGTCGCAATATATAATGAAAAACTTCGGAAAACTCAAGCTAGTGCTCTGAAAGTTTAATTTTCATTTTTCAATTTTCCGCAATGGTTTTGTTTGTTTTGGTAAAAGCATCGTTATTTTTTTTGACACTGATGCCAGACAACATCATCGGAACAGCTATGATACCACTCAATAAAATTTTATTCCACTCAATAAAATGTATGAGTTATTTGGGTTCGCGTGCCAGTCGCAAAACTGCTTTCAACAAGTATGGCATTTACGCTAATCTTCATCACAATGAAACAATCCAACTTTTTTCGAGGTTATTGAGATTAACACAAAGGGTTTATTTCGTTTATTTAGTCACCAACAAAGTAAATGTCGTTCTGAAATTTTGCATGTGATTTGGTTTCACTTGCCGTTAGCAAAACATCTGCGCTTATCTCGAGAATGGGAGAATAGTATTGGAAAAGTGTGTAATACGCACCCCCCTAAGCGAGGATGGATTTATCTTGTCCAAGGAAGGAAAACAAGAGAGCATGATGTGATTTACGATTAATCGCAAACTGCACAGATCGCAATCTGTGCAAACTGCGACTAACTATTAATCCTCACCCATCATAACCAAATGATTTTCTCTTGGTAACTCTGAGTTGACCAAAGCATTGCTAGACTGAAACTAGTTCGAATAATTGAGTTACTCTCCTTCCTCGTTTTGTTTTCAACTCCTAACAACAATTTGCTCCATGGGAATGAGTGTCTCTATGACGTACGCTTTACGATTCTCGCTCTCTCGTCCGGGCGTTCAATTTTCCTTTCCGAGCGCGTTTACTTCGATGAAACTGGGTAAAATAAAAAAATGCGCTACAGCAGATAGGACGACTTTAATGTTTCATGTTTCACAGAGGATTTCTCAGATGGCCTTTAAAATAATCAAAAGACTACAAACAATAATCCCCCTCAAATCACTAATTTTATGAGTTTATGTAAATGCGTTATTAGCCAAGGCTATTACGACATCGAACACGTGATCTTGCGAGATATATTTTTCCGCCAGTCCAAATACAGACCACTTTTTTCGGGGCCGAGTAAACTGGTGTCTAGAAAAGACCTTGATTACCTTGAATTAATCAAAAAACATAAATTAGCGCAAATATGTCAACATGTGTTTTTTTGTGTTAGCACGTAAATATTTGCTCATATTTTTTTTTGGATTGTGGAACTCTACATAATTTGTATGCAGATAGACTATCCACAGTTTGTGGGGGGATGGAATACTCATAAAACTCAAATGGATAATGATTATCTGCTATCACAAAGCTGAGAATTTTTTGACGTTTTGTTTTACTATTGATTCATTTAAAAAAAAAAGCTTTATTCTTAAATGTTTTCTTATCCTGAGACTGGCTCACCATAATGCACTGCTACTAAAACCGTAGGCTAACTTCAAGGATATTTTTTATTCATTTTCGGCGAATAATCAATAGAGTGCCGTGTTATGAAACATCACATTGAATTTATGTTCATGACTTCCAGTCGGACGTTTATTCGCTCTGATAATGATTGTGTGGTCCTCACAAAGCATATATTCCAATGCCGTCAGTTCACTGAAATTATTCGCATACCGTTTGATGATAAGGTAGGATGTTGATAATCATTTTCTGCGATACCTATTGTTCCAACAGTATTCATTCGACAATATGAAGACTGAATACCTGAAATTAACCAGATTCAACCATGCAAATCTGCAGTCAAAGCAGTATGTACACTTGAGAGATGCAACAAGTTTGAAGGGATATAAAAAAACATTAATCGTTCGATAAATCTACTGCCACATATGTCGGAAGTCCACGATACATGAATATCATACGTCCATACTATTTCATTACATTTATTCGCAACGAAGATCGTAACCACACAGAATTGAATTAATCAAATATGTGATCCGTTTTATCTACAAAATAAAAAAGGGTCTGAAATTCAATCGAATTCGAAAGGTGTTTCGCAAAGTCACTAATTGAATTACTATTGGAAAAATTATTTGGAGAGAAATGTGAATGTTCAGAATTATTGGAATCTGAAAACGATTTTGGGCGGCATGAGATTCGCCCAAATCTGCTGGTAATAAAATTAATCAATTGCATCCATTACCCATCTGCTGTTTATCGGGCGGGAGACGACAGCAAAATAAAATCGACATGAGACCGAGTCAGCCACTCACTGCGGTCTGTGCAATAGAGAATTAAAAATCCCTCGATGAGTGTCGTAAGATTTCAGTTGATCGTCTCTTGTTACACAGTGGATCTCGCTGAGGCAAACTTTCATTCGGCATCGGACTGTTGAGCAATCCAATTCACTTCGATCTAAGATTGGACCCCACCAGTGGTAATTCAACTTGGATATCGTCGTGTTGTTTTTCCACTTCGTTTTTCGCGTTATTCGTATCGTGTTTTTTTCTTTCCGCGTCATAAATTGGACGCTTCGCGAAGTGTGTGATGAGCAAGAAAAAGAGGAAGACTGGCTCGAGCCCGGCACAAAACGGTTTCATTGCCAGGGGCAATAAAATTTCGAGGCAAGCGTCATCTAATGATGCACGCGATGTTGGTGCCGTGAAAAGCGCTCGCACTTAACCGAGCCTTGGCATCGAACAACAGCGAAATCGGGGACTTCGGCGCGTCGGTCGAAAATGTAAACGCCGTTACCCAAGCAGCAACCAGCTCTCCCCGCTAGTGGTGAAGTCGGTTGCTCTTGACAAACTCATCAGCGAATTCGCATCGATGGGTGTTACAGCAGAGTACAAGCTGTGTTGCATAATTCAGTCTTTTTACCAGCAGTTAACATTGTTTCTTTTTCCGTCATCATAAGAGCTTCGTTGGTGCTTTTGACATTGCATAAATGCATTAAACTGACGTTATGGCGAAGCAGGCGTTAAGGTTGTGCGCCAAAACATCATTTGGGGAATACCAAGCATCTTGAATGTCGTACTGGAATGTTATAAGTTATTTGGGTTCGCGTACCAGTTGCAAAACTGCCTTCAACTAGGATTGCATTTGCACTAACCTTGATCATAATGAAGCAATGCTACTGTTTTCGAGGTTATTGATATTAAAAAAAAATCATTTGGCTTGTTCAATCGCCAAGAAAGTGAATGTCGTTCTGGAATTTTGTATGTGATTAGGTTTCGCTTGCCAGTAGCAAAACTTCCTCCATTAAGGGTGACAGCTGCGCTTATCTCGAGTATGAGAAAGTAATGCAACTTTTTTCGAGGCCAGTAATATAAACAGAAGTGTTTCTTTTGAGAATAGCGCAAAATGATGAGATGTGTTTATATTCCTAGTAGTTTCAAGCCACCAATGTATGGCTCTGTATGCATTCTATGGCGAACGCTTGTTTGGCGCTTGGTTTACGTTATACGAACGATGCATGGAGGTGCAATTCCACTGATGCAATACTAAAAGCATGTAGCATGATATTTGATACTTGTAAGTGTTGTCATTGTTGTTTCCTCGCGGTGCTAAAGATATATTGATATAATCGACGGTAACCGAGTTTATGTCAATTGCGAAAAAGGTCACCGGAATAGCGTTCGAGGTAAATTTTCAATACATTGACATGAAATAAATTGCGACATACGATCAGCTAGTGTATTGTTCTGCGAAGGCAAAAATGAATCATCAGTCAATTGTCGTCAACTGATTCTACAAAACATTTCAGAGATTATTCTACTAAGCAGTTGTTTCTAAAATTTCACAGCATTATAGAATAATATCCGAAGGTTTAAACAAGCGACTTTTATAATATAACAGCGTAGTTCCACGTCAACAATGCGGTCGTATCTTGGACACAACCTCCTACATTTTTTTTCTATTCCTTTTTTCCATTTTCTGAGCACATAATATAGATGCCAGATATAAAGACATGTTTTCGTTTTGAAGACATTTGATTTTGTGAAAACAATTGTTTGTGTAATTTATCGAACATGATTTAGATATATCGTGATGGTTTGCTCATTCTTGTTCATTATGATTACATTTGAAGACATTTATTCGTGCCATATAGAAATGATGTAGAAAATTACATCGAAAATCGCTTCCAAAGAAAATTATTTTTCTTATTTTTTTAAAGCATTTTACAAATGTAAAACTTGCATGGTAGGATTCTGTCATTGACTAGCACGATTGCCTATATCCATTGCATTTCTATTCTTGCTGGTTTACGAGAAAACTACTCCCAGTTCTAAACGTTGGTTAGCGAACGGATTTCAAACCCTGTCAAAATAAACACGATCAATTACGTTAAATCCTATATCAGTTGGAATATATTCATCTAGCGAGGAGCTTTTCCTTTTGACATTTTGCCCAGAAATTAAACTTCATTTTGTACTCAAACATGTAACTTATTTTCAAATGAAAGATATTCATCTCCAAAATATGTCATGGCACTAAAAAGTTTTTCGTTCATTCGTCAGATCCCAAATCAGCTCAAAAGCTTCACTACCACTTTTCCGTATTTATAGGTATTTATAGCAAATTTAGAAAATAACCGATCAAAAGTTCCCGCAAAACTATCTTTTATGTCACAAGGTCGACACGGAAGGTGCAACACAAACCATGTTAGTAAAGGCGTAAACTAGTTCTATGAGCCGGATTTGCTTCGAGAACAACGATGCGGATCCCGTTCCACAGTCATTTTTGCGAACCGTATCTAAGTGTCTCAAACTTCCTATCAACAGAGCAACATTCTAAAGTGTGAATGTTGAATCTTATAAGACTAAAACTGAATTTATTGCCACTCTCACGGAACACAAACACACACATGACAGTTCAGCGCCTTCAATGAAGACTGCAGAGTGAAGAGTGGGTGTGGGTGTGGAAACGGAGTGCTCGAGTGAGCATCGCTTGTTCCTCAATAAAGTTCATTCGACCACCACCGTGAGGTGGGCGGAGCTGCTCCCAAATGTGTTGTATGGTTTAAATTTCCATTAGCTGCTGTTTTTTTTCCTATCCCCATGTTGTTTGTTTTTCTTCCGCATCGTGTTAAGCAGAAAGCGTGTATTGGGAGGTGATGGGGTATGGGATATTTGGTGTATAGCAAGGAGGAATAACGGAAAATATTCTCCGAAAGATTGGAATGGTGTGAATTTTCTCAAGCGGTTTGGTTTTCAAACGCTATGGACGGTAGGATACAAGTAAGGAGGAGGGAAAATAAAAACACAATTTGGTAGATGTTGAAAAGCATGTTAGAGCTAGCAACTAAAGCAAGCGGAAGGAGTTTTCCACAATGATACAAACGCTTCACTATCTTCTTGAGCGTTGCCGCTTTTACCCTGTTGACACTTTTGACACTGTTGACACCTGGTGGACAGTGTAATGAAACGAGTGAAGCGTGAAAAACATTGTGATGTCGAATAAGGAAAAAAACCTTCTCACACGTGGTCCATTTATGAAAGTCGTTTACATCCGATGCATTTTGTACTCACTCATATACTACAATTGGAAATTATTTTGAATCGAGTCTCAAAACAAAAGCATTCGAAATACTAAAAATTGAACACAATGGCTACTATGTGAAGATAAAATCATTTCGAACAAGAATAATAAGGCAGTTGAAACAATCCGCAGAAAGATGTTCTCCGCCATGACTTACAATCGTGGAGCCGTCTCGGAGCAATCTTAAATTAGGAAATAAAAAAAAACAATATGCTTATACGTAACTATAGCAACGTCCGAAGCTACAGCTTCGAATCCATTTCTCCTCCATAACGGTAAGAATTTTGGCACGCGAAGCATTTGTTATCCATCCACTGAAGAAGACTGATTTTATTTCTCTCTAGAAGGAAGGCGCCGACAGTTTGCGTGTTCAGGAATTCCGAGAAACAACTAATTGTATACATTTTTTTCTATCTCCGGCATGTTGAGAAATATTACTGCTCGCCGTACAAGAATGAGCGAAAATTGGAATATTTCTTTGAAGTCTGTTCCGTCGAGACCATACGGAGAGTGGTTCAATTTAGAAAAAATAGCGGAGATTCGTTAATTGTTATTTATGAATTAACGTACGGGGTCGAAGTACAATGAAATTAGTACGGGCACCGAATAATATTCACATTTATCTGAAAGCGATTTCTTCGTAAAATGTTGGTACACTAATCACATAAAACATCTGGAATGTGTTAAGTTATTATGATAAACCAATATTGAAATGGCGCACGTAACACTGCGTTTAAAAACGAATCAATAACAGTTATAACGCAAACATCATGTACAATGATTCTGAGTTTGTAACATTTTGAAAGAATTTTATTCCTTTGATTAAGTGCTAAAATCTGTTCACTCACGAATTTTTCGGGTTACGAATAACGATTTTGAAGTTTTGAACACATTCGTCGCCCAAAGCGACTTTTCTGAGTTCCTTGCGGAGCCCGATAAATTATTAAACGAAGATCAAACTTAGTTTGTAGACAACTTTTACATGATCTAGCAATATTTTATTTAATGTGGAGATGAATTGACAACAATAACACATGCCAAAGTCATAGTATATGGGTTTCGGAGATGTAAACGACGCAAAGCATAAGACCGAGCACGTCAACAACTGAAATCGAATATAACTAATTCGTGGGTATACAAAAATCGTGATACTTTTAGAATAGCTCTTGTAGATAGAATGGTCCACTCTATGCCATTCCATTAAGCATTTCCATAACCATAGCTGACTTTGCCTGAGCACTACGAAGGGATTTCTCTGGAGATAGGCAATAGGCAAAAATCGAAGATGAACCAAAACACGTGTAAGAAAAGCATTTATCAAAAATTAAGTGAACATTTAAAATAGCCGTACTTGTCAGCATATGTGAGAGACATGAGTACCAACATAATGCCACAAAAAAAAATCTAGAATCGAATATACGTTACCCGCGTAAATTCGAAAGTTGCGATACTTTTTGAACAGACCTCGTACACCATAGTCAACATTCGGAATGGGCATCGCATTCCGTTCCTGTGAAATGTTCATTTGCACAACATAATACTCTACACAAAATATTAGTTCAATCGGACTTCATTTACCAGTGCACAATGGTCCAGGAGATGCATTTAAGTGGAAATTACTATTTCCACTCGACAGTTATTCTCTAGACAAAAACTGTCTTCGACAAAGTTGTTACATACGATAGAGCGCTCATTTTAATAGGGTGACCAAAATTGTCGGTAAAATAAAAAAATTAACTTTCTTATTTTCATAGATAGAGGTAAACATAGTTCGACAATATTGTTGTCCCAGTTATTTGAAACATCTTTGTAGAACAAAGTTTTTTCTATCTCTTGAAATAACCGATATAGCGCCTTTTTTCTAAGTTACGTTAGGGTCAGCATGAAAAAATTCATAATTCAAATTCTACATACAAACTGTCTTCTAAAGACTTTTAGAATTTACTAATACGAATATTGTGCGATTCAGGACTTGTCAATATCTCAACTTCACTCAATGTTATCGATATTTCTTCACTAAAAAACACGCTTTTTGCACTGTTGTTTTTTATCTTAAAATTCGATTTTTAACAAAAAATTTTTTTTTGAGATAACAGTAAATCTCGACGTTTGATGAAATTCAATCCTTATCAAAAACCATATACCATGACCATTTTCATTAGCACCCTAAACCATACGTTTTGCATCGTAATTAGGAAAACAGTTCCAGAGTGTCGATTTTTGAGGAAAAAAGGTTTTCGAGATGACAATAGATCTCCACGTTTCATGCAATTTTAAGGCATTTAGCATGAAAAAAAAATCGAAAACACCATTTCCATATGCAGCCCTCCCCCTGGGGTGATGTGATTTTTAGATTTCCAAAAAAAAACTCAAACTTTGACCTCTGTGCGCCACTCTCCCTTAAGTCAGATTGAGCTGAAATCTCACTTTTTTTTTCGAGGTGGTGATCATTTTGTGTGGGACAACTTTTTGAAATTCATTGGCACCCTTATGTCCATACTCAACAATTCTGGATACTCTTCCATAGCCGCACTAGCACGAAAATTTTCCGTACCCTGCAGGCACCTTTTTTGTCGTAGCAAACTATGGTACAGATGGCTTCCTCAGCATCAAGGCGCCTCTATATACACCAGGTGAAACGATCATATGAACTGCACTTTCAGCCATATTGGAATTGCTGTCGGTATTGTTTACGAACAGCTCTGGTGAAAATCTTTACCCGGTCGGAAGAACAGGAAAATCATCAGAACGCTGCCGGCGGCTCTCTACAAACTGCTACGACGCTTCTGCCTACTATGTTCGGCTTTCGCGAATTTATGAGAAAAAGAAGGGATATTCTGTAGAATTTCATTCTCATTTCCACTACTCTCGCATGGGAAAATGCAAAATTGGTGTCTCCTAGCAACAACTAAACAAACAACCCCCGCTCCACAAACCGTAATACCCTTCTTATTGAAGTGAAGATGTTGCTTCACCTGTTATACATTGATTTAAGCGCCTTGCTCAGCATTAGGAACGAATCAATGAGGTACATATCGAGGTATGTATATTTGTATTGGCGACCAAAATATGGTTTGTAATTATTTGCGTTCTTTACGAAGTGTATATAGACGAAATAAAACAATGTTCAAAATACTCACGGTTTCATGATGGTTTGAGCCAAATTTCTCATTAAATCTTGCAACTTTTTGTCTTTTAACAGATGACAATTGTATTGTGGCCTATTTCCCTGTTATTGTGGTAAAAAAACCCCAGAGAGCAGTCGTAGTTTTAGTCTTCGAAAGTAGTAACATTTTCAGTGAAACGTTGCTTAATTGAAGACTATTTTCTCACATCACACACACCCACACTGAGAGCCATAGTAATATTAATATGGTATCGTTAAAATAAGGAAAGTTCGTTTGTTTCTATGGTCGTGGGAGAGTGAAAATGTTTCACTAAAATATCACTTTTGTTGGTTTTCTTCGACGTGATTTCACAAATGTCCACTGCACGTTATCACATTATGTTTATAATACGCGGGAACATCAATAAAATGTATGTTTTTCATTAATAACACACTTATTGAAAAAACCATTTTCACACGGATGCGGTGGGCAATCAAAGATAAACACAACGACTGACGTCACTATTTGAGAAATAGTTTTGGCAGCGCGTGCTATGTCACTCGAAACTCCACCATCTTCATTACCTTTTTTCCAGTACATTGGGAACGAATGATGTCCGCTCGTTGTGATGTGCTTGCTTGCACGCTCGCGACTTTGATCCGAAATCTCGAACGGCTTATTTAAACCTAAGTGGTGCGGACTCAATCCACTTCATTTTCAAGCAAATTCTTGCATGTTTTCAAGCGATTTCTTGCAATAAATTCTCAGACCACCAGGGATGCCAGATTTACAAATATCTTTGTAAATTTACAGATATCTGTAAAACACTTTTCATTTTTGTTGTAGACTTTTTGGAAACAAAAATATTTCACAGGTTTTTGAAAAATAAGAGGCTTTATTCATCACATCAAAGATATTCGACTCACCATATGACATTTTTCCATAGTTTTAATACACAAAAGTTATTATATTTAGTTTATATCAATACACATGACGTTAGACCAGCGATACTCAACCTGCGGCCCGGCAGTCTTTCTGGTTGGCCAATCTGGTGTGTATAAAGTTTGGAACTCGTACTTTTGCCATGACATCATTGCAGACGAAAGAGAGGATACGGTTATTCACAATTAATGAAAAATTGCATTCTCTGCAGGTAAGGAAAAATCTTGAACGAAAATTGTCTCTGATAATTATTTTCTGTTCTAAATAAGATTGTTTTGCTGAAATGCAAGGAGATTTATTGAAGAATAGTTAAGTTAGGGTCAGGACAATGTCTTCTAAGTATTTAAACAACATCGAATAAAAAATTTCATTCTATTTTCAACAACTTACATTCGCTTTCGGGTCTGCTTATGACGAAATATGGGTTACTGTTCGATATTGTTACCACAGACATGGTTCATGGCCGTGTGGTGATCTAAAACTTGTATAGCCTTGCATGGCGGATGGAAAATATTCACTGCATTTTCTTATAAATTTCATCAACGACAAGACCGCAAGCCTATCAACGAAGAAATACTGATTTTTATAAAAATTAACAACGCGTATATATGTGTATGTATGTATGTGTAGATTGTTGAAACATTTAAACACACTTACAACACATAAGTTATTAAGTGGCCCGAAAAATCAATTTTTTCCACTTTTTCCCAAAAATGACAAATGAAAATTAATAACTTTTGAATCACTGATTTAGAAGATCGTCATATAAAATTGAACTAATGACCTAGCCTTTTAGTAAAAAATATTTAACTTGCGAAAAAAATTATTATATTTTAGTAATTATTGATTGTAGTCGTATTTTTATTTTTTTATGACTTTTGACTTAATTATTTTTGCCCTTGCCAACAATACCTCTTTTATAGTGTTGATTATCATAAGAAAAATAACACTCCTGATCGTTGGATCTCTTTTGACATTTCAATTGGATCTTTTTTGACAGCCGTTTTGATTCAGTCCGAACTACCTAGATTTAAACCAAATAAGTTGAAAGCGATACGCGAAGGTGAGTACACAAATCGAAAGAACAAATATGTGGGGAACAGGGTATGTTTTCAGTTTTCATTGAATTAAGCCGTTTAGGCCGTTTAGTTTAGCCTTGAAATATACCATTCATATATTTTGTCCGGGCCGGAGGCCGACTCTGATTGATTAACCTCGGCGGCCTGGAGGCCGCTTCAGTTCCTCACTCTCGTTAGATCAAGGCGCCTCTATATGTACCAGGTGAAACAATCATATGAAATGCACTTTCAGCCATATTGGAATTGCTGTCGGTATTGTTTACAAACGGCATCAGAACGCTGCCGGCGGCTCTCTACAAATCGCTACGACGCTTATTCGAACGATGCCTACTATGTTCGGCTTTTGCGAATTTATGTGAAATAGAAGGGATGATTTTGTAGTATTTCATTCTCATTTCCACACTCTCGCATGTAAAAAGGCAAAAATAGCGTATCCTAGCAATAACAAAACAAACAACCCCCGCTCCACAAACCGTAATCCCCTCCTTATTGAAGTGATGATGTTGCTTCACCTGTTATACATTGATATAAGCGCCTTGCGTTAGATGAGGACTTCACCCCTCTCCTTACATTGACATCCCTATATTGTTTACGAAAAAAAAACAAAGTAAAAATTGTGCTCTTGAGAGTGCGAACAGAATGCACGAAATTGTGAGTTCGTAAGAGAAAGTTTTGAAGCGAATTCAGTTGATTTTTGCTGCGCTTTCGTCATTGAAGAACAGACGAATTTATTTCCATTTCAGTTTCTTTTGGAAATCGCTTCTTATTGATTGCGTGTCTTGTGCATTTTGAAGCCAATTGAAAACAAAATTTAATGACGAAGAACTTTTTTTCAGTAGAAATAGTTCGAAATTTACTTTTTCACGTTTTGCCCATTTACTGACACTGAAAATTTCCAATGAATCGTCCCAGGAAATAGTTTTTGGAATACAATACAGATTTGGGAACTTCAAAGTACATGAAAGAATTTTCCAAACTTTTTCCATTCCATTGCCTTGCCTTGATGAATATAGCGCTTCAAAAATGCAGACGGAACTCATTGAAATGCAGTGACAAATTCGATAACCACGATATTTTGGATTTCTTCTCTAAATTCGTTCCAGAAGCGCAATTTTTAGAACTAAGAGAACATGCTCTTGTTATTGCTTCTCCACATACGTTTGTGAGAAATTGTTTTTCCGTAATGAAACACGTGAAATCGAAATCAATGAGCAAAATAGTTGATGATCATTTGTAAAATTTGCTTTGAGTAGCAACTTCTAGCGTCCAAAGTTGTCTAGGTAAAATCGAAGTGGCGTTGAAGTGTGTTTGTATTTCAGCGTTTTCCATATTGAAATAAAATAATAATTACTGTAATAAGATTCATAATGACTGATAAAGCATCCAATTTAACCGCGATACCGTCTTCACATTATAAAAGAGAATAGATTCTGATTTAAATTCTGTAGTGAGCCATAGAAAGAACCGATTGAATCCGTATATTTGACATTTTATCATTAACAGCAGTGGCAAACAATCGTTCCGGCCCGCGGCTATGATGAAAAATCTGATTCCGCCCGCATCATGTCTATACTTGGTCACCACTGGTTTAGGGTATAGTAATGTAAAACATATCAAACAAATTTTAGAAAATTTTCAACTCGATTGGTATGCTAAACATAAAAATTTGTTGGCAATGAAAACCAATAGCTGTTTTCACTTGAAACAAATTTTCATGTTAGCTTTATTTCATAAAAACGTAACCTGTTTTCTGATTTGGTACCCTTCTTGAAAGACGTAGTTCTACGTCAAAACTCGAAATTCGAATATACCCGATATTTTTGAAACAGATCTTGTACAATAAAAATATGGATAAAACCTTTTAAACCAGCTGAATGAAGAAATACGCTTTGCAGAAGAAACAATCATTTATCACCATGCAAATGTTTCAAACCAAATCATCACTATTTCATCCGCCATAATATTTAGGTCAATTCACAAAACGTTCCGCTGCAACTGCGAAAATTGAAAAATTATTCCTTTTCCTATGATTGGTTTGAATTATTTCGACATGAAAGGCTTTCTTAATTAAGTTTTAAATGTTTCTGCATTCGACAAAAAAGTTAGAGGAACACAGTCGAAGGCGAAGGCGAAGTCGAAATTTTTAGGTGATTTTTGGAATGCTGCAACTTCGTAACAAAATAACGCATGGAAATCCTTACATCCTTTCGGTTTGCTGTGGGATCATTATTCATTTAATTATTCATGATCAAAGACGAAAGAGTAATTTTTAATTCAAGCAGAAATATCTCTGTAAAAAACATACAGGTCCTACAGGAACGTTCCAACAGGAAGTGTTAGTATATAAAAAGTTTAAAAAAAACAGAAAGAAATCGATTTTTTATTTTTGCTCGATATTTTTGTCCACTACATCTACACAAACCCAGATAAAAATGGGTGTGTAAAATATTCCAAAACTTGAAGCCTAAAAATGGTAATGGTGATTTTTCACGAAATTACAGTATTTGAGTGTATATGCTTTTGTTTGCTTTCAATAAATAAATTGGATAAATTTGAAGTGATGTTCGTTCTATTCACTCTTGGGCGAATTTTTGATCATTTTTGCAAATCCAATATCCAAACTCAATTACCCAAGGACAAAGTTCACTTCCACCCAGAATTGGCAAGATATCCGCCGTTATGACAATTGCTGCAAATCGCAAAATGTGGAAGCGATCTGTCAAACCAACCGTAAAGTTTTTCGGTTTTCTCCCAACTGTGGAAGCGTGAGAATTAGGTTTCAGCTATATGTTTATTGATCCTAAACGTGTTTCGATACAAGATCGTGAGAAAAGAATGACATAATTAAAATTCATTTATTAAAGGGGTACCTCGGAAATGAATTTCGTTTGTTTAAGCTGTGAATAACTGATAATACAGTAATCATTGATTAGGTCATAAGAGAAAATTAAATTTTATGTTATGGTAGCTAATGAAATGTTGATTGTTATGGCATCAAATACAAAGCAACAATAGCGTCTCGTTTGCCTTTCTTCTACAGAGAAGAAAGTGGCTGTCAAATATATCACCGAGAGCTAATTCATACCTGTCCAAGCATTCTATTATCGACCGGTATGACCTTGTTCAACAACTCTTCCACTGCTGCCGACTACTGCCACACTGAACCGTGCCTCGGTTGATTCGATATGCTAATTAGAGGCAAATTTCGGTTGGCGTTTATTTCTTACTTCAGTTCGCTTCAACTCAACGCACGAGGAATTTCGTTCGTTTTTTCCTGTGAAAGCTCGAAACCCTTTGCGACTGAAGTCAGCTGAAGCTTGTGCCGTTCATTATAATTTCACGCGCTAATCCTCATCAAAATCAACTGCCAGTCGACCAAAAAGCACACACACACACACACTAACAGTAAACCCCACAGCAGAAGAGGGTTGAAGGCAGAACCTAGAACTCAGTCGAGCTAAGTCGGAATAGTATTTCATCAACCTCCGCTATATTTCCATCGAGAAAAAACAATGTCATTTCTTGATGCAATCCGAATTGCATAAATAGACGCCAAAATGGGTCATGCCATGTTATGATGCTGCATGTTCCTATCTTCGATAAGCTGAAGTCTCAACCATCAGATTACAGAGTGTTGGATGAATGGATTAGGAGAATTGGATGGTTAATCTATCAATCATAACTAGCTGACGTTATGAAGAATGACGGCGCCATTTTATTGTTTTGGTGAAAATACAGTTACAGCGACAATAAGCGCATACGAAAATGGCCAGAATGACAATGACAAACACTTCGCAATTTTTATACACTGATAACCATTTTAGCATAGGAATGATTTTTTTAGAAGCTATCGATGTGCGATTCTCTACAATCAAATTCCATGTTGGGAATTCTAAATGTGAATCCCGGGAACAAATGTCACAGTCTAGTTATCAGATTAAAATTTCCCTATCTAGTTTTCAGATTTTGCTTCAAATTTCAGATTCAATATATTTTAGGGATTTTGAATTCATGCTCAGATTCCAGGTACGTCATTTCAAACATCCTTTCTCCTATTCCTCCTAAATTTACTTCTCAGAATATCCCAGATTTTGAAATCTAGTTTCAGATAATAGATTGACTTTATTACCGTTCCGATATTCTTATTCTATGACAGGTAACTCGTCGTCCGTATGATGGTGTCCAGTTAAACGGTAATAATCACAGAGCATATAAACAAAATACAATGATAGTATAGTGTTTGTTTCCTTTGTATGATCAGACATCAGGTTTCGATAGACTTAGATATTCTTCACTATTCACGTTCATCAATCACTATAATATAGGTAATGCGATACAAATCCCAACTATGTTACGAATACATATTCCCTTGCAATTAAAAGGAAATCATCAGCAGTCATGTACATCCAAATTATACATCAATTTAAAAATAGACATAAGAATATGAAATAACATAGTATTCCTTAAAACCATCAAACTATAGAACTAATTCAACAACAGTCCGCATGAACGGCACAATTTGTACAAAATTGAGTCTTTCACTGAAATGAATCAATTTTCTCACTTCTCGCCACTGTCTCCTCGTACCTGTGCTATAATCGTATTCTCTTACGCAATCCCATTGCCAAGTCTCATAATTATTTTGCCCCATCTTCTCAAAACCTTACGTAAAACGCGGTATACATCGAAAACCCACGTGTACTACACCGTATTAGCGCAACTCTCTTCCCGAGAACACCACTTTACCACCCACCATTTTCTCCGGAAGGATTTGTTTTTCCTCGTTTCCTTCATGCGCCATTATGGCACGACAGTTTTCATGACTTATTTACTTTTTATTGCGCCTCTGATTATTATTTGTATTTTTTGCTCCACTCCCACACTCGGGCTCCCTCGCCCTTCGAGCTTTAATCACTTCAATTTTTTATTACCGTCATCATCCTGCCTCTTTCAGCCGTATTTAGCACAGCATAGACAGGCACACTCTATACATAGAGACCGTTTGCATACTTTTCTCTTCGCAAATACACAGTCCCACAAAATACATATATTCGCTTCTGCTTCGATCCACTCGAATAACACACATATGACATGGCTGATGAAGCTAAAGCCGTGCGGTGGGGGCGGTTAATCCTTTCATTCCCCTAGTCCTACTACCGCTTAGCCAACGGGGGGAATGCGAATCACGGCAGGACGGAAATTATTTTCCGCACTGTGGGATTAGCCGAACCGAATTTTGGAAATTGATTGAAATTAATCCATCGATTTAATTCGGGTAAGTCGGGGTGGGCGAATGAGTGTGTGGTGTTGTGAACGTAGCAATACTAATTTAGCGAATGATTTTGTAGACACGAATACTTTGCTACAGTATTACGTGAAAGATACAGCGGATATTAAATTTATGGGGAAGTCGATTGTCGACAATTCGATTCAATATCCAATCCTTTCACCACGAAAGCCGCATACAGAATGTATCATAACTATAGAACTATTAATTATTTTTCAAACCAAAATTTAAACCAAAAGAAGAAAAAAAGTTGATGGGTCTGAGCCTAGGGGCACGGACGGGATCCTGACATAGAACTGTGATTGTGTGTAGTAATTGCATTTTAATTGAGTTTTTCATTGTTCAAAATCTGTATTTTTTTCTCTTCTGATACATCAAATGGATGCCCTGGAAAAACCGTTTCCTGTATGTACTTGTATCCTTTAAACGGGTTAGATGACTGAACGTGGTAAAAAAAATGTACATGTACACAAAAATACCGTTAAAGCCATTACTACCCTTTTCTTCTGTTTATTCAATCATGCAGAAGAAGACAAAGAGTCATCATGTATCATTTTTAAACACAAGTCTAAATAGTTAAGACCTACATAAAAATAAAGCCTAAGTAAAATCAATCTATGACTACAAAAATATATTATAGATAAAAATAGCATTGTCTCCTTCGACATTGTTTATAATAACTTTATAGCCCTGTAAGATCGCGACTACTCAAGCTATCATAATCTGATTTACGTGGGTATACCCTTTCGATCATCTAAATCAGCAGCGATTTAAATTGATTTATTGCATTTTCACATAACCAAACAACATACTCGATATTATGGCATCTTGGACCACAATAACACAAATTGTTAGTAGTGAGACCTTCACGATAAAAACATGAATTGAGCACAAATTGATTGGACAACATACAATATAATGTACAATTAATGCCTATTATCGGTAAATGGAGAATAATTCTCGCGTAACTTTTGAAAAGGTCCAATGTAACATTTTCGTCAACTCGAGAAAAACGAAGTTGAATACCTATACATTATCCCGCGAATTGTCTTAAAAGCTTTCGATCTTTATCGCTACTTTCACCACTAGCAGTCAAGAATAACTCTGAAAAACCAATCGTATCTGTTGTTCCGTGATTTGAGATTAAAGTTGAAGACAAGGAGCGAAAAATGTTACATTGGACCTTTTGACTGCTCGCATTTGCACATTGGACATATTACGTTGCACGATAAGAATTTGAAACTAATTACTAAACAACACTGGGCGCTGGACAGCGTCGCCTCACGACCTGTTGAACACTATTACATTGTAACGGATAGTCTTAGCTCCGTCGAAGCTATCCGTTCAGTGAGGCCGGAAAAGCACTCGCCGTACTTCCTTGAGAGAATACGAGAAAATTTGAGTGCTTTATCCAGACGCTGTTATGTCATTACCTTTGTGTGGGTTCCTTCTCATTGCTCAATTCCGGGTAATGAGAGGGCTGACTCATTAGCAAAGGTAGGTGCGATTGAAGGCGATATTTATCAGCGTCAAATCGCCTTCAATGAATTTTACTCTTTAGTCCGTAAAAATACCATCGCTAACTGGCAACGCAAATGGAACGAAGATGAATTGGGCCGGTGGCTCCACTCGATTATCCCTAAGGTTAGCCTCAAACCATGGTTCAAAAGTCTGGACTTGAGTCGGGACTTTATTCGCACCTTCTCCCGACTCATGTCCAATCACTGTTCGTTAGACGCGCTACTCTTTCGTTTCAATCTGGCCGGCAGCAATATCTGCGTTTGTGGCCGAGGCTACCACGACATCGAACACGTTGTTTGGTCGTGTGAGGTGTATCTTGTTGCCAGATCGAATTTAGAGAACTCCCTTCGGGCTAGAGGAAGGCAGCCCAATGTGCCGGTGAGAGATGTGTTGGCTCGGTTAGACCTTGATTACATGTCCCAAATATATGTTTTCCTTAAATCTATCGATGTTCGTGTGTGATTATCCTTATATCCTTATACCCTCCATTTCTTCCTTTATGAGTAATTGGTCCGCTTGCTATAAACAGGAGAATGAAATGTAAATTCACAATAGATGTACGAATAGATTTAAGAATTGAGTGTGTGTGATTATCAACATTGTAATAATTTCCTTATACCCCATCCTTTTCCTGAGAAAAAATATGTCACCCTTCTAATCTCGAGTTCACCGCGAGTAATCGGTTTCCCACATTACTAACCATAGATTTAAGAAAATTGTTCATATATATAGTGTTAAAAATATATTTAAGATTTCGGCTCCTTTAAACTTATGCAACTGAGCCTGTAAAAATAAACGAATTTATAAAAAAAAAAATACTAAACAACAATCCAAATAACAGCTTTTCATTCTAAAGGCAGATTATTATTGTTATCACTCGTCGAATTGCACTAAAATCTGTAACAACACATGTAAGAAACAAAAACTCAAAACGACCGAAGTACGACTTCGTATTGTTTTGACTGCTTTGTTACTTCGGACGTTTCGGGCGTCGGAGAAAAAAGGCGTCCGAAGTAATAGCCGGACGCATAAAATCCGAATCTGTACATTGGATATTTTTTGTATCGGCGAAAGAAAGATGAAGAAGATAGATACGTGAACGGTTGTTTTTGTAATACATTCAATGATTGAAAACTAATAGCGTGCATCCATTAACTCGATTTGTTTACATTTGTTACATAGGACCTTTTCAAAAGTTACGCGAGAATTCATTTTACGCATCAACTCACATTATGAGCTAGCGCCCGAATTTAGGCAAAAAGATTGCTCGTTGCGTCGGGGAGGAAGCGAGTGGATAGTGCAATTAAAAGAAAACATACACAATTAAATCGTCAAATTGTTAACTTTTTGACATAGGACTATGTTTTTGATTTCTATATAGGGGGGTCACTCTACGAAAAATGTAATAATTTATAAAAAGTTTTCAAACGCATATTACTCAAAATGGTTATTGCGACATATGTTGTGTTATATATCATTAGACAGGAAATTTATCCAGAATTTTTTTTTTGCTTGATACATGAACAGTGAATATAGTTATTACAAAAAATGTTCCGGACAACGTGGTAACGAAGGAGATGATGCTATTTTTATCTATAATATATTTTTGTAGTTATAAAGGGTGTGTCACATCAAATTGCATCACGGAAAAAACGCTGTAGAAATTCGGCCAGTAGACCGACCCTTTTGAAAATTTCAGACAGTAAAATAAAAACTATTAAACAACTTTTGGCATTTTCTTTTTATTCATACTTCGAGCCCAAGCCCGTATGCTCGCACCTTCCTCTTTACCCCGTCCATAAGGTTCTGTACAACGTCAGGTTGTAGTTTTTTTTGAACAGAAATCCATTTTCTCTTGAAGTCCGCCTCCGATTTGACAACTTTTGGGTTCTTCCGGAGGGCCTGCTTCATAATCGTCCAATATTTCTCTATTGGGCGAAGCTCCGGCGCGTCGAGCGGGTTCATTTCCTTTGGCACGAAGGTGACCCCGTTGGCTTCATACCACTCCAACACGTCCTTTGAATAGTGGCACGAAGCGAGATCCGGCCAGAAGATGGTCGGGCCCTCGTGCTGCTTCAATAGTGGTAGTAAGCGCTTCTGTAGGCACTCCTTAAGGTAAACCTGCCCGTTTACCGTGCCGGTCATCACGAAGGGGGCGCTCCGCTTTCCGCAAGAGCAGATCGCTTGCCACACCATGTACTTTTTGGCAAACTTGGATAGTTTCTGCTTGCGAATCTCCTCCGGAACGCTGAATTTGTCCTCTGCGGAGAAGCACAACAGGCCCGGCAGCTGACGAAAGTCCGCTTTGACGTAGGTTTCGTCGTCCATTACCAGGCAATGCGGCTTCGTCAGCATTTCGGTGTACAGCTTCCGGGCTCGCGTCTTCCCCACCATATTTTGCCTTTCGTCGCGGTTAGGAACCTTCTGAACCTTGTATGTACGCAGGCCCTCCCGCTGCTTGGTCCGCTGGACGAATGAACTTGACAAATTCAGCTTATTGGCGACATCCCGGATCGAACTTCTCGGATCACGTCTAAACTGCTTAACTACGCGCTTGTGATCTTTTTCACTGACGGAGCATCCATTTTTGCCGTTCTTCACCTTCCGGTCGATAGTTAGGTTCTCGAAGTATCGTTTCAGTACTCTGCTGACCGTGGATTGGACGATTCCCAGCATCTTACCGATGTCCCGATGTGACAACTCCGGATTCTCGAAATGAGTGCACAGGATTAATTCACGACGCTCTTTTTCGTTCGACGACATTTTTCCAAATTTACGAAAAATTGACAGTGAAGCATGGCCAACGTGATCTATACACTCTTATCTGATTATAAGCGAAAGCTGAAGATATAATTCCTAAAAATTAAATTTCTACAGCGTTTTTTCCGTGATGCAATTTGATGTGACACACCCTTTAGATTGATTTGACTCAGGCTTATATTTATGTAGGTCTTAACTATTTAGACTTGTGTTTAAAAAGGATATATGATGATTCTTTGTCTTCTTCTGCATGATTGAATAAACAGAAGAAAAGGGCTTTAATGGTATTTTTGTGTACATTTTGCAACATAATGTAGTACTGAATTCTACCACGTTATGTCATCTAACCCATTCAAAGGATACAAGTACATACAGGAAACGGTTTTTCCAGGGCATCCATTTGATTTTTTTTTATCCCATTTATTTATTTAAGGCTCATTAGCATTTTACATGTCACATGGTTATCATATATATAATTAGCACATTACACAGTTGTCATTCGCCAGTATTCCTTCTATACCATTACATATGGTACATTCACACAGTAGCTATTTAGGCGTAAGAGTATTCTTTCTGTTCTTCCATTATCCAGTTGAACCACCGGACAGCGGAGACAGATGATTGATCATTGTTGAGTTATTTATATAACAGCAGCCCGATGTGTCTTGCAGAGCAGAGCAGTTGTATGGATGAATCGATCTTATTTCGACCGTGGATCGATCTCCATCGCTGATGATTGTTGCGTGAACGTAGCTATTCTGTAACAACACAAAGGTGGTCAATGAGGGCCCTGAGTTTTGAACTCACGATCGATCGCTTATTAAGCGAACGCGCAACCAATGTGGCTACGGAGACCCCCTTTCCATTTGATGTATCAAAAGAAAAAAAATACAGATTTTGGACAATGAAAAACTCAATTTAAATGCAATTACTACATACAATCACAGTCCTATGTCAAGATCCCGTCCGTGCCCCTAGGCTCAGACCCATCAACTTTTTTTTCACTATATTCATTGTTCATGATTCAAACAAAAAAAAAATTCTGAATAAATTTCCTGTCTAATGATATATAACACAACATATGCCGCAATAACCATTTTGAGTAATATGCGTTTGAAAACTTTTTATAAATTGTTACATTTTTCGTAGAGTGACCCCTCTATATAGAAATCAAAGACATAGTCCCATGTCAAAAAATAAAAAAAGGATTCTATGAACCTAATCTAACGGAAAGTGACACTCGACAGTTTCCTTCGTACAAAGCACGCAATTGAATAAATTCAATCAAAATGACAATTCAGATTAGGATCAACCCTGAGTTAATTATATGGCATCAAATTTCGAGAAAAACTGGCTTGCCACGAAAAATGTCTAGCTGCGAAAAAAAAAACAATTTACCGTCGCCTGACTTTTTCTTTCGCACAACATACAAGTTACATTCGACAGCCTCAACACAAGGTGATGTTCCCGCTAAGTCTGAGCTAATTTTCTCTTGTAAACTTGCACGGAAACTAATGATTTATCGCGAGATTTGGAGATTTGCTGCTGTGGACTGAAAGCCAAAGTTTTTATACCGGACAAGCCAATGGGCTCACCATCGAGACTCACAAGTCTGGAAATCACCTTGAACCGTTCATTAAGCATGATCTTGGGTAGACTGTGCGTAGTTGCTCTCTGTGGTTGGCCTGAACCAGCGAAATTTCACAAAGAACACACTGAAACACAGCTTAGGAGCAGCAATTTACTCTCACTGTGATAGTTTCGGTGATTAGAACTTTGAATAGTCAACAACGACGTCGGCCATGTCCTTCCAGTCACCAAGAGAAAAGAAGAAGTGTTAGTATCATACACGCAGCCAAAGAGATCGCCTCTATGAAGTGGTTCCCCTTCGATCATCATGGAAAGGATTATAGTCAATAACGAATCGGGATTGAATGCGATAAGCGATCTGATCATATAACAACGAAACAAAATCTCGATTATCGAATGTACTTAATGCAATAAGCAATGGTGGAGAATTTCCTGATTTATTCTCACGATTTTCGTACGCGATTCTCTTGATATTACCGAATTTTGCCTAATTGGCACCTCGCTATATCTCTTCTACAACACCTTTTGACGTAGGACTACGTCTAACCGGAAGATATAGGGGGTGAAATGGAAATCTAGGCACTGAACAAGTAGGAAAAAATGCAAGATTTGGAACGCTTATAACTCGAGCATTTCTCAATAGATCGCAAAGGTTTTTGCATCAATTGATAGGAAATATATCTACGCATCTATCATAACGAATAACATTTCATTTTTCTTGAGATAAATAATTGAATAATCGTGAAATATCAAGCATTGTCCAAATGCACTATGTGCCCATTTTTGATTGGTCCATTTTGTGCTCCTCAAATCGTACCGACCAAAACGGGCAACCAGAGCAGCAGCGAAATAGAATGAAGCACGATTGGAAAGGAAAAAGAAAAAAAATGAACGAAACATTGGTCGCAGTCTCACACATGCGTAATTCTCGAGCCAGCCAGTCAGCTTAAAAATCCCCGCTCCGCTGCCGTAACGATCATTCTCATCCAAACCGTACACCACATCGGTTCACATCACAACACATCAACCAACCAACCCAAGCAGCCATGTCTGGACATGGTAAAGTAGGAAAAGTGAAGGGAAAGGCAAAATCCCGCTCGAACCGTGTTGATCTGGAGTTCCCCGCAAGGGTAGCTAGGCCGAGCGCGTTAGTACCAGTGCACCAGTCCACCTAGCTGGCGATATATAGTTTCGGCCGCCGAAGTGATCGAGTTAGCTGGCAAAGCTGCTCACGACGATAAGAAAACCCGCATTCGGAACAGAACACATTCGGTTCGGTGGACATCAAGACAACAGGCAGTTGCAGCGAGTGGCGAGTGGCAAACGCAATCGCAAAACGGCAGCAGGTAGCAGAAGAAAAAAGTTTGTTCTTTATACAAACTGCTTTGGTGGCAAATCCAGAACAAGGCGGCATCGAGGGCGTTCGAAATGGTTTTTTTCAAAACCACGAGTACAAAGTTTTCTAAATTGGAACCATTCCATAAAACAAGGCGCTTTTCAGGGCCATCAATCCTTCCAAAAAAGAGTTTAGGAAATACAGTTCAATGCTTCCTAAAACATTATCCAAAATAATAATAAAACACAAATTGATTTTTTCATAATTTTTTTGCCAGGATCTGATGAGTATGTGAATTTGGCAGTTGTTCTGAGCTTATTGATTAAAATTTTTTTTTTATTTTTTTATTAAATTTATCACCAATTCTTATTGCTTCTAGATTGAAAGTATAGTAATTTACACTTATCTCGACATTTAGCTAATTGGACGGACCTGTAATGCGACATATTTAGTTGGACATTTTTGTAAACATAGAGTTCGGGGTCCAAATTATGACCCCACATTGAAAGTCGACACTGTACCACTGTCATCGCAAATGTTCAATTACAGGTTAAAATTACCTCCAATCCGACACTGAGTGGTGGTAATGCGACGTGCCATTGAATGTAATTTACTGTACAATATGTCACAAGCTGGATGGGAAGAAATTTCCCAACTGTGAAAGCTGTGGCGAGTGGCAAACGCAATCGTTAAACAGGAAGGTTTAGCCGAACAAGATGGGGATATCGAGTGATAACAAAACAATAAACTCTTTAGATTGAAGATAATTTTGTGATCCTGAAAAGGGCCCTTTTTAGCCTGCATGTGAATCCAACGAGCGAACAAATCGTAATGAATGTATTTTTCTTTCTTTCTTTCTTTGTTTTTAAGAGGCTTTAAACTTTGAAGTTCATTCGCATCTAGCCCAGTGGAGAGCCACAATAAAACCAGCCCAGAGGGGACTGTCGAAAGGGAAACCAAAAAACGCAAAAACACAACGCCAAAGGTTCTTTTCAGAACCACCAACATGTTCATAAAGAGTAAACAGTACACTAATCCATTTTTCAGGTAGATAGGTAGGTATTCATGTAGGAGAAGAAAATAAAACAATATATTTAAAGTATATATTTAACAAGAGCTGTCCCCTTTGTATAGTCCTACGTCACTCCGGTTATGTCCCCGACATTACCCACCCGTCTTTTTCATCCTCTCATTCCTCCATAATTGTCTTCCTAAATTGCAGAAATTATGTAGATTTTCTCCATACCTGAAATGAAATCAAGCACGCCATCACCAAATATTTTCTAAAAAAAATACTACTTAATCCAGTGCACAATGGTCCAGGAGATGCATTTAGGTGAAAATTAGCATTTAAATCTCGACAGTTATTCTCAAGACAAAAACAGTCTTCGACAAAGTTGTTACATACGATAGAGCGCTCATTTTTATGTTATCAAAAATAGGGTGACCAAAATTGTCGATGAAATAAAAAATCTAACTTTCTTATCTCTATAGATAGAGGTAAACATAGTTCGACAATGTTGTAGTCCCAATTATTTCAGACATCTTTGTATAACAGTTTTGATGTAGAATTTGAAATATAAAAGTTAAAGCAAAAAACATGTTTGACGTAGGACTACGTCTTCGATTTCTATATAGGGTGATCACTTTACGAAAAATGTGACATGGTTTTTTCATGGTTACCCTAATGCAACTTAGACAGAAAGCGCTAAAAACAACTTTGTGGGAGATATTTGTTCTTTAGACAAAAACTATCTTCAACAAAGTTTTTACATATCCAACATTCTCATCTTTATAGATAGAGATAAACATAGTTCGACAATGTTGTAGCCCCAGTTATTTTAAACAACTTTCTAGAACAATCTTTTTTTTTATCTTTCAATATAATCGATTAAACGCGTTTTTTTTAAGTTGCATGAAAACACAGGATTTTTCGGCTTTCACTTTAATACTTCAAGTTCTACATCAAAACTGTCTTCGTATGACTTTTAGAGGTTTTCAATTCCTACATTTTGCGATGCAGAACTTGTGAATATCTTAATCATACTTAAAGTCATTGATGTTCTTTTACCCAAAACTCATGATTTAAATTTTTATTTACTAAAACACAAAAAATAACATAGTGTTGAAAATCACACATCATGTAAATTGAAATATGCTCTTTCAAATGCCGTCAGCAAACTTTATTTATGTTTGCTCCAGAAACAATGACAAACAATTGAAGAGAGCGTATTTTTTGGGAAGAAATATCAATAACTTTGAGTGAAGTTGAGATATTGACAAGTTCTACATCGCAAAATGTTTGTATTAGTATGCTCTAAAAGTCTTCCGAAGACAGTTTGTATGTAGAATTTGAAATATTAGAGCAAAAAAACAGTTTTTTTCATGGTGACTCTAACGTAACTTAGAAAACATGTGCTATATCGGTTATTTCAAGAGATAGAAAAAATGGTTCTACAAAGATGTCTCAAATAACTGGAACTACAACATTCACCTCTATCTATAAAGATAAGAAAGTTAAGTTTCTTATTTCATCGACAATTTTGGTCACCCTATTTTTGATAACATAAAAATGAGCGCTCTATCGTATGTAACAACTGTGTCGATGACAGCTTTCGTCTAGAGAATAACTGTCGAGCTCTAAATGCTAATTTCCACTTAAATACATCTCCTGGACCATTGCGCAGTGTTATTTCTATTTAGAAAAAAAATATCATGTAGGGGAAGAGATGATAAAATGAACACCCTAAGCAATATACCCTTTTTCGAAGAATATTCTAGCCTAAGTGTGGTTCAGGATATCGAACGATTTTTACTATAAAAAAATAAAAATAGTACATTTTTCATTAAAAGAAAAAATGTCGTCAAATCGAACATATTTTCAGTGTGCAGTTGAAATGATCACAGGTCACAGGAACAATTACACATATCATGCTAAATAGGATGAAACAAATTTCAAGGGAAATTCCTAGGATCCGACGCGCGCATAATACATTCGACACTGTTAGAATATCAACAAACACTCACGAGTAACAAATATGATTTTATTTCAGTTATGACTTTTTTCATCTTGAAACACATTTCCCTCATTATATTGATGACAATAACAAGCGAGTTCATTTTGTTCATATCGCTGATGCATGAACAAATTTGTAATAATGAATGAATGCGGCCCTGAGTGGGGTTCATAACTTCGCTGTTATTTATACTTCAAATATCAAAAGCAACAAATTGATATTCATCACATTCGAAATGATATTCGTTCTGGCAGTGAATTTTCCAAACACGACATCCGGCAGCTGCAAAGCAGCACGGGCTCAAAAAACATTTGGATAGAGACAAGCAAAAAACCGCGAACGATCCCTAAACGCTGTATTTATTGTATTGCAAGCAGCAATACAATAAAAGTTCGAACTAAATGAAATCCATCCGCACACAGCAGCCTCAGGTTAAAAGTAAACAACAGCTGATATTCATTTAGCTAAAATGAGATTCAATTCTGACGTCTCGAATTATCAATATGAAAATGACACTGGGTGAAAAAATAACCTTCAAAACATATTGAAGAATAAAAGTTCATTTGCTCATATTCACTGGTTGTCTGGATCTGTCATTTTGATTTTCGTTTGGAGTATATAGGTTTTCGATGCAACTTAGCCCGAAAATCTATGCATTTGAGCTTGGCGATGACGATTTTTTTCAACACTGCATTCGAATGGCTACCGAGAGAGCAATTGCTGTTTTTTTATTTATTATTTTCAACATTTGACAGATTCATGCATACAAGGTGTTTCGAAAAGCTTCATATATTCTAAGAATAGGGTGATGAAGAAGTATCAATTGGTTTTTAGTTAAATTATTGAAAAGCACTGGTTCATTTCACCAGCCCTGTTCATTATACCTACATTTCCCCTATATACGAAAACATTGAATGCTCTCAAATAGCCAGAATCTAACAAAGCGATGATTGCGAAAATCGATGCTAATAGGGCGTATATCACCCAAGAAATTCCTTCATTTTGCACGAGGCGCGACAATGAAATTTAGTTTACAGTAAAACCTGTTTTTTGCGGTATTTTTTTGTGCGATTTTTTTTGTACGATTTTTTTGTGCGATTTTTTTGTGCGGTATATGAGAAGAAGCATATTTGACGAAGTTATCATCCATTTAGTTTTGTTCGATGGTTTATATGCATTTCAGCGCGAAAATAGCATATTTGCATCTCAATTATTCACCTCTGAAATCATTCCCTTCCTCCCATCAAATGCTCTAAGTTTTTCTAAGTGTTTGCATGACTTGATTTCTAATAGCAACACGTTTCGACATGCAACTGAAAGCACAAAACAGCCACGCACAACCGAAAAGGCAAACTGTCCCGTTGCAAAGCAAAAGGAAATTGAACGGTGAACGGCATGGATTTGAGTTATTTTCTTGGAGGAAACTTCTTTTATGCGATCCCTATCTTCTGCACAAAAAAAGTATTTTTCAAAATGTGTACCGAACACGATTTTTTAAAGCTACTGGTGAAGTTTTGCACGATTTTTTTATGCGGTCCCTATCTCCCGCACAAAAAAAGGTTTGCCTGTACTGAAAATAATCGAAAATAATTATTCGACCCACCGTTATTCTGAATAATTCATTTAAAACTATCATGTATACATGGAAATACAAGAAAACTATAAGTTCTACAGCCGTGTCATATTTTTATCCCTATTTTTCTTATTGGACGCATATACATAGCATACTTGCGAGAATAGAAAATAATTGCGTCCGGAAAGATGCACTTTCACTAGCAACAGCGTACTTATTGTGCAAATGTATGGGAAAATGGAAATGCTCTGAATTTTAATCAATTCAAACAATTGTCAAACTATGTATAGAATATCAAATGAATCTAAGAGAAATTACGATTCAATTGGTATGGAAACCTTCAAAATCCGTTCGCAGCAAAAATAGTTATTAATGTTAATTTTATTTAATAAAAAGTAACATGTTTTCTGATTCGGCACCCTTACTGAGATTTGATGATGTTTGTGGGCAAAGTTGTCATAGACGAATAACGACTTAAAATGTTCTGTTTAGTTTAGTAAACGCATAGTTGTCCCATGTAACCTTTTGACGATTTTCACTTTTCTTCATAAAACGTTGTTTTTATGCATAATCATACGGAAAAACACAAAAAAACATATAGTTTATTCCTAACTTTTAAAAAAACAACATCAAGCTCAATTGTCCCATGTTGATATTCTGTTCATAACTGTCCAACCATGTATTTTTTTGTAGATCCATATCGAATAAGTCGGTTCAAGTACAAGAATTTCATGTCACACTTTCAGCAGGTCTAATACACTCTTTTCTGGTTTGGAAGAACGAACTATTTCTCAAACAAATAAAAAAAAGTTTAACAGAACACGTGTACACCTTGTTAGCGAATGCCTAATAACAATGAGAATTATATTCTGCGAAGGTGTTGCAGATCACAAATTTCTCCTTAAAACGATGTTTCTATGCATGATCTTTCGAAAAAACACAAAAAATATGTTTGTTCCCAGTATATCAAAAAACAACATCAAGTTCAATTGTCCCATGTTGATATTCTAGGCATAACAGTCCCACCATGAATTTTTAAACCCGTAATCAAGCTTGATTTATTCAGTGAGGGGATGTCATCACATTTCATTAAACAATAGTATAGTGCTTATGAAAAACCCGGTATATTGCTAAATTGAAATGCTTAAAGCTTTTGGTAAACAAATATGCGAGAAAACATTGATTGCGTTTTTCTCAGTTACTGATTTCGGAACATGGGACAACTATACGTACAACGGCAGTAAAGCTGATATACCTCATCACATTCTGCTCTTGAAGGGGACTCTAAACCCAAAGTTAATTTTTAACACATGTTATGGCATCCCGATTTATTACATTAAATGAGCCGAAAAATAAGAGAAAATGCTCTACTCCCCAAGACATGTATCATTTGTATAATATCATGTTAGAGCCAATATGTGCGAGCGAAATAAGAGACACATTGAAAATGGAAACTTTTCGTATAGTTTGCCAAATACACGGCAAATGAAAACGACAGTGAAAAATATATACAGGCAAACCTTTATTTGTGCGGGGGATAGGGACCGCAAGAAAATAACTCAAATCCACGCCGTTCACCGTTCGATTTCCTTTTGTTTCTCTGTTTTGCGATGTTGTGTTTTTAGTTGCATTTCGAAACTTGTTTCTGTTAGTAATGTCATACGCAACTTATAGCATTGGATGGAAGGATGGGAATGATTTTTAGAAGTTGATAATGTGGACGCAAATATGCTTTTTTTGCACTGAAATGCATAAAAACTATCGAAAAGAACTAAATGAACGATAGTACCGTCAAATATGCATCTTTTCATATACCGCACAAAAAAATTCGCACAAAAAAAACTGCACAAGAACAGAGAACTGCACAAAAACAGGTTTTCCTGTATTCTCGTTTATGCTCTTCTTTTTCCTCTTAGAAAACACTTTCCAACTTAAATTAATTTTTTTAAGAGATTTAGTATTATCACGCATTTGTTCAACAGCACTAGTAGCTATATGTATAGCCTGTTCGTGTGGAACAGCTTTGCATTCCAGCCGGCTTGGGTTCTCGATCGCCATTGCCGTTATATGAACTTTTTTCTTGGCACAATCCCAAATGGAATGAAAAAAGAAAAAATAAAGAGATGTCTGCTCCCATATCCTATTCAGCTTGATATGTGTAAGTGACCACAATACCTCCAACAACAACAAAATTTCGGTTTTTTCTAATGATGAAAAATGTACTATTTTGAATTAGCCGTTTGCTATCTTGAACAACAATGAGTTCAATAATATTCTTCGAAAAACGGTAAAAACGGTATGTGGACGCTGCAAATGGGCATGTTCCTTAGGGTAACTTAAAGCTGTAGAACCCTAGGTTGATTACTTGAAATGTAGTATTATATTATAATGTAAACCAAATTAAGAAATAAAAAGAATTTAAGTGAAAAACAAAGTTCCTTAGGGTGACCACTATGCCCCCACTTCCTCTAGTTATGTAAAATCATTTGTTACAACTCAAATTGGGAAATGAATGGTTCAATTATCTATCTACTCAATTTGTAATCCAAACATGTGCCCGATCGGTCGATGATATTCTGGAAAGTTTGTGTGAAAACACAAATATTTGGTTTGCAAATGCCAGGAACAGAACTACCAGATTTAAATAGGTGGCCTCCTTGTTATTCCATAACGACTAGCTATAACCAATATTGTTTGTTAAATACAGTTTAAAGTTTTTTTCAACCCCAAACTGTGGTGGGAACGTTAATTCGAGTATATTTTTATTTGTCTAGGGCAACTTAGACTTTGCTATCAAAGAAGATGTTTCTTATCTAATTGAATTATTTTCTTTTACCAAATTTCTATAAATAGAATTCGCTTGTCAGACACTCGTTAGTCGAAGATGAGCTTAAAAATACTCGTTGCAAATGATCATTTCAGAATTTTATTTCATTTTTCATTTCATTTTTATTAAAAAGTTCGTCATGTGCTGTACGAAAGCTGCTTTGAAGTTCAAGAAATGTTTCGAAACGTTTCTCTGTTATTTTCAATTTAGTCTAGATAATCTTTTATACAACGTGTAGCTCAGCATATCGTTCTATTAATCCTTTCGCTACGAGCGTCGTCTATATGCGACATCCGCCTATCACAATGCGTACCCTTACTATGTAAGTACTGAAAATTTACATGTGAACTAGTTCACGAAGTTTTACCAAGTATCGCTAATAATTTTAAAAAAATGTAAGGGGTTGTATCTAGGACACGATCGCATATTTTCGACGTAAAACTATTAATTATATTATACAATCCACTTTTTTACCACTTCGAATATTATTTTAAGAATGCATCGAAATTTTTGTAATAGATTATGTTCTTCGTCACAAATAAATTTGATGAACGTCTATTTACGTTTGATATGATGCCTAGGCCTACCAAAATATGTGAAAGGAAGAATTGTCAAACGATCATTGTATTTTACATTTCCCTCAAAAATTATTGCACATCTCATGTTTACGAAGTTCTCGAACCGCGAAAGTTCATTCACCTCTAGTATCTGAAATGACGATTTTCCCAGGCTTCTAATTTTAAAAGTACGTTTTAGGGAAACATTTTCCGGTCTGCACAACGACAAGCGAGTATAAAAATATTCAACACCAAAAAATACCCCGACTTGCATGTATTTACTAAGGGGATTTCCACAGATACATCGATTTAGAAGTCTGTGTAGGGGAAACCGTAAATCGGGCCAATCAAAACTTGACAATTAACGCTTAACGCTTGACATTTTACAGTTATTCAATTGTTCATCTCATGAAAAATAACATTTTATTAATTGTGATAGTCGCGTAGAAATATCTCCTATCAATTGATGCAAACATCTTTTCGATCTGTTAAGAAAAGTTCGAATCATAAACAATCGAAATACGGGTAGGGCTTATTGTGAAGTTTACAATAGATTTAGCATCGAAAAATTCATATTCAACTTGTGCAAAAGAGATCCAATTTTTAAGAAAAATAAATCTCATGCGCCGTTTGAACCGAAATCATATTTTTTATGATGTAAAATTCTGATTATGAATCTCAAATTTGAGAACAATAATCCAAGACAAGGCAGCATACTGGCATGAAATGTACATAGGAATAATTGCAAAAACTGCCGTTACTTGAATTCTACTATGGGTTAAATGAGTTCTACTTCTGCATATACAGTTATTTAGTCATCTTATTCCAGCAAACAATTAGTTTTTCCAATCACCATTGTATGAGTCAGCTCAATAATAACATAAAACCGGTGCTCTTATTTGACCTAAACATAGCTTAAATTTGCATAGATTAAAGATTGTGATGAAACATGGCTCTTTGGATTTCATTTTGATATCTGGTTAAACTACTCAACACAGCAGGTTGCGCATCGTTGAATATTAACTATCACATAACATTTTTGGGTTTTATGTTGTGCCACCAGATAAACGATTTTATTTAGCAGGTGTTCTATCATAGCATATCCAAAACAAGTTTCGGGATGACTTTAACCTGTTTATTGTTTTTTTAAAATTTATTGTTCCTGATTAAATTGCAAATTATTAAATTAAATCCACGCTTTATTCTGAGAAATCCCAAAATTGAAAGACGTTTGAATTCTGATAGATTAGTCTATTTCATCATTTTGTCGTAGTATAATATTTATTTATTGGGAGCAACTGATTTTTGTTCAATGCACCATAATTGAAATTATCATTTCCAAGTATTTACCTGATGTTTAGAGTTGAGCATATTTTTATCCCATATCCTATGTACGAACATTTTGGCCTTTCCCAGAGCACACATAGAAGCGCTATCCGAAAATGGATTCCAGACAAACCATAAACGACCTGAATGGCACACTCCATTAACAGCCGAAGCATAATTCTTCCCATTTTTATCCCTGGGTTTCTCGATGTGTTGCTAAATTTGTTTCACCGCGTCAATATACTCGCCACTCAAAAAAAAACATGCCTTTTTTCGTTTTCGTATGCAGGCACGAAGCTCTCACGGTGGTTTAATCGATTGGCGCTACGATATTTTTTATGACCCGCACCGATGAGAAGTAGCGCGACTATAAAGCTGAATATATAGTTTAAGGTTATGGTAGCTGGTGCCTTTGGTCGGTTGTAGTTGCTCACGTGTTGGGTCACGCTTTCATATTTATTATATCGGTTGCATCCGGATGTTGTCATTACAGGATTATCAGAATGGATCCACGTTGAACATACTATACCACAGATAAGTTTTAAAAATGTGCTAGGGCTTTCCATGACAATATTCGCTAATGGGAATTATTAAATACAGCATAACCTAGCGCCACCACAGGTGCTCGTGACAGCAAGTGGCACAGAGTGGACACTCTGTGCGCCACACACGGAATGCTGTCTTACTGATTGCGGACATGAGACCATAGTAGATTGATTTTATAACAAGCGAAATTTGAATGTTTAATCACTCAAATTGTCGACGTCTATCGGAAACTGCTGTCAGTCACGATAGCGAGTGATTTTGAGTGATGCCTCTCAGGATACAGGTTGATAGAGTTGCTCCAACATTGAAGAGTTGGGTTTTTTCCCTCGCTATTGTTTTGAAAGCTGATTGTATGATGTGAACGTGATAAAAAAAATTCCATACGCCGATTGACGACTGGAAACTTACTTCTGACACAATGAAGCAGGACGAATATAAATGATCTGTTTTGATTGCCTCTCGTTTACATGTCATAAATTAGATTACATTTCAGTATGTTTTTCAGTCAATTGGCGCAGTTTGTAAAGCATGCGGAAGATATAGCGATTTAAACTCGGCGGCAATCATTTGTCCAGACCGATTAGCAATGCGCGTTTCTGTCGCAAAGTTGAAATGAGTTTGCGTTGTCGGGAATAAATCGCAATTATTCTTATCAAAAACTAGCCCAGAAGTAAATGGTCCGGAACCACCCGTTTAAATCATATAGAGCACTAGAATTAAAGGGCGGAACCACCCGTTTAAATTATATTAAGCCCTTCTTACAAGGGGCTGTCCACATACCACGTGAACAACTTTAGTGGCGTAGGGGGAACGAAAATGTCCACGCATGTCCAAGGTGAAAGGGGGGGGGGAAGGATAGGTGTGCAGATAATGTCCACGTGGACACGTTAAACGATTTTTTATTTAAAATTATCTGTTTTTAAAATATATATGTATTCTATACGTATTCTCAATGTGAGTAAGCGATCAAACTTCCATTGGAAGGAGGATCATTGTTTCTACTTCTTAGCTACGTCATATTTGAACATAAACTAAAATTTGTGTTCTAGGCCCAGGTCTACGTAAGGGTAACTTCGACATGGCGAAGTGCTGATTAATTTGTATCTGCAGAGTGCATGTGGAAAGTTGATAACTTGATGAAATGACCAGAATATTTGAAGGATTTTCCAAATAATTTGAGAAGAATTTAGCCAAACGAGTGCCATCCAAATCTCTATAATACAGAGCTCTGCACTAGTGTATTGAAAGAAGCAGATTCAGTTCACCTTTTCTGATGGGCAGTACCCTCGTTCCCGAATATTTCCCGAATTTAGCGTCCATTTTGCGACGTTATCTTCGATACAGCTGAGTTAGGTATGCTCAGCACAGGAGGGCAGTTTTTAAGGATCACTTTGTCCTACCGAACGAAAGATTGGGATGTTACAAGTGAGATTTCCGTGATTTAGCACATATGATTGCGACATTCGTGTTTTACTTTTTCAAGGGGGCTTTGAATTCGGCATTAGATTACATATTCTGCACCCCTACCAAGAGGAAATTTCTATCAATACGATCCATGGCATGGTCGGAATCACAAGCGATAAGTCATCCTGCATCGAAAATATTTTTCTTCAAATTGGAGCATTTTAGGCATTCAAAATATTGTTTTCTTTGTTTTTATTTTGCAGTCAAAGTTGAGTAAAGAAGTATGTCTAAATCCTTTGGATAATGAGCCTAAAATAAACAAAAAGGGATAAAAAAAAAAAAATCCTTTGGTTATTTCAGAAAAAAATTTCAATAGACACTCGTTTCTGTGATTTTACGATTACAAAAAAAAAGCTCGATTGTGCAGTTTTACTGTTGTACAGTCCTTTGAGGTCATCGAAGAAATGTTTCTAATTTCAGTAGGATTAAATATTTAGGATGCATTCCTAATGTCGGATAGTGCATTATTTTTTGCTTTGGAAACATTCTTCACATTAAAACCATCAGCAAAGCAGATTTGTATTTGTCGTTGGTTCTCTCGAATGATCTCGGAAAGCGAGTTTAAAGGAGTAGTAATTTGTACTTAATATCAGTTAAGCCCAAAATATAAATGAATGAAAATTTTAGTAATGTTAGCCCATTATTTGATGATGTTGCCATGGCCGAGCTTTTACTGCAGCGAACGATTTAACATATTTTCAAACTCTAAGATATATTGATAGAAAGAATTGATAGAATTGATAATCAATACTACATAAATAGAATTTTGAATAAAATGAAGAGTGATACTTTGAGTGATAACTTTTCCGGCAATGTTAATGAAAAAGTCAAAGAATAGAAAACAACCGCTAATAATTACTAAAAAAGCCTATTTGCATTATTTTCTTTTCAAAGAAAGGCTATTTGATTTAAGATTAAAATCAGAGTTTTACGATTTCAATGTTGCAGGCTCCGAAAGTAAAACAGTTTGTGTTGCATCGAAAAAAAGAAGCGCTGCCTGAGTCGAGAATTTTCTAGTGTTATTTTGTTTCACGAGTACTCTGGAAATCATCTGGATATTTAATGCAGAATGGTCGCTGGGAAATGGTTAACAAAACATAGTTGCAAAGCGCCAAACTAGTCTTAGCCGATATATGGAATGGAACGCGTCCTCTGAAAATTCTCCAAACAATGACGGAAAAGGTTTTGTATTGTGCTGACCAGCGCTCTGCATAGTCATAGTCAACTGAGGACAGTCAGCTGACTATCTGACTGACTATATTCGTATGCAGTTAGTAATGACTTTTGACTTCTTCACGCAGTTTCTCCGCCAAAACGACTGAATAGTCAGTCGGGCGTTTAGTCGCTGTCTCCCTCTACCGACTCGACTATATCATTCCATTCTTCCCAGTCAAATTGCCCTCATTGCATTTTAAAGTGACTTCCCCCAAAACGAATTCGTTCCTCTCTCTTTCCCATGTATCTTTATGCATGCATCGATGTTTTTTGAGTTCAACGTGGTTTGACATACGTTACAGGTGAGCTAGATTTTTTTGTATCATACACGAAAATTACTCACATGTATAAAATAGCGTGCAGTGTGTGTGCGCTATTTTGCACGCTATTTACTTATACAAACGCGAGAACCTTTATAGCATACTTGATAAATGTCTAAGTTCGTTGGTTTGAGTGCACGATGGATAAACAATAAACCGTCCATTGATGGGGTATCTTCTTTTTTGCATCAGAAATCATGTTTTCGTTCCTATTTATATGGACGTAAAATAAGATTGCGTACGCGGGTATAAAATTAGTGTCAGGAGGAAATGGAAGTGTGGATTGGAGACAGTTGAATGAAGAGGCAAATTTGTATTCATTAGTCGAGTCAGTTAAAAGAACCACAGACTGTACAAGTTCACCAGCCATCCTCGCTAGTCAATTCATTTTCTAGTCAAGTCACTTTTAGTTGTGGGCGACTGCCGAAGCAGTTCTAGTCGAAGCAAAGCTACTGAGAGTAGAGTCGGTTTTCATTTTTCACCTTCGAAGTTTTCGGGCCTTGGTGCTGACAACAACGGTCAAGTTGAGATACTGTAGCTGGACAAAGTACAGTTAAGAAGTTTTCGAAATTTTGCCTACTTCATTTTTTGAATGACTCGAAAGATTTCTAGTCTCCATTAACAAAAAAACATGTTTTTTTTCTTGAATTGCTTTTTTATAATTGAAAAAAAAACTAAATATTATACAAGAGATTTAAAATTGAATATAGGCACAATACAATTATTTGGAAGAATATATATGGAAGAATGTCCACGTGGACAACAGGGGAGGGGTATAGTCAATGTCCACGCTTGTCCACGGCGGTGGAGGGGGGAGTCTAAAATCGTGCTTTTTCTGTCCACATGGTATGTGGACAGCCCCCAACCAGCGTCGACAACTGATTACGCCTGCTGGCATACTGCACATTCTTTCACATCGTCATTTTCATCAGTTTCAGTGAATACGGTTCGAACTCCAACGAAATTTTCATTCGAAATAAAACACTTTTATGCAATATAACAATCTTTTAATTTTATTTGACGATTTGATAACTTCACTTCAATGTGGAGAATGAACGAAATGAACGTGAATTGGAGTGTACGAAGATGAAGTGATATTCTCTTTATTGAGCGTGAGAAGAGAGTAGCACTATTTTCAGCCTGCATGAATTTGTATGAAACTGAAAGGCGATAGGCTCATAATGGAGTGATGTTGTGTCAATTGAAGTGAAGTTGTAAGGCCCTGGTTGGTAGTTTCTCTTATGTCACACATATCGGTTTTGCTCGATGCAAAGTTCGAGAGCAAAATCATTTCGGAGGATCGAAAAAAAAACTCTATCGAAAACAATTGGTTATCCAATATCGAAAGTTCTGCTTGCTTGCAATCCCACTCAGGTGGAAGTGAAAAACTTATGTACTTATGAAAAACACATGAAGAGACATTTTTTACCACATTTCTTCACAAAGCATTTTGCAAGTTTGCATTTGATTCCTGAGTTAATTATTTTGTCGATGTGGGACTTGAATTAAAGTGTTCTTAAACTCCTATCTCGTGGCCCAAAAAATTGTGCTTCATGTGGCAATCTCAAGGGTTGATAACGTTCGAATTGCTTCGAGCTTAAGGGATCGATTATGAGCGGACAATGTCAAAATGTCGACTGAAGCCCTTTTGTTTTGCAATAACTGATCGATTCTTTATTCATAAAATTTGCGGATGATGCAGCCCCGATGTTCATCCGACCAAACAATAATAGTGATTGAAAATGGGATCTCAAAAAAAAAACGCCAATGCGACAATGCGGTCTTAGATACAAGTCTCTACAAATATTTTTTTGAGAACACTTTACATCTCATTAACCAAAAATCCATTTTTCCTTTTCAAAATTAACAGCAAGTTTAGTTACAGATACAGCATCTCCTTAAACAAGGACAATAATTGTTTTTCTTTATACTCAAATTACGGTACAAATTGATAAAAACACGGGACAAAAAAAATTATAAGGCTCATTTAGCAATTCAGCTGTAACAAAGCCGAATTGATTCGTGTACATTTTAATCTCACGATAATTTTGTTGTATAATACCCAGTAGCCATTTAGGCACAATGTCGCCTTTTCGGCGTAAGAATATTCCTATTATTCGAATGTTCACAGTTGGACCATACACAGCCGGACTGCGGAGTATAAGGCTTCCATTGTAATGTTATTATTAGCATCAATTACCGATGCAGCAAACCGTATGTGAAGTGAGAGCTTGGGATCATCATCACATGATGATTGTTGCGTGGACGTAGAGCTTGAGAATCATGGACGAGAACGACTTTTCCGGGAAGCTGATCAGACTAATTCGAATTGTATGAAGTGTACCATATACAAATCTCTGATGAAACCGGTATTTCTTTATGGACATGGAGTATGGGCGAAGCTCGAAGATGACTCACAAGCGCTTGGCCGCACATCGTTCAAACGTCGAATTCTCAAAACAATCTCCGCTGGTGTACAAGAAAACGTAGTATAGAGAACGATAATAACCCACAAACTGACGCAACTATATGAAATGAGTGCTATAATCAACATTGTTGAAATTTCCTAATAACCTATCCATCCCTGAAAAAAAAAATGTTACTCTTCTAAGCTCGAATCGACTGCGAGTAATCGATTTTATAACATATCAACCATAGAATTTTAAAAAAAGTTTATGTATACTAGTGAAAAATACAGTTAAGAGCTTGGCTCCTATGTAACTGAGCCTGTAAAAGTAGACGATTTTATAAAAAAAGGGGGAAATAATCCCAGCGAGCGAGATGATTGGACAAAATGGAACAGGATTTGGCATGATTCGCTGAAAACTGATTTTGCAGAACTGCAACCATGAACCGGGTGCATTGCCGGAATATCATGAAGAAACTCTGATTTATAGATACGATTCACTGCCCTGATCATCATATGAAATTATTTGAAGAGTCGTTACTTTCCGCTGTTCGTACGATCAACAAATGAAGAACCGCATTCATAACCTTGACGCAATAACCTCGCTCAAACAAAAAGTGAATAATAATCAAGTTCGCTCAGCGGTCGAATAACATAATGTATTAAAGTAAATACTGATGAGCAACTTAATGATCTCCTCTTAGTCAGTATTTTCAACTGATTTATGAAACTTAATTACTACCCATCAGTTTGAAAAGTAGCGAGAATTAAAACCTGTAGTCAGACTGGGGAAAACACACAATACCTATCAGTTACAGGCCAATAAGTTTGCTCTCAGTTTTAGGTGAACTGATTGAGAATCTTCAAACAATTTACAATATTCTCACGTCAGACTACCCGGATCATCCAGTTTTGAATGATACTGTAATTACAGATATTACAGTAAAAAAGGACAGCTGCGAGGGAACTGTCCAATAAACTTCAGAAATGCATTGATACATTTGATTACCTGTTTCAGATAACAGAGAAACCGTCAGTAGTTGCTTTGCTGCTGTGCGGTTCAGTCGCGCGTAAATCACTCATTCGAAATACAAATTCACTGTTTGCACTATTTACACTGGGAGAAGCGAATTATTGCAACTCAAGCTCATTTGCAACTTATTTACTGGGTAATACGAAGTCGTAGTAGCACTGCGTAGAAAACCAACTGAAGCAACTTATTTCTTAATTTCGTTACATTTAAAAGTAATACTCAAAGCGATAAACAAGCGAATTGAATTATCTGATTTCTATGTCCTACGTCAATAATACTGTCGTGTCTATGTTTTGAACAGAATCTAAAAAAAATCAGAATATTCAGAATTTGGAATATCAGAATGAAATGGTTCTCTACGCTTAATTCAAAGAGACAATAACAACATACCAAATAACACTTACAACGCCTCTCCAGAACAAGTTTCAATGAAAGGGTACACATGTGTGGATGTCTGTTTCCTTCCCCAGCCAAGTTAATTCTCAGAGCAAACAAGAAGTATAAAGTATTTTCAACGAAGATACCACCGATATGGGATCTCTCTCCATTTACAACCACAAGATTTATAACCATCATTTATAAAACCAAAGAAACCCAAACTAGAAAAAGTTGCTACAATGAAAAGCACTTGTGGTAAAATTCCCGAAGTAAAAAGTTGCTTCATTAGGATGTCGTGGTTTGAACGTGGCGTTATTCATCTTCCTTGTTGTTTCAGAATTATCAGAATTATCGTACGAAAAAACATCCTCAATGTGTGTTCTGATACAATGGAACCATCTGAGGTTCTGAAAATGATTACCCGAAAGTTTCAATCATTGAGGTGGAGAATTGGGATATGAGGGCAAACATATCGGGTTTTTCTTTCGCGTTAATTCGTAATCCAACACTAGTGCGTGAATTTGTATTTCCATATGTATGTTCATCATTATCCAAATACTGAAAATACTTGCTGTTTCGTTTTGTCGATGTGACGATTTATTCACTGTGACAAAAATTGTTGAGGAAATTAGAGTCAGAAATCATATTTCTACCCGAAAGGGAATGGCTTGACAAAAGTTGTCATTAGACTAGATTTGAAGCATTTTTTGGTAATCGATTCTGGTAATTTATTTTTTTATTTTATTTCAATTATTTTTTATATTTTATTTAGAAATCGCAAGGAATGATTGCAGCAAGCGTTTTGTTCGAGAACTTATTTCTTATCATCTACAATAGTAACTAGAGTTCTGCCACCAACGTGTTCAATTTAGTTCAATGTTGAATCACTGCATAAACATTTAACGCCCCCAATTTCACATAATCAACTTGGGTGGCATCGGAATTGAATATTCTGTTTATGGTTTTTTTTTCAATAATTTTCTATATTTCGAGTTCTTGTTTGAGGAAACTCTCAGTTTATTGTAAATAAATGGAGAAGCTTACTTTTTATTTCAAGGACGCGGATTTTCTTATTATTAATCTTTTGATATGTTTTTATATTAATTTAATATTTGGAAACATTCCCTCCAAAACAAAATACTTGTCAACGTAAGAAGATCCTATGTCGCATAATTTCTAGATATAGGTGTCAGGGGATTTAAGTGTCAAATGATCATGACGATCCATGGGATCAAATGCCGCCGAACTCTTTTATTTAGAACTGTTGTTGTACGCGGGTTCAAAAATCTTCTTATTGATGGGGAACCTGCCGGAATATTTGAAAATTTCACCGGGTATTATTTCGAAACGATTGAGTTTTAAATTGAAATTTATGGAAAGAATGAAAAGATACCATCAAATAGCGTGGAATTAAATAAGATTGTATGGTACACATGAATTGTATACAATCGTATTCAAATCAAAACTTTCGTAACAGTACTTAATATTTATTTATTTCTAAATTAAAATTAAAGCGATTAAAAGGTTTTTTTTAATTAACAAAGTGGAATTTGTGCAATAAACTGTATCCACTTTGAATTTTTGTTATTTCTTGCAGTTTCTTCCTAAGCGAAACGCGCTCTCAACTGCATTATTGATTTGGCGATTGGCTTGGGGAACAGTAAAAGCATTTATATTTTGCTACTTTAGCTGTCATGTGGAATGCTGATAACTGATTTTTATTTACAGATAACAGTAATCAGATTTTTATTTATCTTCCACACGTATGCTCCGTGTTTAACTCCAATTTAACATTACATAACATATACAGATACAGGTTACATATTATGGAATTCATATTCCGGTCCTCATGTTCCTTTTATTATCTAGAAGAGTACGTATGTTTTTTTGTGTTATTTCCTGTCGAAAATTGTTGGTTGTTTTTTTTATTATAAAACACTTTTTGTCAATTGAATAAATATTGGTTACAGTCTAGTTTATATGGTCGCTGAATCGCGCTAGATGTTATGATCCGAATTCAGCATAGAGGGGTTCTACCGGTTGTTTTATATCGCAGCGTGATGTAATGATAGAATATCACGCACTACAAGTTATGAAATATATCCCCGGTCGAATTTATCATGGAGGAATGAATGTTATTTTGTTAGAAAAGTTATCTCGGTACTCTCAACTATAGAACCACACATTTTTTCTGAGTTTCTAGAGATATGTAAGAAGTCGATTGAATTGAAGTATAAAGTATAGGATATAATAAATATCTTCATTTAAAAGACTGGCCATTTGAACTTTATTGTTGTGTTCAGGCGCGAAATATTAAAAAAAAAACTAGAATTCCAGTGATTCATAACTATAGAACCAGATGAAAAAACTTTCACTTCTCTACAAAATTAACGTCAATTTGACATGAATTACAATAAGTTTCTATATCGTAGATCATCTTTAGTTCTTAATCAGATCAAATAATCCATTCGGGGTGGTTTTGATCAAGTTGCGCCATATTATAGTGTGTATCTCGTTCTACGCAGAGGATACTGCTCGTTTAAGCTCTTCAAATCACTTATACTGCTAGGAAGCTGCATCTACTATTCGTACGATCACTCCTCATAAGTTCTTGATAGGGTTTTGATTTGTTAAACTAGCTAACCTGTCCAGAATTTGAAGCCCTTATTCCTCGAAACATGGCATGACCTTCCGGATTTTACGAAATGATGCCAAATTACCCAATCATCACATTGTTTTTGATGTAAAAACAGCAGTAAATGATTATGAAGTTCTTCGTTGCACTTCTGACTGTTCATTCGTGTTGATGGTGAGCTATCTAAACCATACAATTTTGAATAAAATTCTCCCCAAACCATAAAAATCTCATCTGCGGGTCCAAAACTATTGTGGAAGCTAATCTTCTAGAGAACTTCACTAATAAAAGAAATCCAACTTGAATAGGATTTCTTCATACTGGAAGGACTTACGGGGCGTGTCATGTAGTTTTTAAACTCGTAACTTTGCAGGCGGCAGTTTGATGGTTTGAGGAAAATATTTTCAAAACAGCCTGGTTCAGGTAGCTCCTCATCAACACCAATGTACAGTCAGGAGTGCAAAAAAGTGCATCAGATTAATTTACTTCTGTTTTTGCACCAAAAACACCGTGATAATTGGGTAATTCATCAATTCATAACATCCTAGTCAGCTTGTTTACAACATCAAACTCCTATCAATTACTTATGAGGAGTATTCGAATAGTAGATGCAGCTTCCTAGCAGTATGAGCGATTTGAAGAGCTTAAACGAGCAGTATCTTTTGCGTAGAACGAAATACACACTATAATATGGCGTAACTTGGTCAAAACCACCCCGAATGGATTATTTGATCAGATTGAGAACTAAATATGACCTATGAATTAGAAATTTATTGTAATTCATGCGAAATTGACGTTCATTTTGTAGAGAAGTGAGAGTTTTTTCATCTGGTTCTATAGTTATGAAACACTGTAATTTTTTTTTCGCCCCTGAACACAACAATAAAGTTCAAATGGCCAGACTTTTAAATGAAGATAGTTATTATATCCTGCACTATATACTTCGATTCAACCAACCTTTTATATATCTCTTTAAACTCAGGAAAATTGTGTGGTTCTATAGTTGTAAAACGCAGTGTGTTACATAGAAAATAAAAAAAAACATTCAAAACATAAATTTCTGAATGGGGTTTTCGCAGCCACATTGCGATCGTGAGTTCAAATTCAGGGTCCTCAATTGACCGTCTTTGTGTTGTTATAGAATAACTACGTCCACAAAACAATCATCAGTGATCGAGATCGATTCAGTTCAGGCCTCTCTACATCCGTACAAGCTCTGCTTGCAACAACTTCGGGCTGATATGCTTTCAATAACACAACAATGATCAATTCAACTGTCTCCGCAATCGAGTTTAACTGACTAATGGAACAGAAGGAATACTCTTACGTCTGAATGGCTACTGTGTAATTTATCATATTTAACAGTTCGGCTGAAAAGTTTATAAGGTAACACAGAAAAACAATTTTTTTGTAAAATTCAATTTTATTAATGAGCATAATTGCCTTCGAGGAAGATACAGCGATTAGAGCGATCTTGCAACTTTTCGATACCATTTTTATAGTACTCCAAAATTTCCAAAATATTTCCAAAATAGGATCAGTTTCGGTAATCACTTCATCATCGGTCTCAAATTTCTTGCCAGCGAGCATTCTCTTCAGGTCTGCGAACAGAAAATAGTCGCTGGGGGCTAGATCTGGAGAGTACGGTAGATGCGGAAGCAATTCGAAGCCCAATTCATGCAATTTTGCGATCGTTTTCATTGATTTGTGATTTTTTCATTTTTGTCACAATAACAAAAGTTGCTTCACTTGAAAGATGGTGCTTTGTGATAGTCAAGTACATTTTTGCAAGAGGCGCCATCTAGACGCCAACCTTATGAACTTTTCAGCCGAACTGTTACAGATACGATAAACATTCAATATGTACACGATAAAATCCCGCTCCATTACACATGAAATGCAAATAAATCAAAATACATAAACAAGTAGGATAAAAACAAATAAAATTTCTGAATAAATAAAATTTGTGATTGATTGATAATCAATTTTTTTTTTTGACATAGGCTTTGACTATGTAAATGATTGATCATCTAGGTTGAACGAAGCAAATGTCCACTTTAGTCCACCAAGATTTCGAAGACCAAATCCCAAATTCCAAACATAATGATTTTAATTCAGAAATTTTACAATGTGAATGACGCTTAGATTCCTGAATAGCCTAATACTATTCATATGACCTACATTCATTAATCATTATTCAGCACCCAGTATAATTCTCTGCTAAATTGGCCCAGTTATTCATAGCATACCATCAGTCCCGTACTAAAATCTTCACTCCACCATTAAACTGTCTGGAAACACAAAAACCACCCGTCGCGTACTTCAAAATTCCGATCCTCATGCTACATTCCAGCATAGTCTAGAGAGAACGGCCAGCAGCGTGTATTTTTGTTTACAAATTCTCTCCAGCGGTAACAACGAGAAACAACACCGAGAAATTGCACAATATCAGCACCGGGATCAAAGGAAAGTGGAAAATCGCGGCGCCGTTTCAAACCAAACTGTCGTATAATTTATTCCATGAATTTTAAATAACTCACTTGAGTACTGCATTGTCCATGATAACACCAGACGAAAATGCACTTTGGATTAAACCCGTTTTTGAATGGACGTTAACACTCTACTCCTCGAAGCGTTTAATCTCCTTTTCTCGCAAAGCAGCGGTCGTAACCTCAGAGGATCACTTAAAATCACTTTTCACTGACACTGACACTTTCGTTATGATTTTCTGTACAGACATTCTATACCATCAATACATTTTGCACACAATTATCAATTTCGAATAATCAGAAAGCACTCCACTCGAATCACCGCCGATGACAAGAATCGAATTGAATACAGCAATTTCCATCTCTAATATCACCTCACTTTTTCCTTTCACTTCCGGTTGTCGCTTGCACACCACAGAGTGTAACGTTGTCAGGACACCACTCGTCCTCGGGGCGGTATATGTATAACGGTGTATTCATCCACTCAGACAGCTATCATAATCATTATCATTGTCATCATCAACTTTGCTTTCAGCCACCCCATAGCATAATCATTATTCTAGTCACCATGTCCCAGCAGCAGCAGCACATATGTGATCCTGTTGAGCGGTCGAAGGAAGGAAATGCCAGAACACCAGCGTTGCTCGTTCTGTGGCGTCCCTAATCACCCAAGCAGTTATAAATTATTGCATTTTTTGCTTATTATCCTTTCTCGTGGAAACCGTTTTTCTGTCTAATCCTGTTTTCACTCAGCGCACACCGACACAGCACACACAAGCACGAGAACAACCCTCGGAAAACGAAGCGCGGGGTTAAAATGTGCACGCTACCATATACCACGATTCGGGGTTCCTTGATGACACAAGGATGTGGGTAGATTTTTTCAAGCAGAACACGCGAATCGCTTAGGAGACTCAAAAAACGAATCCGTTAAAATCTTGAGAACGGCGCCACGCTAACAAACGGCACTCGTCGAACGCGTCTCAGCGTTTCAAAGATCACGAACGTACTGAGAATCAAATCGGTGCCGCGATTCAATTGGTACTCCATCCAGTTGCCCCATTCGCGCTGATCGCCCTCAACTCGTGGAACATCGAGCCGGATTTGAGATTCTCTTCTGCTCCCATATTTGGATCGGTAACGTGTGCGCGCTCTTGGCGGTTGTGCAGCCTCTGCTTCATTCGTAGGTGGTGAAGAGAGTGAGCATAAACGGATGCGAATGAATACTTTTTATGTTTCTTAAAGCATACATACGTGCGCGAGGGAGGTTTGAATGTGTGCGCCGGTCGGGAGCATAGAGTGTAAACTGTTGGTGCGTTACGTTTTGCTCTGAGCCTGGACCGAATGAATGCTGCTAGAGCTTGTGAACATGATGAATGTTTCGATCAAAATTCTCGAATGATACGAATAAATTTCTGGTTATCAAAACAACACTAAATGAACTAGCTATACCGAAGGCAACGCGATTTCCAGAGAAGTTTTTATTTTTCTAGATTGCCAAAGGAAGTCGTTTCGACTGCTTTTTAATTTTGATTAGAAAAACAATTATGTATATAAGGACATATTTTTTTTAGAAATGTTTGACTTTTTGTACAGCATATAAATGCGTTGATTATAGGTTGTAGTTACTTCCCCCTGTCATATGAGGTATACTGGGTGGACTCGAATATATACAGCCTCCAAATTCTTATCGCTGTTCTGTCGTTCTACGCATAGTTGTCCCATGTCCCAAAATCCGCAACTGAGAAAAACGCAATCAAAGTTTCCTACCATATTTGTCTACCAAAAGCTTCAAGCATTTGAGTTTAGTTTTAGGGTTTTTTATAAGCAGAAAACTATTGTTTAATGAAATGTGAAAAGATCGCTTCACTTGAATCAATGAATCTTGGTTACTGGCTTAAAAATTCATGGTGGGACAGTTATGCCTCGAATGTCAACATGGCACAATTGAGCTTGATATTGTTTTCTAAAATACTGGGAACAAACAATAAGTTTTTGGTGTTTTTTCGAAAGATCATGCATAAGAACATCATTTCATTAAGAAGGGAGTAAAGGGTGTGTCACATCAAATTGCATCACGGAAAAAACGCTGTAGAAATTCGCCCAGTAGACCGATCCTTTTGAAAATTTTGGACAGTAAAATACAAATTTGGCATTTTCTTTTTATTCATACTTCGAGCCCAAGCCCGTATGCTCGCACCTTCCTCTTTACCCCGTCCATAAGGTTCTGTTCAACGTCAGGTTGTAGTTTTTTTTGAACAGAAATCCATTTTCTCTTGAAGTCCGCCTCCGATTTGACAACTTTTGGGTTCTTCCGGAGGGCCTGCTTCATAATCGCCCAATATTTCTCTATTGGGCGAAGCTCCGGCACTTTGAGCGGGTTCATTTCCTTTGGCACGAAGGTGATCCCGTTGGCTTCGTACCACTCCAACACGTTCTTTGAATAGTGGCACGAAGCGAGATCCGGCCAGAAGATGGTCGATCCCTCGTGCTGCTTCAATAGTGGTAGTAAGCGCTTCTGTAGGCACTCCTTAAGGTAAACCTGCCCGTTTACCGTGCCGGTCATCACGAAGGGGGCGCTCCGCTTTCCGCAAGAGCAGATCGCTTGCCACACCATGTACTTTTTGGCAAACTTGGATAGTTTCTGCTTGCGAATCTCCTCCGGAACGCTGAATTTGTCCTCTGCGGAGAAGAGCAACAGGCCCTGCAGTTGACGAAAGTCCGCTTTGACGTAGGTTTCGTCGTCCATTACCAGGCAATGCGGCTTCGTCAGCATTTCGGTGTACAGCTTCCGGGCTCGCGTCTTCCCCACCATGTTTTGCCTTTCATCGCGGTTAGGAGCCTTCTGAACCTTGTATGTACGCAGGCCCTCCCGCTGCTTGGTCCGTTGGACGAATGAACTTGACAAATTCAGCTTATTGGCGACATCCCGGACCGAACTTCTCGGATCACGTCTAAACTGCTTAACTACGCCCTTGTGTTCTTTTTCACTGACGGAGCATCCATTTTTGCCGTTCTTCACCTTCCGGTCGATGGTTAGGTTCTCGAAGTATCGTTTTAGTACTCTGCTGACCGTGGATTGGACGATTCCCAGCATCTTACCGATGTCCCGATGTGACAACTCCGGATTCTCTAAATGAGTGCGCAGGATTAATTCACGACGCTCTTTTTCGTTCGACGACATTATTCCAAATTTACGAAAAATTGACAGTGAAGCATGGCCAACGTGATCTATACACTCTTATCTGATTATAAGCGAAAGCTGAAGATATAATTCCTAAAAATTAATTTTCTACAGCGTTTTTTCCGTGATGCAATTTGATGTGACACACCCTTTAATATTTTGCGATAATTAACAAAACTACCAATTTTGACGAACTGAATCACTACATTGGTTTGGCATGGAATGGCTGTATGCTAGTGTGCCAATGAATGTATGGGAAAAAATTTACCCCAAAATTTCAAAAAGTTACCCTATACAAAATGTTCACCAGCTCGAAAAACACCCTATGCCAAATATCAGCTCAATCAGACTTAAATGAGAGTGGCGCAAAGCGGTCAAAGCTTGAGTTTTTTGGAAATCGAAAAATTAAGGAAGGAGTAACGGAAATCAGGGTTCTCGAAATTTTTTTTGATGCCAAATGTCTTAAAATTGCATGAAACGTTTTTTTTTTTATCTGTATTATAGTGATTTTCAACTCATTTGGCTGGTTCGTCCCTTTTTACTTCCATTTTTGGAAGAATGTCGGGAGTGAGAATTGAACTTGTGACCTTTAGCGTGAGAGGCATGGATGTTACCACTACGCCAGATCGCCTCCACTGCATGAAACGTTAAAATCTACTGTCATATCGAAAAAAATAAATCTCGACGTGTCATGCAATTTTATGACATTTGGCACCAATAAAAATATTTTGAAACTCCGATTTCCGGTGATTTTTCGATGTTCAAAAAACTCAAATTTTAACGTCTGGAACACTACTAAATGAAGTTTAAAATGAGTTTCTGCATAGGATATATTTTCGTGCAAATCAACATTTTGCAGCGGGTTTCGAATGAAAAATCGAGATAACTATTTTTTTGGCACCCAAAACCATAGAATTCGTTTCATATACCGAAAAAAAACTAAGTCTCAGAGTGTCGATTTTTAACAAAAAAATTTTTTCGAGATGACAGTAGATCTTGACGTATCATGCAATTTTAAGACATTTGGCATTAATTTTTTTTTGAAAACCCCGTTTTCTTTTATTTTCCGCCAGGGAAAGTTACATTTTTCATAGGGTAACTTTTTGAAATTCGAAATGACCATTTTCATTGGCACCCTACTGTCTGAAAATACTTTTCTCACATAGAAAATCCGAATTCTTTCAGAAGGTCATCAATGAGAATCATGTTTGGTGAAAAAATTCTTTCGCATATGTTAAAATTTCAACAATAACACAGTCTTAGTTCTTTTTCTCTGTTTCGTGATGTTTGCCTCTATCTGGCTCCACTTCTACAAGTACGCTCGGTAGGACGATTTTGTTGCTTCCATTCGAAAGATGAGAAAATTTATTGTAGGATATAGTTGTGAAACATTTAAATTGATTGATTTGAATAATATTTTCGAAGTGAAAAACCTAGAGATTAGAGATTTTTAAAGGTTATCATTAATTTTATCCCAAAAATGCATAATAAACTTGTTTGTTTTTATTTGTTCCAAAGAACAAATTGTAGAGCTCTCTAATCACTCTACAATTTGTTCTTCGACACCCAACTTCTACCTTTCTTAATTCCACTGCAATATCATTTTGAACAATATCTGGTGCATCTTCAATCAAAAACATGTTTTTTTTTTATCCAAAATATATATTTTTATTAAGGCTCATATGGCGTCAGCCTAACGGGGCCGGGAGTTCAATATTTCGACAATGTTTGCTTACAACTATGTTAGTAATATGTAACCGATTACTCGCGGTTGGCTCGAGGTTAGTATCACAAGTGTTCTCATAATTGGTATGTTGCAGTCTTCAGTGCTCTGTACGTGTGCCCGACATGGGATACCTCCTATTGGGATGCAGCTGACCATTAATCAGCAACGCCCCCCTAGTCTGTACCCCATATCTAGCGTGGTGCGTCTTTCTCGACTCGAGGAATCCAGGATAGAATGGTCACTAGCCGGCGCAATCATCAGCTCGTGTAGAGTTGTCATAAGCGGTACAACCTTTGGCTCTTGTTGAATGATCAGTGGACTGCACAACCTTTGGCCCGTGTATCTGTAAAGAGTGTTTGTATGTATTGCCGCGACTAAGTAAAAGTTTATCGTTTGGATAGGAGGGATATGAAACGGGGACACAACGAAGGAAACATCATTAAACGTTGACATCGGCGTTTCTGAGGAACAGGTATAGATGAAGCAGAAGATCAGGATCACAGCTACCTAAGATATCCCGGACGGGGATCTCCGATTGTCTGCCTTGTGCTCTCAGTGCTCTAGAGAGCTGAGAGCGAGCAGCATGGAACCGTATACACGACCAGACAATATGCTCGATGTCGTGGTAGCCATCGCCACAATCACAAAGATTGTTTGCTGTGAGCCCAATGCGATAGAGATGCGCGTTTAGGTTGTAGTGATTGGACATAAGCCGAGATATCACGCGAATGAAATCACGACCTACATTCAATCCCTTGAACCATGCACTCGTCGAGACCTTAGGGATAATCGTGTGTAACCAACGACCGAACTCATCAACACTCCACATGCGCTGCCAACTTACGAGCGTATACTGACGAGGAATGTGGAAAAATTCATTATAAGTAATTTGCCTTTCAAAAAGTGTGCCTTCTAAAGCGCCCACCTTAGCTAGCGAGTCCGCTTTCTCATTCCCCGGAATCGAGCAATGAGAGGGAACCCATGCTAAGGTAATCTTGAATAATTTTTCGACCAAAACACTCAATAGTTGCCTTATTCTTGTTAGGAAATGAGATGAGCATTTATCAACTTTCATTGAGCGGATTGCCTCTATTGAGCTGAGACTGTCTGAAAAAATAAAATAGTGGTCGATGGGCAATGTTTCAATGATCCCTAATGCGTAATATATCGCACCCAGTTCAGCGACATACACGAAACAAGGATCTTTGAGTTTGAAAGAGGCACTGGAATTTTCATTGAAGATGCCGAAGCCAGTGGACCCGTTTATGAATGAACCGTCAGTAAAGAACATTTTATCAGATCTAACTTTCCCATATTCTGCCGAAAATATCGGCGGAATAGAATCGGAGCGTAGGTGATCTGGGATTCCATGGATTTTTTGTCGCATGGACAGATCAAAAATGACAGATGAATTGCAGAAGTATGGGAAGCAAACTTGGTTGGAGATGCCTGGTGAAGGGTGCACGTCGTGGGTAAGGTACTCATGGTATAAAGACATAAAACTTGACTGAGGAGTCAGTTGGAGTAGGTTTTCGAAGTTATCAATCACCAATGGATTCATGATCTTGCAACGGATGAGAAATCTGTAGGATAATTCTGTGAACCGAAGAGTAAGCGGGGGTACTCCTGCCAAAACTTCGAGACTCATCGTATGTGTCGAATGCAAACACCCCATGGCTATACGCAAGCAACGATATTGTATTCTCTCCAGCTTGAGAATATGAATCCTGGCAGCTGATCGGAAGCAAAAACTGCCATATTCTAACACTGATAATATCGTTGTTTTGTACAACTGAATGAGTCTCCTGGATGGGCACCCCACCATGTTCCGGTAATTGTTTGGAGAAAATTGATTCTTTGCTGGCATTTCTGTTTCAAATACGCAATGTGTCTCCCCCAGGTACACTTAGAATCAAAATATACACCCAGGTATTTGAAAAACATAGAGTGTTGGATCGTTTTGCCGGATAGGTGAAGCTGGAATTGGGCGGGTTCGTGCTTCCTAGAAAAAACGACCATTTCAGTTTTCTCCGTAGAGAATTCGATACCCAGCTTGAGGGCCCACGTGAACAGATTGTTCAGGGTATCTTGCAACGACTTTTGCAGAACGACGGGATTAGTACCCGTGATGGAAATAACTCCATCGTCTGCAAGTTGTCTCAGCGTGCAGTCTCTAGTTAGACAATCATCCATATCATTGACGTAAAAACTATACAAGAGGGGGCTTAGGCAGGAGCCTTGTGGTAGGCCCATAAAACTGTAACGAGAAGATTTCGAGCTGCCATGAGAGAAAATCATGTGCTTTTCTGACAGTAAATTGTACAGGAAATTATTGAGAATTGGTGAAAGTCCACGATTATGAAGCTTCTCTGAGAGAATTTCCATGGAAACTGAATCAAATGCCCCTTTGATATCGAGAAAAACGGAAGTCATTTGTTCTTTGCGAGCAAATGCGATTTGGATTTCAGAAGATAGCAGCGCGAGACAATCATTTGTCCCTTTACCTCGGCGGAAGCCAAACTGCGTATTTGACAGCAAATTGTTCGTTTCGACCCACTTGTCCAAACGAAGTAGAATCATTTTCTCTAACAATTTACGAATACAGGATAACATTGCAATCGGCCTATATGAGTTGTGATCGCAAGCTGGCTTGTTGGGTTTCCGTATGGCTATCACTCTCACTTGTCTCCAGTCATGCGGGACAATATTCAGCTCCAGAAACTTGTTGAACAAGTTCAGCAAACGCTGTTTTGCCAAGTCGGGAAGATTCTTCAACAAGTTGAATTTAATCTTGTCCGACCCCGGAGCTGAATTGTTACATGAGAGAAGAGCAATTGAGAATTCCACCATCGAAAAATTCTCATAATCGCTTTGAAGTGGAATGTCGCGTTCGACGTTTTGTGCAGGAACGGTGTCGGGGCAAACCTTCCTTGCAAAGTTAAAAATCCAACGGTCAGAGTATTCCTCACTTTCGTTTGTATGGTTCCAGCCACGCATTTTCCTAGCCGTATTCCAAAGAGTGCTCATAGCGGTCTCCCTTGACAAACCATTGACGAACTTCCGCCAATATCCACGCTTTTTTGCTTTAATCAAACCTTTTAGTTTGGCTTCTAGAGCTTGGTACTTTAGAAACCATTCCACTAATCCAGTTTTCCTGAATTTTTTGAAAGCGGATGATTTTTCAAGGTACACCTTTGAACACTCCTTGTCCCACCAAAGTGATGGAGGACGACGTCGGAAAGTGGTAGCCGGTACACGTTTCTTTTGAGCTTGAGTGCGCTTTCGTAAATCAAACTCGATATAAAGTTATACTCTTCGAGTGGAGGAAGTTCATGCATTGAAACAATTGCTTCAGATATTATTTCCGCAAATGTTCTCCAGTCAATATTCTTCGTGAGGTCATACGAAATATTGACTGACTCACGAAAGCTTGATTCATTAGCGATCGATAAAATTATTGGTAGGTGATCACTACCGTGGGGATCTTGGATTACCTTCCACATGCAATCCAGGGATAACGAAGAAGAGCATAGAGATATGTCTAGCATGCTTGCCCGTGCAGGAGGGTTGGCTATTCTGGTTGCTTCCCCAGTATTCAAAACTGTCAATTTGAAGTTGTCGCACAGATCATAAATCAAAGTGGCACGGTTGTCATCGTAGAGTGATCCCCATGCTGTTCCATGGGAGTTGAAATCACCTAAGATTAACCGCGGCTCCGGCATTGCCTCGATAGTATCAAAGAACTGATGGCGGCCTACCGTAGTTCTGGGAGGGATATATATCGAAGCAATGCAGAGGTCTTTGCCATTGATTTGTGTCTGGCAAGCAACAGCTTCAATGCCTGTCATCGATGGGAGAGTGACTCTATAGAAGGAGTGACATTTTTTGATCCCCAATAGTACGCCACCAAACGAGTCATTTCGATCGAGGCGAATAATGTTGAAATCGTGGAAATTCAGCTCATTGGCTGAAGAAAGCCATGTTTCACAGAGAGAAAATACATCGCAGTTAGAGCTGTGAACTAAAAATTTAAACTGATCTAGTTTAGGAATGATGCTTCTGCAATTCCACTGTATTACAGTGGTCAAATCCTTGCCCTGAATCAGGCATCGAGGGAAATGAACGCTGCCAAAAAACCACATTTTTCTTTCAAAAATGTTCTCACAATCGGAAGCAAACATAATACTATGCTTTTAAGAGGGTCATTTATATTTAAAGCATTTAAAATGTTGTCCACCAGGTCAGAAAGCGCAAGCAAGCCAGATTGTGGCTGTTGCCTCGACCGCGAAAAAGGAGCAGACGTGTTGGGTGCTGCTCCGGGAAGTGCTGAGGACCCCTGGTGCGTAGAAGAACCGCTTAAACCAGGAGGTACTTGCTTCGGTCTATTCTCAGCACGTTCGATTCGAGTTTTCATTCCAACTTGGGAAGTTTCGGTTTTCTTTCTGGGGAGTGATGGAAAAGAAGTAATTTTTCTTTTCCTGATGGCACCCTGCGATGTACCGGAACTTCCTGCATTGGGAGCGTCAGCAACAGGCTCGTCGTTCTGCAGAATGGGGTAGGGATTGTCCTGAGTCGTTGGAACGGGACTCTTAAGCATTTCTGCATAAGTCCGCTTGGAACGTTCTTTTAAGGAACGCTTGATTTTTTCCCCTCGTTGTATGTACACCGGGCATTGAATAAGATCATGAGGAGTCCCGCCGCAATGAAGACACATGCGCTCTTTCGGGCAAGGATTCTCATCATGGCTCTCTCCACAATCTGCGCAACGTTTTTTGTTGCAACAATAGGCGGCCTTGTGACCGAGTTGCATACATTTGTTGCATTTCATTACCCGGGGTACAAACAACCGAACAGGTAAACGAAGTGCACCTATTGCAACGTAGTTTGGAAGGGCGGAACCCTCAAATGTCACACGAAAAGAGTTTGTCCGATTGAGAACTCTTTTGTCATTTTTAAGTGACACAGATTTCAGTCGATCGCATGCAAGAATCTTCACACTTTTAAGTGAAGAGTTTTTGAAGCGACCGACACCATCGAGTATCTCTTTTCGAGTCAAACCCTTTTCGTTTATTACACCGTCTATTTCAACGTTGCAACAGGGTACGTATACGCGATACTCGATCGCAAAGAGATCACAGCGCGTTATTTCATTCGCTTGGGTTCTGCTGGAGACGACAACTCGTAATTTGTCTGGCCCCATCCGAGTAATCTCGGTAACTTCGGAAAATTTCTGTGTCAACTCTTTTGAGATGCGAATGACGTTAAGAGGTTTGGATTTTCGTCTAAAGTATACGATAAATGGGCCTTTGGCGCCATCAGGGTATTCTTTTAGACGAAAATCCTGCTTCTCGTCTTTTTCCTCATCTTCAGAGCTTTCTATTTCGTATACAGAATTTTCCTCCTCATCTTCTGTTTCATCCTCCTGCTCTTCAGGAGGAGGTTCATTATCTGATATATTCTTTGGCGTGGGTGGGGGATCCTCCCCGCCCTCTGCCATATTAATAAAAACGAAGAAGTAGACAACTGTTCGATATGAACAGAATATAATAATTTGGAAAATATAAATTAGTAAAAGAAATTATATTTCTATATTAGTTATTGTTGAAAATTTTATTTATTTCAATTTTTGTTATTATGTGTAATTTGAAAATGAAAAAAGTTCCAATAAAAGTTCAACGGTGATGTAAGAAATGAACACCCCTAATGCCAACGCTTGCCGATATGATAAACACAATGATAAACAATGGTATAAATCGAGCACAGAAGCTATACAGAATGATGGAAGAGGTAAGAGGAAAATAAACTTCTACTTGCCCCGCTGCTGTGTAGCGTGTGTGATGATGTGACTTGCTGCCGGATTGTCTCGATAGCGCACCACTTTTTATGAGCTTTACTCGCTCGCAGCGCACCAGATGAAAAAATACACACTAGAAACGGATGTAAAAAAAACACCTGTATCGGATCAAATATAGGTTCGACCGATCTGCTTGCGAGTTGTCGAAGCAACCAACACATGTTGTAGCCTTCATCTGAACGTTTTTTTTTTTATTTAAATCGTTTATTTTTACAGGCTCAGTTACATAGGTTTAAAGGAGCCGAACTCCTTACTGTATTGTTACTAGTATATATACATTTTTCCTTAATTCTAATGTTAATAATATAGGAAACCGATTACTCGCGGTCAACTCGAGTTTAGAAGGGTGACATATTTTCTTCAGGAAAAGGAGGGGATATGAGGATATGTTGACAATGATCACACTCACACTCTCAATCACACTCTCAATCACACTCATCACACTCAATTCTTAAACCTATCTTATATCTAATATGTATTTACATTTCATCTTATTCTTAAGAAGGGATCCGATCTCTCACAAAGGAAAAGGAAAAGGAAAAACTAAGGGTATAAGGACAATTACACACGAAGATCGATAGCTTTAAGGAATACATATATTTGGGACATGTAATCAAGGTCTAACCGAGCCAACACGTCTCTCACCGGCACATTGGGCTGCCTTCCTCGGGCCCGAAGGGTGACTACTAAATTCGATCTGGCGACAAGATACAGCTCGCACGACCAAACAACGTGCTCGATGTCGTGGTAACCTTGGCCACAAACACAAAGATTGTTGTCGGCAAGATTAATACGAAAGAGTAGCGCATCTAACGAACAGTGATTGGACATGAGTCGGGAGAAGGTGCGAATAAAGTCCCGGCTCAAGTCCAGACTTTTGAACCATGGTTTGAGGCTAACCTTAGGGATAATCGAGTGGAGCCACCGGCCCAATTCATCTTCGTTCCATTTGCGTTGCCAGTTAACTATGGTATTTTTGCGGACTAAAGAATAAAATTCATTGAAGGCGATTTGACGCTGATAAATATCGCCTTCAATTGCACCTACCTTTGCTAATGAATCAGCCCTCTCACAGTTATCTCACAGGTAATGACATAACAGCGTCTGGATAAAGCACTCAAAATTTCTCGTATTCTCTCAAGGAAGTACGGCGAGTGCTTTTCCGGCCTCACTGAACGGATAGCTTCGACAGAGCTAAGACTATCCGTTACAATGTAATAGTGTTCAACAGGTCGTGAGGCGACGCTGTCCAGCGCCCAGTGTATCGCTGCCAATTCAGCAATATACACTGAGCAAGGATTCTGAAGACTGTGGGAGGTGCTAAAAATTTCGTTGAACACTCCAAATCCTGTGGACTCATTCATAGAGGACCCATCAGTAAAGTACATATTATCACAATTGATATCCCCATACTTTGCATCGAAGATCGTTGGAACGATCCTCGATCGAAGATAATCTGATGTTCCATGGATATCCTGCTTCATGGACAGATCAAAATGCACAGAGGAATTGATGTAGTCAGGAAAACAAACACGGTTGGGAATATACGAAGAAGGATCAACCTGCATGGAGACGAATTCATGATATGAGCTCATGAATCCAGAATGAAAATTTAGCTCGATCAGCTGCTCAAAATTTCCGATCACCAATGGGTTCATAACCTTACACCGGATGAGGAACCGAAGAGATAATAAATTGAAGCGATCTTTTAGTGGGAGTAGACCTGCCAAAACCTCGAGACTCATGGTATGCGTTGAGGGCATACATCCCAACGCGATACGGAGACAAAGATACTGAATTCGCTCGAGTTTAATGAGGTGTGTTTTGGCAGCTGATTGAAAACAGAAACTGCCATACTCCATCACTGAGAGAATAGTTGTTCGATACAACATTATAAGATCTTCGGGATGGGCTCCCCACCAGGTGCCGGTAATTGTACGGAGAAAGTTTATTCTTTGTTGACATTTTTTACTCAGATACCTAATATGGGCCCCCCAAGTACATTTAGAGTCGAACCAGACCCCAAGATACTTGAATGACATAGCATGAGTGATCGGTTTACCCAAAAGTTGAAGCTTTGGTTTTGCTGGTTTATGCTTCCTAGAAAAAACCACCATCTCTGTTTTCTCCGTGGAGAATTCGATCCCTAGCCCAATGGCCCAGGTTGAAAAATTGTTCAAAGTATCTTGTAAGGATTCTTGCAGGTCGGATTCGTTTGATCCTACGACAGACACCACTCCATCATCTGCAAGTTGTCTTAGGCTGCAATTTTGTGTAAGGCAATTGTCAATGTCGCTTACGTAGAAGTTGTACAAAAGGGGGCTTAAACATGAGCCCTGGGGGAGTCCCATGTAAGAGACCCGACTTACTGCCGAATCTCCGTGAGAAAAGTTCAAATGTTTCTCACAAAGCAAGTTATATAACATATTATTCAATAGAGGCGGCAGACCCCGAGATTGTAATTTGTCTGACAAAACCTCTATTGAAACAGAATCAAAGGCCCCCTTTATGTCCAAGAATACTGAAGCCATTTGTTTTTTTTCGGCGTAAGCCATTTGAATTTCTGAAGAAAGCAACGCAAGACAATCATTCGTCCCCTTGCCCCTGCGGAACCCATATTGTGTATCTGAGAGTAGGCCATTCGTTTCAACCCATCGATCAAGGCGAAACAAGATAATTTTCTCCAACAATTTCCGTATACAAGACAGCATTGCTATTGGGAGGTACGAATTGAAGTCGGACGCGGGTTTTCCGGGTTTTTGAATAGCTATAACTCGTACTTGTCTCCAATCATCTGGAACAATATTATGCTCCAGAAACCGATTGAATAAGTTCAACAAGCGATGTTTCGCCACATCAGGGAGATTTTTCAGCAAGTTGAACTTAATTCTATCCGATCCCGGAGCAGAATTGTTACATGAAAGGAGAGCAAGAGAGAATTCTACCATCGAAAACTCGGAATCAAGATCGCACCTATCTTGTGGTATATCTCGAATAATTCTTTGCACTGGAGCGGAATCGGGACAAACCTTTCGTGCAAAATTAAAAATCCATCGATATGAATATTCTTCGCTTTCATTGGATGAAGAGCGATTTCTCATGTTTCGAGCCACTTTCCATAATTTTTTCATTGACGTTTCTCGTGAAAAACCTCCCACGAAATTTCGCCAATAAGCACGTTTTTTCCCTTTGATCAAGTTTTTAAATTGATTTTCAAGGTCCAAATACTTCTGAAAATTTTCAGGGGTTCCACGTTTCCGAAAAGCTTTAAATGCATTCGATTTATCTCCATAAAGCTTGGAACACTGGCCATCCCACCATGGATTGGGAGGCCTTCGACGAATAGTGGAACCTGGGATGGGTTTCGTTTGAGCGCGAACCGCGCTGTCATATATCAAACGAGAAATGAAGTTATACTCCTCCAATGGAGGCAAACCATCTCTGGAATTGATGGCTAGAGCAATCGCGTCCGTATATTTTTTCCAGTCAATGTGTCTTGTGAGGTCGTATGCCATGTTTATTGATTCAGAAGAATTCAACCCATTGGTGATAGAAATTTTGATTGGCAAGTGGTCACTACCGTTGGGATCCTGGATTACATTCCACTTGCAATCTAACGATAGTGAATTCGAGCAAAGCGAGAGGTCAAGAGCACTTGGTTTAGCAGGAGGTTTAGGTACACGTGTTGCTTCCCCAGTGTTCAAAACGGTCATATTGAAGCTGTTACAAAGGTCATATATCAACGATGAACGATTGTCGTCGTACTGTTCCCCCCAGGCAGTTCCGTGAGAGTTGAAGTCTCCCAAGATTAATCGTGGCTCAGGAAGGAGTGAGCACATGTCAACAAGTTGCTTGCGGCTAACCGCAGCTCTCGGAGGCCAATACAAGCTGACTATACAGAGGTCTTTGCCTCTGATGTTTGCATGACAAGCAACAGCTTCGATCCCTCCAATAGGTGGAAGGTCAATTCTAAAAAATGAGTGACACTTATTGATCCCCAATAGTACCCCTCCGTATCTGTCATCACGGTCCAAGCGTATTATATTAAAATCGTGGAAAGAGAGATCATTTTGAGAAGAGAGCCAGGTTTCGGATAGAGCAAAAACATCACAATTGAGTTTATGAATTAGAAATTTGAATGTATCCAATTTAGGGATAAGACTACGACAATTCCACTGTAAAACAGTGATATCTCCGACCTCTCTATTTAAATTAGACATCAAGAGAGATAATCATTGCAAGGAGGGGCCATGTTTGCATCAATTGCTGCAAAATTGTCTTTAGTACTGGAAGCATTGCGGTGACAATGGTTCTGATGGAGTCGGAAACATTAAAACACGTGAAGATTTGATCCACAAGGTCAGACAACTTTATAAATCCCGATTGGGAAGTTGAACTTGACGGAAAAACAGGGACAGTTGGGGTTTTTGATGTCCCCTCGAGTGCTGGGTCGTTCGAAGGTGAACTATTACCACGGAGGCCAGGAGGGACCTGATTTTGCTTAACCGCTGCACTCGATTTTTTGGGCAAGCTAACAGGGGGTATCACCGGAGGGACTTGTCCTTGAACTTTGGGAGTGGTCACATTTTTGCGCCGGGGATTCCCTTGAGAAATAAACGGCGTGCCCCCGTTAGCTGTATCCGCTTCCATTTCGTCAACTGGCAACGTAGCGAAGACATTGTGTGTATTGATTGGTTGTTGTTCTTGAGCCAGTGGAGAAGCGCCCTTCAAAATTTCTGCGAAAGTGCGTTTAGAGCGTTCCCTCAAAGAGCGCTTCTGTTTCTCCCAGCGAGCCTTGTATGTTTCACAAGCTGAGAGCACGTGTGGGGATCCCCCGCAATATGGACACTTATGCTTAGTCGCACTGCAGGATTTCCCCTCATGTTGTTCTCCGCAAGTGGCACATCGTTCTTTATTGGCACAATAAGCAGCCGTGTGACCAACTGACTTGCACTTTAGACAAGTCATTGGCTTTGGAATAAAAAGTCGCACGGCTAACCTCAATTTATCTACCATCACGTAGTCAGGGAGAGCTGAACCAGCGAAGGTGACTCGAAACGAGTTGGACGGCGTAAATTTCTTTTCTTCTCCTTCATGGGAGACTGTTCCGAGCTGGCGGCAACCCAAGATCTTAACAGTCATCGAGGGCAGTTTTTTAAAACGGCCGGTACCTTCACTCGTAATGTATTCGCACGTCAAGCCCGTTTCGGTTATCACACCCTCAATTTCGACTATGTGAGAGGGTATGTAGACCCGATACTCAATTGTAAAATGCTGATCGACAACAATCTTGTTTGCGTCTTTTCGATCATTCACGACAACTCGCAATTTGTTTGGTCTAACCTTCGAAATTTCCGAAACGGAGGTATACCTTGCCAGATCTTTCGCGATCTGCATGACTCTCAACGCCTTTCCATTTGGTTTAGGCCTGAAGAAAACAACCCAGGGACCAGTTCCGGGCGCATCTTCTGGATAGACCTTTACACGGGGAGTGGGAATAACAGGGGGGAAGGCGAGGACGGGGATTGAGAGTGGGAAGGCGAAGGTTGAGAAGGAGCGGGAAGAACAGAGGGAGAAGACGAGGTTGAAGGTAGAGTGGGATCGTTAAGGGCAGATGGGAGATTTGCTAGTTTTTTGGAGGGAGGCTTGGTAGGGTTAGCTGACTCGTCCCCAGAAGAAGTATCTTCCGTATTTGGAACACGTTTGAGTGACTTTTTTTATCCGTTAGGAGGGAACTAGAGTCAGAGACCTCCATATCCGAAGGTCCCCCACTCTCTGCCATTTTAAATTTTCACTTATATTCTAAGTATTTTTTTAAACAATATTTCACAATAAAATAATTCACAAAAACAAAAAAAAAAACTTATAATTATTAAATATTTTCTCTCAGTATATTTAATGTTATTCACCTATGAACGCACTCCAGTGCAGATGAACGGGAGCGTGCTGAAAGCTCGTTGGTGGTGGGAATGTGCCTACGACACCACTACACACAGTCGTCGGTGAAAGCTTACCCGCACTGTCACTGTTGGCACGATGACTCGGCGAAATCTCCAATGTCGGCGAAGCAGCGACAAAACAAAAACCAATGCTTGGCTTTCCGAGGATGAAAGCCTTTATCCACTTGCAGGCAGGGCACTTCACTCACTATCCAGATAGTGAAATGAACTCTTCAGCGGCAAAAAAACAACAATCACGCGGTAACCGATAACGGAACTTGGACGCGACTTTCCTTCGTCTGGTTACTTCGGGCAATCATCATCTGAACGTTGAAATATTATATTTTCAGCCGTAATAATCGTCCCAGCCGATAGGCTGTCCATAGTTTAGCGACCAAACTTCTACATTTTCGCTGTTGGATGTTCTCGAAACCGCCCCGCACGAAGCAACGAAAATATCGCAGCCACAAACGGAAGTGGCGGCCTCTCGCAAGCAAACATGTGTTCACCGATTGCCCGGATAGTTTGAAACATAGTAGACGATCTTTTAAGATTTTTGTACGATTGTCTGGTGCCTAGTTACGTTTGCCAGGTTATTTTTTGCTTTGAGATCTATCTTTCATATTTCAAAGCAAAAATCAACCAGGCAAACGTAATGCACCTGGCAAATGTAGGGTAACACGGGGTGAGTTGGACATATGGGGTGATTTGGACCACCCCTTTATCTCAAAAAGTACGGCTCAACTTGGATTTTTTTAAATGTCATTTTCTTTTATTATTGAACCGCATGTAACTAACGTAAAAAAACTTCGGTAAAATTCGACAGGTGGAAGGAAACGGTAGCATGAACACAACAAGCACTTTGATTGTCAAAAAATGTGAGTTTTCCGATCGTGGTTTTAAGGTTTTACCCGTTGATTAAATAAACTTTTCGTGTATTGTGCAGCATAGTTTTGTTCGCCTATAGAAGAGGAACAATTTGATGCAGCGAAACTGTAAGTTTGATAACAATAAATGAAATTAATTGCATTTTTATTTTTGCATGTTGTGTGGGGTGACATGGACACGTTTCTGTGGGGTGAATTGGTCCTACAGTTTTGAGGCTTTTATTTGATCTAATTGAATCCAGATGTCACGGAATTACAAAAAGAGAATGGGCAGACAACGTTGGAAGAAGGAAGAGCTTGAAAGATTTTCTTTGATCAACAACGAAAGTGTTTGAAAATGCTCGAACAACAGTGAAAAGATTCATGCAGAATTCGAGATGGTGGCAATCCAATTTTTTGTGGTCTGGAATCTGGCCAAGACACCTGGTATCCATCCCAAAACACTATTACTGATTGTAACATTATGTCAAAATACATTACATGATCATAAATATGTTTTTTTTCGATGAAAAACACACTGGACCAAATCACCCCAAAGACGGTCCAAATCACCCCGCATCAAATTTTAATGTCCAAAAATCATCTCTTTTATTTTATGATATATTTGGTAGTTTGAAGCTTGATATAATGATTAAACATTTTTGATTGAGATAAAACAAGTGTAGCACAGTACACGATGTGATATTTTTTATTTAGTATTGGTTTGGAAATATTACGCGATTTGCTTAGGTGGTCCAAATTCCCCCCTTTTCCCCTATGTCGTTCGACGCTAGCAGTCGGCAGGTCGATATCTGATACGGATTTCTAGTGATAATTTTGGATGTTGAATAAAAAATAACTAATGAATCGTAAGTGTGTTTGAATGTTTTAACAATTACGAAATTAATCGAAGGTGAGTGTGATAAAAAAAATGAAAAAAATTGAACGAACGAAGTGTGTTTTATGTTTATGCTGCCGAAACGTTGCGCATATGTCGTTCAATAAAAAACCTGAAACGTTTGTGACTCTTGTGCTTTAATTAGAAGAAAGCTTTCGCTATAGCGCTGCGTGGCGGAGTAATTCAAGAATATCATTGCAATAAAGGATTTCATGTCGTATATTCAGAGTATTCAATTACTTAGAAGACATAGTCCTGACCCTACCTTATCTATCTTGCATTTCTGTCAAAACTTTATCCATAATATAAAATCATTGTCAGATACAATTTCATTCAAAAATTTTTCCACTTGCAGAGAATTTGTTACTCTGTATCATTTGATATGGATAATTTTCACTTATATTTTTTTGTTTTGAAAGCGTTGCAAGGTTCCTATATTTGCACAACTCGATAAGGCTTGAGTCCAACGAATTGCCGAATGCAAAATTGCAATCCTTTCGGGTAATTCTGACTCGATTGGATTTCTGAGTACGGCCGAGTAGTGAATCAGTAGACGGATCTGGAAGCTCACTCTTTACCTTCGCGTACATGTCGACCATGAACTGTTGGCATAGTTCACGACATCGTGGATTGAGATTGTCTTGGTCGTGTCGAATCATCATACGATACACATAAAAATCCATCGAGAAATCTCCACTATTTTGTATGGTTCGTCTGCTCTAACCACATGTCTATAAATATTTATTCAAAATGAGAAATTCTGTTCATAATGAATGAAGCATCTGTGGCGGAATCTCGTTATTGAATGTTTATACAATATCCGTCTTGTCCCTTCAGAACGGCTGGGGGATTTTTCGTCAAAGAATTTTTATTCTGACTTGCACTGTGCTTACACACATATTCTAAAGCTTATCACTCAGAATACAAGCAAGGTGTGTACTAAGTACTAAATACTATTAAAAATGACGCAAGTAATATTACGCTGAGAAGGCGAACGTTGGGAACGTTAGGGCAATTGATGAAGAAGATGGAAAGCGTCGATTATTGTCTCTTCTTCGAATCACAATTTCTCGGGCCGCTGTGCTGTTACCTACCATAATGCCCGCAATGTCTTCAACAACATGAGCATTTGGGCATTGAATCTACACTCATTTCTTAAATCTATTCGTATATCTATAGTGTATTTACATTTCAACTTATTCTACTATTTAAAGCAAGGGGACGAATTACCCGCAAAGGAAGAAAAGGAGGGTATAAGGGTGTAGGGACAATTACACAAGAAGATCTATAGCTTTAAGGAAAACATTTATTTATTTATTTCATCTTTATTTCATCTGACTATATATCGTCATATTGAAAAATTATATGTCCCAATCCTATTCTCAACAGTTATTCAGAGTAAGAAAAACGTGTTTTCAAGGTAGAAATTCTTATAAGCGCACATCAGACTTTATTCTCAAAGAACGATTTATACATGAAAATGACAGCATTCAATATTTGGTTGGTTTACCATTTTTCAGAATAGTTTCATAGACACGGTTTGGCATTGACTCAATCAGATTATCCAACATTTCATGTGGAATTTTATTCCACTCGTCCCTTACACATATCTCCAACTCACGAACTGTTGCAAATTGCCGTCCACCACTGTAGACTCGCCTTGCCAGGATTCCCCTGAGATTCTCGATGGGATTGAGATCCGGGCTACGAGCTGACCAGTCCATAACCTGAATGTTTCTTTCGGAAAACCATGACAATGATTTCTTGCTTACGTGAATGGCAGCATTATCCTGCTGGAAGATGAAGTTGTCGTCCATAATGTCTTCTGTATATGGCACCAAAACACTGTCCAGTAGCTCTACATAGTTGTCGGAGTTCATCCTTGTCGAAATAGTGGCGATAGGAGTCTTCCCTTTTCTTGAAAACGCAGCCCACACCATGAGACTTCCACCACCAAAATTCCTGCTCAACTTCACTTCGGGATTTTTTCGTAGATCATGCCAATAATACGCGCAGCAGTTGGGACCATCAAGATTGAACTTTTTCTCGTCGGAAAAGATCACTTCATCCCACTCTGCCTTCCAATCCATGTGCTGTTTAGCGAAATTCAATCTTGCTTTAATGTGCCTTGGAGTGAGGTTTGGTTTCTTTGCCTTCTTCGTGTAAACCAGATGTCCAGATCCTCGCAAAATTTGGGAAACATGTCGTTTGGATATGGGAAGGTCCAGTTCTTGCTTTATTTCCGAAGCATTAAATTTTCCAGTCTCCCCAAGCTGAATGATGCGGTTCCGGTCGCGGTTTGAAATTTTGCAGTTACCTTTATTCTTACTTCTGATGCCATATTTTGGACCCTTCTTGAAAAAATTCCGGACCACTGTTTCTCCTCTATCGATCCTCTTTGCTATCTCCCGGTTGCTTAAACCAATATCCTTCAATTCGATTATTAATCTCCGCTCAGTTTCGTTCAAGAACTTTCCTTTCGGCATCGTGCTTCAAATTCAATTGCGCTACTTCACTGCTTAGCTGATTGTGGTTAATTCGTTCTCACGGTATAACCTTACCAGGATGTGTTGAAAGATGGCCAAGATGTTTACATATTGGTGCTCTTATAGGGGGCTGCCATACAAATGAAACACAAGTTTCTGCATTACTCGAGAATTAATCAAGCAAATGAAACCAAATTGGACATATTGGGGTATAAACGTGCAATAAATGTTTCAATGGTGGTTAGTCTCTCCTCTCTCTAAGGGGGGGCTGCCATTCAAATGAAACACACAATTCTGCATTACTCGAGAATTATTCAAGCAAATGAAACGAAATTGGACATATTGAGGTATTAAGGTTCAATAAATGTTTCTATGTTTCATAATTCAAGAACTGATCCAGCAAACTGAACCAAATTTGACATGTGGAGGTTTTAGGGGGCAAGAGACATTTCTAAGGTGGTTCAACATGCCATAGAAATGAAACACAAATATATGCATAACTCGAGAACTAATCAAGCACAATTTGTGATGTGACGGTTTTTGGATATGAGAAATGTTTCTATGATGGTACGACACCCCTCCAAACATGACAATTGAAAATTTTCGGAAAACTCTGAAGGAAAAAGGGAAAATTCGGAAAATTAAATTCCCATATGTTCTACAATTACATACTGATAAGTGCTGTTAGTCCATTTGATGTTTGCGCTAGCGAAATTGATCTTTGTTCGACACTGGGAATGGATTTTAATGTGATGAAACGCACTCCTATATCTTCGTCTATCTACACCAAAAAAAAGATCGCTGGATGTGTTGATAAGAGCAGAACTCGAGGAAGAATTGTCCGATTTAGGGCTGTCTTTATTCTATCATATTTTCTGTATAGAACATTTATTCCATGTAACGGAGATACATGTTTTTTGCAAGTGGTTAAAAAATCTTGAAGGAAAATTGTGTCTGAAAATAATCTGATATTATTATGAAGAGTTTTGTTAGAAATACTAGGAATTTTATAGTAAAAGATAAATTCAACGGGGTCGATTAAAAGATCAATCAATGAACAGTTCTGCGATTGGACCCATGAACTTGCTCATAGTAAGAAAATGTGAATGTTTGAAGGTATTGATAGAAAAAAAACAAATTATGTGCGGGACGAAGTTTGCCGAGTTAGCTAGTAATTTTATAAGAATTCGTAGAGCCGTTTCGGAGGAATTCGACCACGAACATCGTGACACGAGATTTTTATATAGATAGATAGATAGAAAAGTGAATGTATATATCTTTTTCATAACTTTAGGAAATATAATATGCGAATGAAGTATGCAACTCGATAAAAATCGATAAAGTAATATTTTCATTCAACGCAACCTCAATAGAACATAAAGCCTTACATCAATGATTTTACTTATGGCTTACTTATTTATGTATATTATATTTTCGATTTTTTGTTGCGTTATGTTGGTACTTATGTCATTCATGTTTGGCAGAAGTACGACATGAGTACCAATATAACGTCACAGAAAAAAAAAATCGAATATACGTAACCCACGGAAACATCGCGATGCTTTTTGAACATACCTCGAATGTTCAAATATATCGAATATTTTCCATCATACTGTTTTTCCATAGTTGAACATCTTAAGGTTAAGATGTTAAACTATGGAAAAACAGTATGATGGAAAATAGAAAACGATAGACATGGCGATAGTTGATGAACAAGAATTTTTCGATGTACGAAGAGTAAATTTCTTAGCGAGTTTCACCGTTATAATGATTAATTTATGCTAGAAAACCTAATGAGGCTGTGTACAGATTACGCGATTACTTTTCCGTGAATGTCAAGTTCTGATGGCATTTCCATTACGTCCTATTAGACATGAAATCTGATTCATAGTCCGTCCAATTATCTTATATAATTCTTCATTAAGCAAATGAGTTTTCAGAGCATGAGAGATGCAAATGGGATGCAATTCGCTCATCCTTCATTTTCACACGTCCCGGTAAATGATGTGTGACCTATTGACGCTATAATTTTAATGTACCCCCAGCAGATTCTCGTCCATCATTCGCAACGAGACAACAGAACTGCCCGATGATGCATCGAACGAGTCGGTTGAAAAGTGCACCGCTGCTTCATTTACTTGCAAAGAATCCCGTTTCAGTTATTGACCGCCATGCCGTCGCCAATTTCTCGCCGGAGGGGTGTGAATAATGGACATTAACAGTTTTCTCATAAACATTGCTTATTGCCCTTTTATTATGCACTTCCTTCATTGCATGGTGAAACGCGAACAAGAGATGAAGATCGATCCGAGATCGACAAGATAATAAGCTGAGTGATGTTTTGAACACCAGAAAGAATGGCGCAGACACGACACAACAACACAGGCGAGATACTTGTCCATTCCGTTTAGAAGTTTAATAATCGATCATTATTTTGCATATTAAAACGAATTGAATCTGAAGGCGGGTAACAAGATAAAATACCAATTTGTCTCTATTTCGGAAGTTAACGGCCCTGATTCTTACTCTGCTTCTGCACAGACTTTATCGGTGAGCATTGTCTATTCCCTTAATAGCCAATAAATCGTTTTCACTAATTGGTCAAGATTTTTTACTATCTCGCCAATTGGCGTTTTGACAAAAGTGAGATCATTTCCGACAATTTGTTCGTGTATTTTATCCTGTTCTTTATGACAAACAAGTTATCAGAACACTATCTAACTCTAACTATTACAAAGACTGAGAGGTTATACATTGCATGTTTTCTAGAAGCAGCGTGTGTCGGAAGAAGTTCCAAGTGGGCAAATGATATGTAATTTACGCAAATATGCTCGTACAATCGAGCTATCGCTATTATGGTTGAAGAAAATGGAGAAAGAAACCACAGTGAGAATTTATGTACAGCAGTTTCATAAAATAACTGCTTGCTGATATCATAATTTGTAAATATTATACCTAGTTCATGGATAATTCTTAAACCAGCGGAATTACAAATTAACGACCGATAGAGATTTTTTATGTTTTCTAGTTACATTTTTGATGACTGAACACTCGTTCAGTGACACTTCCTATTTGAATATATCTCGGACACCTTGTTTCTTCACTTTTCATGCCGATCACAAAGCTTGATTTTGATTTGTCTAGTACACTCTCTCTATACTGAGAGCAATAATTTGTTTTAATGCATGAAGATTAAGCGAAATTGATAGCGGCACGATGAAATGACGCCATGACGCCAAAGGGTTGGAAGCAATAAGTCGATAGACTGATGTCCGATGGCGCTAAAATGCTGGCGGTAATTACAGGCTTGACTAAATAAGGAAAATTCCAGTTTAGTTGCAATTCACTGGCGAACAAAGTGGCGGCCTGTCGTCTTGCTGAAGTGTGATAACAATTCCTCGTTGACGGTTAAGTGGTTCGTTGGACATAAGTGATAAATAAAAGCAGTGAATAATTAAGTTTTTCCTGAGCAAAAATATTGCTTTCGAAAGAATAATGCACCGGCGGTTAGTGCTCCCGTTTTGGTTTGATCAATTAGTTTCAAATTATAGCATTATTATTATTATAATTTTTGTAATATGCACATTGCACTTTTATAAATTGAACGCGATTATTGAATAGTTTACGTATATGTGATTGAATTTTCACGAAAAAAAAATTAAAAAATATAAAATAGGACACAAAATAATGGTAGTGTGAAATGCGTTTAATAAATTCAATAAACTTGTAGGAAAAAAATACAAAAATTTCTAGCGGTAAATCATGCTCCATTTAGTAATGGAACAACAACATTTTCGTGTATTTCGGGTTCACATTTTCGCTCTACTGTACAATTGTCTTTATATTTCAGGAAAAAAATACAAAATCAAAACATCCGCCACGGTTTCGAATAAATAAATAATTCTTCTTCGAATAAATAAATAAGTGTTCTTGTAATTTGGCTCATTAGGCGGTGCAAAGTTCTACCGTTTATTGTTTTGGTCATCTTATTCCAACAAATTTTCATTTGAGTGATGGTTTGGTAAATTCATCCTTTACCTTAAGTTTTGCTCTTCATAATTGCTCAGCATTTATCAATTGACCAGAACTGATGACAATTGGGTAGGTTGAGGATTTTCGGAACAAACTGGAACTCGTTTACCGTGTCGTCAATGTTCATGTATACTTTTTAAGTACGCGCCAAGTCAGCAAGCTTACATACGGACCGCAATGGATTTTGTAAGTGACTGTGCACATTTTTTCTCCTTTCATCTTGCATGATGATTGTTTCCAAAACACGTTCGATCTACGGAATTATCTAGGAGCTGAAAATTTAAAGAACAGTCCACTAGGAGCACTGTAGGGTAGGGCGGGGCTAGTTGACCATAGGGGTAAGTTGGTCAGTGGCGCTATCTTGAAATCTGAACGTCCAAAAAATTTACGATCTATGGATGAAAAATAGCGAATTGCTGATGCAATAAAATAAACAAATTGGAAGGACTTTTTAGTGAGTAGGTTAAACAATACAAACCACTTGCAATATAATTGTCATATTTGTATTTTGACGTAGAACTACGTCTTTCAGGAAGGGTGCTAAATCAGAAAACAGGTCACGTTTTTATGAAATAAAGTGAACGTTAATAACTATTTTCACTGTGAACGAATTCTCATGATTTGCATACCAATCGAATCGAAAATTCTCTAAGACTTGTTTGATATGCTATACAAAACAATTCGCTAATCTCTAAACGGTTTAAACTCATGAAAACTGGAAGAATTTCCTTTCCTCTCATACATACCCGTATTTCGAATGCTTATAACTCGAACATTTCTGAACAGATCGGAAAGATGTTTACATAAATTGATAGGAAATATTTCTACGCGTCTATCACAATTAATAAAATATTATTTTTCATGAGATGAACAATTGAATAACTGTAAAATGTCAAGCGTTATCTAAACGCCCTACCTATCAAGTTTTGATTGGCCCGATTTACGGTTTCCCCAACACAGACTTCAAAATCGACGTACCTGTGGAAATCCGCTGTGCAAATTCACATGCAAGTCGGGGGTATTTTTGTGCCCACCGAGCTATGTTTCCCTAACACGGACTTCAAAATTAATGTGCCTGGGGGAATCCACTTTACAAATGCATGCAAGTCGGGGATATTTTTGATGTTGAGTACTTTTGTACTCACTTGTCGTTGTGCAGACCGGAATATGTTTCCCTAACACGTACTTTTAAACTGAGAAGCCTGGGTAAATCGTCATTTCAGATACTAGAGGTGACTGAACTTTCACGGTTCGAGAACTATATAAACATGAGATGTGCAATAATTTCAGAGAGAAATGTAAAATACAATGATCGTTTGACAATTCTTCCGTTCACATATTTTGTTAGTCCTAGGTATCATATCAAACGTAAAAGGACGTCCATCAAATTTGTTTGTAACAAAGAACATAATCTATTATAAAAATTTCAATGCATTCTAAAATAATATTCGAAGTGGTAAGCAAGTGGATTGCATAATATAATTGCGTAGTTCTACGTCGAAAATATGCGGTCGTGTTCTAGATACAACCCCTTACAATTTTTTTGCTATTAATTTTCATTAAATATAATAAACGCTAACATTGAGTATCAGAACTCACAATAATGCATCGATTAATGTAGCATACCTGAAGGTTATTTCACTACACTTTGGGGCGAACGGCACGAAATAAATGCAAGCACGAAATTGGCTGTGCGCCGCAAATTCCTGATTTTGATACCAACTACATAGAAGAGAAACGAAATGGCTGGAAAAGATAGCCTGACTAATTTCTAACAACGGAATTCCACGCTATCGGTTGAAAAGCGGGAAGCTACTATTCTAAGCAGAGCCAGACTTTCGAAGACTCTGATGTAGTTTTCTTATAGAAAAAAGGTGAGGATTTGAAATTTTTATTATTTTGTTTTTTTTTTTACTTGACATGATATTTTTTAACTGATTTAATAATTTAATTAATGATGAAAGAAAACCTCTAATGAAAAAACATTTATTATTTGATAGAAAAGAACATGCCTTTATATGATAGACATGCACTATATATTGATCAACTTACCCCGTGTGTGGAGTTAGTTGGTCAAGTTATTCTGAAATATAGAGACGTTAAATAAAGCCTGTTCACTTTAAATTTCGGACTCCAAGATGATGCCAGTAAAAAAAATCACGTAATACAACAAAACCGATTGTTTATTTCAGTAAAATAGACTTATATCTTAACAGTTCACCCGTGGCCGAGTGGTTAGCGTCTCACATTATCATGCCGGGTGTTCGGGTTCGATTCCCGTTCTGGCCGGGGGATTTTTGTCAGAGAAATTTCTTTCGACTTGCACTGTGGTCACGCGTATTCTAGAGCATTACATACATTCAAGGCGTGTTATTTGGCTCAAGAAATTTCAACTAAGTATTAATAAATGACGCTAGTTGATGCATACGTTGAGACGGCAAAAGTTCCACAGGGAACGTTAACGCCATTCAAGAAGAAGACTTATATCTGAAACAAGGAAAGCTTACTTCGATGTCAATTACGTTGTCTGTAAAATTCACGAACTTTCTTGAGAACATCTGCCATTAGGTTCCGTACAATATCCTCAGATATGCTGGCGGAGGCGCTTTTCCATCTCCTCTTGAAATCATTAATACCATTCGCTTTCTTCTTAGTTTCGAATAGTTTTCGCTTAATCAGAGCCCAGCACTTTTCCACTGGGCGAAGTTCTGGACAGTTCGATGGATTTGCTGTTTGCGAGATCGCGTACCAACAGTGTTGGATTTTTGTACATACCCTTCCCTACCCTAATAGGTAAAAACATTTGTTCCTGTACTAAGTGGTCCAGGAAGATGTGAAATCAAATGAAAATATAAGAGAATATATTTTGCGGGCTAACTCTTTCTCATCCAATTTCCAATTTCAATTTGGAATACCCAGCTCAATAATTTCGATGCAAAAATGGGAGTAAATGATTTTTGAGTGTTTCGCTGTATTCTTGACTGTTCATTCGAGTTGGTGCAGAAGCTGTCCTATCTGAGAAAGTTCTCCCCAAACCATCGAACTTCTGAAATATCCTTCAGAACCATCGAACATCATAACGACTGTCTGCATGTAGAGCATAGTTCACGAGAAAGTAACACGACACACGCTCAAGGAATAAGTTCATCTCACCACAGCTTCACTGACTATGGTATCGGGGATGAAACTTGAAAACACAAAAAGGAAACGCATGAGAGCACTGAAATTTTAAACGTAAACTAAGTTTTCCGACCGCAAAATAATCTTAGTTTTAATTTTCAAGCGTATTTAATTTTTAGAAGATGATTTATATCTTTGCGAAAATCGAACGATTCGAGGGTTGAAACGTTGATTTGGTCCTATTTCTGACGTAGGACTGCGTCTTTGATTTCTATATAAAGGGGGTCACTCTACGAAAAATTTAACGTTTATTAAAAGTTTTCAAATTCATATTACGCAGAATCGTTCTCACGATATCTTCTTATATATAAAATTCTCGTGTCACGATGTTCGTGGTCAAACTCCTCCGAAACGGCTCGACCGATTTTAATGATATTATACTCAAAAAACTTGGTAGGTATGAGAATAGGTCGTAAACTATATATGATACCGCTAGGATACCTATTTCTTTATATTTGATACCGATTAGGGTGGTCCCATGCAAATAAAATCTGAATAACTTTGTTTTCGTATTTTTCGCATAAATTTGGCTTGAAAAAAAACTTATAACCATATATAACCAATTTTCACCCTCATCTCCTTTTTTTATCGCGATATATGTATTTTTATATAAACGATACCAAATAATTGATTCGTCGTTCGTTTTTTAAACAGGACGAATTTATTTACGTTGTTTAACGCCAGATGGCACTTCGTCCTCTTCATCGAATTTCACCCTACACATACGCAAGTAACCTCAATTCGACTAAAACTAGGAATATCGCCGGCGAGCTGGAAGCCTTTTTGGATGAGCACAATGAATTATTGAAATTATTCTAATCACACCCATGCTCGGAATGCAAAATAACAGTCACGCTATTGTCGTTAATCCTGATTAAAAAACCGATTGAAGAGCACGTGTGTAGATCCAATGCGCCACAGTTACTTTAATTATTAGGAACATCATTACTAATTTTGAATTAATATTTTAATATTATGTGGTTGGAGGAGAGTGCCCTCGATGGATTCATATGTGTGTCGTTTGATGAATTGGCGCAGTCAGGACAACGTCATTCTAGGATGTCTTGAGCTGTGTCAATAATCCATGGTCAACATATTTGCAAAGGTAGAGTGCGAACGACTGCGATTCCTATGAGACAATCAACAGAGGCGGTTCGAGGAATGATAGCGAGACGCTATCATAAGTAACACCTACACAGCCACTGTTCAAACGACAGCACGTGTGTTCAAACAAAAAAAAGCAGTCTTTAATGGGCTGTATTACAAAATTACAAATATTTCGTCCAACATGTTGCTGGATGTATACAAGATTTATAGAAGAATAATTAAGTTCGGACTGTTTTCTAAGTATTTAAACAACATCGAGTAATGATTTTCATCCATATTTAAGCAATTTAAAATTATTTTCGTGTCTGCTAATCTGATACAGATTAAATTGCTCCACGAATACGGATTACTTATTTTGAAATTTATTTTGCGCCGAGGCAAGGTTGCTACATTTCATAGCACGAATGATCAGATTTCTGAATGCAAAAGATGAATCCTGAGATCCCATCGAACCGGTCCATTTCTCTGTACATCATAGATCTCATCTCCATCTCCACATCACACTCAGGTTCGGGAAGCTCCCACGGTCCAATACAATACACGGTCAAATCTTCACGTATCTGCTCGATATCCACGTGGAATCTATCCTTCATCGATCATAATCAATTAATTTTATAGATCGTTGAAACATTTGAACACACATGTATTGCAACACATATATTGCAATACATTAGTAATTTCTTATTCAATAGTCAAAATATTCACTAGAAGTAATTTGTATGGCAGAACAAAGTTTGCCGGGTCAGCTAGTATGTTATAATATATAGCATTAGACGGCAAATTTATCCAGCATTTTCCACCTGAGACATCGACAGTGGAAATAAGAAAACAAGTGAGCACAAAATTGCGTCAATAATTCGTTCTATCTAACAAATTAGCAAGATGTTAAAGTAATCAGATGCAAGATTTCATGCATCACTCAAACTTCATGCAAGATTTCATCAAAGCAACGAGGGAAGTGTCACCCATACGGCGATCGTTCATTAATTAGGAGGAAGCAGCGATTATCATGCGAAGACTTAGGCGGCTCGCACACCGCAGCAATAAGCAACTAGCAAACTGCAATTCGCAATATACAACAGGCAACATATTTTGACGTAGGACTACGTCTAACCGGAAGATATAGGGGGTGAAATGGAAATCTAGGCACTGAACAAGTAGGAAAAAATGCAAGATTTGGAACGCTTATAACTCGAGCATTTCTCAATAGATCGCAAATGTTTTTGCATCAATTGATAGGAAATATATCTACGCATCTATCATAACGAATAACATTTCATTTTTCTTGAGATAAATAATTGAATAATTGTGAAATATCAAGCATTGTCAAAATGCACTATGTGCCCATTTTTGATTGGTCCATTTTGTGCTCCTCAAATCGTACCGACCAAAACGGCAACCAGAGCAGCAGCGAAATAGAACGAAACATTGGTCGCAGTCTCACACATGCGTAATTCTCGAGCCAGCCAGTCAGCTTAAAAATCCCCGCTCCGCTGCCGTAACGATCATTCTTTGTGTGGACACCGACTGGACAACATCGTTGCTGGACGGGCTGGACGGCGAGGGATCGAGTGCCTTTCTCAAGGCAAGAGGGCGGAGGTGGTAGCGCTGGAGTAGAATAGAGTAGAGTTTTCAAAGGGCCTTTCTCAAGGCTAGAGACGAATGAACTGCAAAAGTTTAAAGTCTCTATAATACAATACCTTCCTTCCTTCCGTAACGATCATTCTCATTCAAACCGTACACCACATCAGTTCGCATCACAACACATCAACAAACCAACCCAAGCAGCCATATCTGGACATGGCAAAGGAGAAAAAGTGAAGGGAAAGGCAAAATCCCGCTCGAACCGTGTTTAGTTTCGGCCGCCGAAGTGATCGAGTTAGCTGGCAAAGCTGCTCGCGACGATAAGAAAAACTGCATTCGGATCAGAACACATTCGGTGGACATCAAGACAACAGGCAGTTGCAGCGAGTGGCGAGTGGCAAACGCAGAAGAAAAAAGTCTTTCTTTTTACTTTGGTGGCAAATCCAGAACAAGACGGCATCGAGGGCGTTCGAAATGGTTTTTTTCAAAACCACGAGTACAAAGTTTTCTAAATTGGAACCATTCCATAAAACAAGGCGCTTATCAGGGCCATTAAACCTTTCAAAAAAGAGTTTACGAAATACAGTGCTTTCTAAAATAATATCCAAAATAATAATAAAACACAAATTGATTTTTTCATAATTTGTTTGCCAGGATCTGATGAGTATGTGAATTTGGCAGTTGTTCTGAGCTTATTGATAGTTGGGGACTTTCCTGATTATTCAATTTTCACCAATTCTTAAATTGTTTCCAGATTGAAAGTATAGTAATTTACAATTAGTTCGACATTTAGCTAATTGGACGGACATGTAATGCGACATATTTAGTTGAACATTTTTGTAAACATAGAGTTCGGGGTCCAAATTATTCGTCATTCGGTTCGGTGGACATCAAGACAGCAACAGGCAGTTACAGCGTGTGGCAAACGCAATCGCAAAACGGCAGCAGGTAGCAGAAGAAAAAAGTTTGTTCTTTACACAATTTGCTTTGGTGGCAAATCCAGAACAAGGCGGCATCGAGGGCATTCGTAATGGTTTTTTTAAAAACCACGAGTACTAAGTTTTCTAAATTGGAACCATTCCATAAAACAAGGCGCTTTTCAAGGCCATTAAACCTTCCAAAAAAGAGTTTAGGAAATACAGTTCAATGCTTTCTAAAACATTATCCATAATTCCTGATTATTAAATTTTCATCAATTCTTAAATTGTTTCCAGATTGAAAGTACAGTAATTTACAATTAGTTCGACATTTAGCTAATTGGACGGACATGTAATGCGACTTATTTAGTTGGACATTTTTGTAAACATAGAGATCCAAATTATGACCCCACATTGAAAGTCGACACTGAACCACTGTCATCGCAAATGTTCAAATACAGGTTAAAATCGCCTCCAATGCAACACTGAGTGGCGCTTCGGCACGTTGCATTGAATGTAATTTACTGTACAACATGTCACAAAGCTGGATGGGAAGAACTTTTCCAACTGTGAAAGCTGTGGCAAGTGGCAACAAATCGCTAAACAGGAAGGTTTAGCCCAACAAGATGGGAATATCGAGTGATAACAAAACAATAAACTCTTTAGATTGAAGATAATTTTGTGATCCTGAAAAGGACCCTTTTTAGCCTTCATGTGAATCCAACGAGCGAACAAATCGTAATGAATGTATTTTTTTGCCATCGCTCCCTTTTAACGCTCATTCGTTCGTCTCGTTGGACTCGCCCCTCTGGCTGAGTCTGCCGATTTGTCTCTATCCTGTGAGTGTGTACCGCTAGAGTATAAAATAAGCGGACCCCAAAAAAATATCTTATTTTCTTTCAAACCGTAAACCCGTGTGGTTGTACGGCATCGGCATCGTGGACGTAACAAAGGAGGACAAGTTAAGGGAAAGGCAAAGTCTCGTTCGAATCGTGCAGGTCTCCAGTTCCCTGTTGGTCGCATTCACTGATTGCTCCGCAAGGGTAACTAGGCCGAACGGATTGGTGCCGGAGCACCAGTATACCTAACAGCGATTATAGAGTTTCGGCCGTCGGAGTGCTCGAGTTGGCTTGCAAAGCTGCTCACGACAATCAGAAAACCCGCATCAAGAACAGAGCAGCTTCGGTTCGGCGCTCATCAAGGCAACAATTAGTTTCAGTGAGTGGCAAAGTGTTTCTCCGACACGTCGCATTAAATGTAATTTACTGAACAACATGTCACAAGCTGGATGGGAAGAAATTTTCCAACTGTGAAAGCTGTGGCGAGTGGCAAACGCAATAGCTAAACAGGAAGGTTAAACCGAACAAGATGGGAATATCGAATGATAACAAAAACACAACACCAAAGGTTCTTTTCAGAACCATCAACATATTCATAAAGAGTAAACAGTAAACTAATCCATTTTTCAGGTAGATAGGTAGGTATTCACGTAGGAGAAGAAAATAAAACAATATATTTAAAATATATATTTAACAAAAGCTGTCCCCTTTGTATAGTCCTACGTCACTCCGGTTATGTCCCCGACATTACCCACCCGTCTTTTTGTTGTTCTTCGCATACCAGAGCAATAAAAACCCCTGACATTATGCAAACAATCGGCTTAATGTACGAAACTTGTCAAAATATGGGCGATAAGTTGCTCTTCAACCGACACGCCGTGTTGCTCTGTAAAGGCGACAGCGATATAGTATTGCGTTGGTGTGCGAGATCAACAAAAATTAAATGGAAAAATCCATTGGCGATAATATTGCTTATTGCATGTTAACAGTTGCTAGCTGCTTATTGCTCCGGTATTCATATTTCATTAGTCATCTAGCCTGCGACCAGATGGCAGCGAGGTGAAATAACGTTTCTCAAGACCGAGTGTTTAGTTTAGTTTACCAAATTGGTCTTTTGCAAGACTAGAGGTGAAGCTTCTACAATTCAAAACATCATAATCATCATTCAAACTTGCTCACTCGAGCTATCAGACAGCAGTTTTTCTCAATGCTGATGTCACATACCGTAGCTTTGCTCGATTCTAATGAAGAATTAATTATAAATATTGTACAATATGGTGCAATTTTGTTCGGTGGGAGCACCGCGTTGATTTGCATGCCGTCTGGTGAAGAGTGCATCTGTATTTTCGCATCATATCAAACCGTCACCACGCTTCAGAAACAGGATCGAGAATTATAATGTGCTTAATGTCATGTTTTAATGTGATTTTAACTATTTATAAGTATTTTATTTCATTAGGACTATGCTGTCAGATGGACTTTGATTTAAATAAATAAACAAATAACAAATCATATCAAATTTGAATCTGTACTGGGGTGAAAGTTTAAAATTTCTAAAACGAGAGAGTTACGTTTGGGGTGCAGTCGAGAAATACAAGGTGTATGAGTAATACTGGTTACTTATTAACCCATAAACTTGTTTCAACAACTGAAAACTGCTTCGAAACCAAACTATTCAACTCACAAAAATCTATAAATACAAGTACATGTTTGAAAGTTCATCTTAGACCAGATTTATCGATATATGTTGTTAGTTGTCAGTAACAGTTCTCTTAATATTGTGTCCTGACAATTTTTTTTCGCCACAGAATGCATTTTCAGAATATGCAAGAAGCAAACATAGTGTAGAGCAGAATCAAAACAGTAGAGAAATATTAACCCTTTCACGTACAACATCGAACAATATCGACGTAAAATGATCACAAAGCTTCAGGCGTATGATGTTCGTGGTACTACTTCGAACGCAATTAGTTCACAATATGTGTTTGTACATCATATGGCGCCCATATACACAAGTTCAGCAGAATAGCGGAACAATTCGATGTGCTCGTGTTTGGGACATGCTGTTGCGAATCAAATCATACGGCAAGGGATCAAAAAGGACATACGTCGTTTCATACCGTGAAAATTGTACAAATTGCTGATTTCATGCGTTATCGAATAGCGTATTCGCCTCTAGCATTGAAAAAGACCAATTTTAAAAACCAAACTGAACAACCCGCCTTAGAACTAATTTGACAATTTACTCAAATTGCTTCGTGAAGTGCCCTTCATTGGGCCTTGACTTTGCTATCAAATATTTGTATCGAAAAACTTTTTATTAAATTTCTTTAATATTTGTGCTCGCCAGAAATAATTTCGCGGTTAACATTGCGGTCGTGTCTTGAACATCGCCCTTCCTTTATTTTTAATTACGACCCGCGACACCACGACTAACATGTGTTTGTGGCCCTTATGTAAAAAACGTTGAGTACCGCTGGTATAAATAGAAAGAGTAATAAGCAGTGCCGAAAATATTCACGTTCACGACATTCAAATACGGTGAATCTCAACCTATCTTGTATTGATAATCTACTGTTCAAGCGAGAGTCGATACATATTAAACAACACTATTAATGAACACGAGTGGGATGAATATCAACATCAACATGCCATGAAGTTCATTTATCATTTGCATCTTCATTTCCGTAATGATTTCCGAAACAGTTGAGAGTTAAATCGGTTAATGGTATGGGAAGGTATAAAATTCTTGTTTTTGGTGACTTCGACATTGGAATGTATAGTATAACTCTTTGAATATGTTTTATGAATCTACTCTCGATCGTCCGGCCCCCAATCACATGGGTAATGGGTGAAAATAATAGACGAACGGAAAATGAACCTATTCTTGTTTTGATTTTCGGTTTGATGATACTCAACCGCTTACCGCCGCACAACGATCAGCACTTAATGAAACCCATAATGTTGCCTTTTCCGGATACCTGGTCCTTTATTTTTCTCTCAATATGGAAATGAAACACGTTCTCAATAAAAAATCTCTGCAAGTGATGAGGATCAATTTGGCTTTAGTGATAATCATCTGAAATTATCGACAGTAAGGAAAGTGCGTGAATGCAGGCTTTTTTAAATTAATTCGTGCTGTTTTCGTTTAATATACTGCTCGACAAAGTTCACGCGTCTCGAACCTTGTGTTATACTCATTATGACAGATATGATGTTGAGTATCAACAGAAGAGAATTCATCCGACACTGGCAAAAAGTTAGTTCCTCCATTCGTGAATAAATTTTGATAATTTGTGGCACTGGTAATAAGTGTTTTGTGTTGTCTCACATCTCGACTTAGCCATTGAATTAATAAGTTGAGCGAAATATTCAAAGCTGAAACACACGAATTTAGTCAGATTAATTCGAAAGCTAGAACAGTTTATCTTACTCAAAACAGTACATCAAAAACCTAAGATCGTGAGATCATACTTTGGCAATTTTGAACAGCATCTGAAGGTGTCCACAAGGTGTCTACACTTTTGTTGAAGCTGTAGAAACAGAAGCTATTGAACTTGATGAGAGCAGGCGAATAACTTTTAAAAGCTTCTGTTGCATTGAATCGATAAACGGTAGTACAACGAAAGTTTAAATCAAGAGGAAAAATATAAACAACAGTATAAATGAAAACTCATCCGAAGGCTTGAAATTTTTTCGCGCGTTGACAGTTATCTAGTGTTTAAATTGTTCCCTTATGCGCCTGCTCATTGCAACCATTTCATTTTTATGTGTATCATACGTATACTCGACAAAAAATTAGAAGAACACCTTGCAACATCAAGATTTTTGATCAGCTGTAATTCCGTGAAAAATCAACGCACAAAGAATGCTCTTAGAACGGATGTCATTTTAAATCATTTTAAAGGCTTTAGATACTAGTTTGAGAATATAAGCTTTTACAAAAAAACTAAAATTTTAACATCGGCGATACCAGGAAATGAAGTCCGATTGAGCTAATATTTTGCATTGGATATTTTATCGTGTAAATCAACACGAAGTTCCATATGAAAAATCGAGATAATTATTTCCATTGGCACCCTAAATCCAACGTTCCAATGCTTCGTATTCCAAAAGAAACTAAGTCCCAGAGTGTCGATTTTTGACAATTTTTTTTTTTCGAAATGACAGTAGACATTTAAGACATTTGGCATCAAAAAAATTTTTTTTAAACTCTGATTTTCATTCGATTCTTCGAGTTTTCAAAAAATTTAAACTTTGACCGCTTTGCGCCGCTCTCCCTTAAGTTCGATTGAGCTGACTTTTTGTATAGGGTGTTTTTGCAAGGTGTTGAAGATTTTTTCTGGAGTTACTTAGTTAGAAATTGGAGATGACCATTTTCATTAGCACTCTAGTGTACATCTAATCTCTCAAAAACAAAATGTTTCCAGGTGCTCCTTTAATTTTATGTCGAGTTTTTTTGTATTATATTATACCGGTGTACCGGTAAGTTTCTTAGGTTTTACAACAGATGGCGTAACTTGATTATTATTCCAGTGAATCAAATTTCCAGACATTCGTTGAAAAGCTACTGTCATTGCGCGTCCTTTTCAGTATATGTCAAAAAGTTGAAGCGTAAACAAGATAGTTTTTTTCCACTTAGAATATGTCGAATTTCGTACCAACGAGAGTGTTTTTGCGGGGAGTGTTACTTCACTATTTCAATATGAAGAAAAAAGTTGTGGAAAGTCATCGCATTTTGGTGGAAGTTTATGGTGACCATGCTCCAACTGAGCGAACGTGTCGGACGTGGTTTGCACGGTTTAAAAGTGATAATTTCGACTTGGAAGACAAAGAACGTTCCGGACCGCCAAAAAAGTTTAAAGATGAAGAATTGAAGGCTTTACTCGGTCAAGATTCATCACAAACGCAACAAGTGCACTTGGAGTAGCTCAGCAAATCATATCCAATCGTTCAAAAGCAATGGAAATGATCCGAAAGATAGGACATTGGGTGCCGTATGACTTTAAGCCACGAGACGTCGAACGCTGTTTTTTCACGTGCGAACAACTGCTCCAACGGCATAAAACAAAGGGTTTTTTGCATCGAATCGTTACTGACGATGAAAGGCGGGTCCATTAAGAGAATCCTAACGTCGGGCAACGTATGGATACCCCGGTCATGCATCAACATCGACGGCCGCGCGGCCGAAAGAAAAACGGCCACAATACGAGCAAAGACAGTTAAGGAAGTTATTTTGCAGCACGACAATGCTCGGCCGCATGTCGCGAAACCGGTCAAAGCATAATTGGAAAAGTTGGAATGGGAGGTCCTATCCCACCCGTCGTATTCTCCAGACATTGCTCCGTTCGATTACTGCCTTTTCCGATCGATGCACGATGGCCTGGTTGACCAGTACTTCTCCAATTTTGATGAAGTCAAAAATTGGATCGATTCGTGTTTAGCCGACAAACCGGCCGATTATTGACGTAGGACTACGTCTAACCGGAAGATATAGGGGGTGAAATGGAAATCTAGGCACTGAACAAGTAGGAAAAAATGCAAGATTTGGAACGCTTATAACTCGAGCATTTCTCAATAGATCGCAAAGGTTTTTGCATCAATTGATAGGAAATATATCTACGCATCTATCATAACGAATAACATTTCATTTTTCTTGAGATAAATAATTGAATAATTGTGAAATATCAAGCATTGTCAAAATGCACTATGTGCCCATTTTTGATTGGTCCATTTTGTGCTCCTCAAATCGAACCGACCAAAACGGGCAACCAGAGCAGCAGCGAAATAGAATGAACCACGATTGGAAAGGAAAAAGAAAAAAATGAACGAAACATTGGTCGCAGTCTCACACATGCGAAATTCTCGAGCCAGCCAGTCAGCTTAAAAATCCCCGCTCCGCTGCCGTAACGATCATTCTCATTCAAACCGTACACCACATCGGTTCGCGTGCTCCCGTGGCCGAGTGGTTAGCGTCATAACTAACATGCCGGGTGTTCGGGTTCGATTCCCGTTCTGGTCGGGGGAATTTTTCGTCAAAGAAATTTCCTCCGCCTTGCACTGTGATCACGCGTATTCTAGAGCTTGCCACTCAGAATGCATTCAAGGCGTGTTATTTGGCATAGAAATCTCAACTAAGTACTAATAAAAATGACGCAAGTAATACTACGTTGAGACGGCGAAGTTCCTCTAGGAACGTTAGTGCCATTGAAGAAGAAGAAGACATCGGTTCGCATCACAACACATCAACAAACCAACCCAAGCAGCCATGTCTGGACATGGCAAAGGAGGAAAAGTGAAGGGAAAGGCAAAATCCGGCTCGAACCGTGTTGATCTGGAGTTCCCCGCAAGGGTAGCTAGGCCGAGCGCGTTAGTACCAGTGCACCAGTCCACCTAGCCGGCGGTATATAGTTTCGGCCGCCGAAGGGATCGAGTTAGCTGGTAAAGCTGCTCGCGACGATAAGAAAACCCGCATTCGGAACAGAACACATTCGGTTCGGTGGATATCAAGACAACAGGCAGTTGCAGCGAGTGGCGAGTGGCAAACGCAATCGCAAAACGGCATCAGGTAGCAGAAGAAAAAAGTTTGTTCTTTATACACACTGCTTTGGTGGCAAATCCAGAACAAGGCGGCATCGAGGGCGTTCGAAATGTTTTTTTTTCAAAACCACGAGTACTAAGTTTTCTAAATTTGAACCATTCCATAAAACAAGGCGCTTTTCAGGGCCATTAAACCTTCCAAACAAGAGTTTAGGAAATACAGTTCAATGCTTTCTAAAACAATATCCAAAATAATAATAAAACACAAATTGATTTTTTCATAATTTGTTTGCCAGGATATGCTGAGTATGTGAATTTGGCAGTTGTTCTGAGCTTATTGATTTTCACCAATTCTTAAATTGCTTCTAGATTGAAAGTACAGTAATTTACACTTATCTCGACATTTAGCTAATTGGTCGGACCAGTAATGCGACATATTTATTTGGACATTTTTGTTAACATAGAGTTCGGGGTCCAAATTATGACCCCACATTGAAGGTCGACACTGTACCACTGTCATCGCAAATGTTCAATTACAGGTTAAAATTACCTCCAATCCGATACTGAGTGGTGGTAATGCGACGTGCCATTGAATGTAATTTACTGTAAAATATGTCACAAGCTGGATGGGAAGAAATTTTCCAACTGTGAAAGCTGTGGCGAGTGTAAACAAATCGCTAAACAGGAAGGTTTAGCCGAACAAGATGGGGATATCGAGTGATAGCAAAACAATAAACTCTTTAGATTGAAGATAATTTTGTGATCCTGAAAAGGACCCTTTTTAGCCTGCATGTGAATCCAACGAGCGAACAAATCGTAATGAATGTATTTTTTTGCCATCGCTCCCTTTTAACGCTCATTCGTTCGTCTCGTTGGACTCGCCCCTCTGGCTGAGTCTGCCGATTTGTCTCTATCCTGTGAGTGTGTACCGCTAGAGTATAAAACACGCGGACCCCAAAAAAATATCTTATTTTCTTTCAAACCGTAAACCCGTGTGGTTGTACGGCATCGGCATCGTGGACGTAACAAAGGAGGACAAGTTAAGGGAAAGGCAAAGTCTCACTCGAACCGTGCAGGTCTCCAGTTCCCTGTTGGTCGCATTCACTGATTGCTCGGCAAGGGTAACTAGGACGAATGGATTGGTGCCGGAGCACCAGTATACCTAACAGCGATTATAGAGTTTCAGCCGTCGGAGTGCTCGAGTTGGCTTGCAGCTGCTCACGACAATCAGAAAACCCGCATCAAGAACAGAGCAGCTTCGGTTCGGCGCTCATCAAGGCAACAATTAGTTTCAGTGAGTGGCAAAGTGTTTCTCCGGCACGTCGCATCAAATGTAATTTACTAAACAACTTGTCACAAGCTGGATGGGAAGAAATTTTCCTACTGTGAAAGCTGTGGCGAGTGGCAAACGCAATAGCTAAACAGGAAGGTTTAACCGAACAAGATGGGAATATCGAGTGATAACAAAAACACAACACCAAAGGTTCTTTTCAGAACCATAAACATATTCATGAAGAGTAAACAGTAAACTAATCCATTTTTAAGGTAGATAGGTAGGTATTCACGTAGGAGAAGAAAATAAAACAATATATTTAAAATATATATTTGACAAAAGCTGTCCCCTTTGTATAGTCCTACGTCACTCCGGTTATGTCCCCGACATTACCCACCCGTCTTTTCTTTCTTTCTTTCTTTGTTTTTAAGAGGCTTTAAACTTTGCAGTTCATTCGCCTCTAGAATGTATTTTTTTGCCATCGCTGCCTTTTAACGCTCATTCGTTCGTCTCGTTGGACTCGCCCCTTTGGCTGAGTCTGCTGATTTATCTCTATCCTGTGAGCGTGTACCGCCAAAGTACAAAACGCGCGGACCTGCTGAAAAATATATCATTCTGTTTCAAACCGTAAATCAGTGTGGTTGTATGGCATCGTTTCACATCACATCGCATCAACGGATTGGTGCCGGAGCACCAGTATACCTAATAGCGGTTATAGAATTTCGGCCGCCGGAGTGCTCGAGTTGGCTTGCAAAGCTGCTTACGACAATAAGAAAACCCGCCTACAGAACAGAGCACATTCGGTTCGATGGCAACAACTAGTTTCAGCGAGTGGCAAACGCAATCGCAAAACGGTAGCAGGTAGAAGAAGGAAAAAGTTTGTTCATACAGACTGCTTTGGTGGCAAAACCAGCCACCGTAAAACACGGCGCTTTTCAGGGCCATTCAACCTTTCAAAGAAGAGTTATGAAATGTTTTTCACAATACATTTCACAATGCATTCTAAAGTGACATAATATGACATATAATATAAACCGGTCTATTTTGTTTATGCTTGTTCTTGAGCTTATTGGTGGCTGAGGTCTTTTAAATTGATCATTTAGTTTTCACAAACCCATACATGGTTTCCGAATTAAAAGTGGCTTCAAATTACAACATATTGTATGCAGGATGGCATCAACGAAATTTCTCGGTAGCAAGAACTGCTTTCTTTGGTTGATAACTGATGTTGAAAATTGACGGACGTTACATCTACATTGTATAGAAAAATAACTAAGGAGCAACATGATGAGCTATGTATTTCCTGCTACTCTGTTCTTATTTTAAAGGACTTTAATCCGAAGGTCATCCGTCCCTGTATTTACTGTTGGTTTTTCAGAACGCTTATAGCTCGTTTATTTCTCGGCAGATCGTAGAGTTCGTCTCCAAAACCTCAGTTCTGTTTCATTTTTATTTATTTAGTTTGAGGAGACTACAAATCTTACAATTCATTCGTCTCCGAAACCACAGTTTAAGGTACAATCAATAGTGAAATATATGATAGTGAATGAGCTGATGACCACCTATGCATTCCCTATCACAGCCATCATTTTGATTGTACGATATGTGCATACGCCGAAACATGCCCGACGTTGAACATTTAATAAGTACAAAGCCTTCAGAAAAAAATCAAGAATCAAGTTTGTAAAAAAAACGCAAAAACACAACACCAAAGGTTCTTTTCAGAACCTCCAACATGTTCATAAAGCGTAAACAGTAAACTAATCCATTTTCAGGTAGATAGGTAGGTATATTAGGTATTCACGAAGGAGAAGAAAATAAAACAATATATTTGAAATATATATTTAGCAAAAGCTGTCCCCTTTGTATAGTCCTACGTCACTCCGGTTATGTCCCCGACATTACCCACCCGTCTTTTTCCGCAAAGGGATCCTTGAATTGCCAGAAAGATGGGAAAAAATTGTGACTAGCGATGGGCAATGCTTTGAATATTAAATTTGTAATCATTTTTGCAGAATAAAGCATTATTATTTGAAAAAAAACGAAGAAACTTCCCGGTATTCCTATTAATAAGGGTATACTCGTAGCACTATGTTTTTTTTTTTTTTTTTTTTTTTTAGAGGTGAGGAACGCTCTACCAGCCTTATCTGGGAAGGGTTAACCCAGACGTCGAGTGGGGATCACACCCACAAAAACCAAGCCCTCTACTCGTTGCCTTATTCCCCCTTCCCCTAGCGTTGTCCTTCCCTTTTTCTCAACATTTTTTCTCTCTATTCGCTTTTCATTCCACTGCGCTTATGTCCTCTTCGCAGGCATCCATTTACCCGTCGAGACGTGTACCGATTAGGAATTGCCCTCCAACTTGACGCGCAACCCGTCACAGTCACCCTCGCGGGATTTCTCACCTGTCGAGACGTGCACCGATTAGGAAGCGCCCTCCAACTTGACGCGCGCCCCGTCACAATCACCCTCGCAGGATTTCTCTTCCCAGCGGAGTGCCGATTAGGTAGTGCCCTCCTACATGACGCGCACTCCGTCACAGCTACTCTCGTGGGGTATACACCATTTTGATCACGGCTTCATCCTTCGCGGTGTTTCTCCATCCAGGCCACGATCAGGCGTTGCCAGGCAGGCATTTTTGCTGTTCTCCGCGGCAGTATACGGTTACCTGTCGAGACGTGCACCGATTAGGAAGCGCCCTCCAACTTGACGCGCGCCCCGTCACAGTCACCCTCGCAGGATTTCTCTCCCAGCGGAGCGCCGATTAGGTAGTGCCCTCCAACATGACGCGCACTCCGTCACAGCTACTCTCGTGGGGTATGCACCATTTTGATCATGGTTTCATCCTTGATGCTCGCTCCTTCGAAACGTTCGCAGTGTTTCTCCATCCAGGCCACGATCAGGCGTTGCCAGGCAGGCATTTTTGCTCTTCTCCGTGGCAGTATCCGGTTACCTGTCGAGACGTGCACCGATTAGGAAGCGCCCTCCAACTTGACGCGCGCCCCGTCACAGTCACCCTCGCAGGATTTCTCTTCCCAGCGGAGCGCCGATTAGGTAGTGCCCTCCAACATGACGCGCACTCCGTCACGGCGGCTCTCGGGGGGGACTATCCGGTACTACAGCCGTCTCGATTATTCATCTCTTATGGTCAGGCGTTATCCGCATGCTGGTCGGTCCTCCACTTCCGCTGTAGCTCGGACATGATATGTACGATTGCACTGTTTACTGCGTTCCAGGTGCCCTCGTCACGACACATTTCCTCCACGATGTTCCCAGCATGAAGGGTAGGCAGCCCCTCACGCACTGTGGTGAATCTGGGACATTCGAATACGATGTGTTCCGGTGTTTCCTCCACATTTCCACACTCCGGACAAAGAGGCGATCTTGCGTGTCCGAACCGGTGCAGATACTGCCTGAAGCAGCCATGACCAGACAAAAACTGCGTTAGATGGAAATTTACCTCTCCGTGTTTCCTGTTCACCCAGCCCATTAGTGTCGGTATGAGCCTGTGCGTCCACCTGCCGTTTTGCGCGGCACTCCACTCTTGCTGCCACCTAGCCATCGACTCCGCCCTCATTAGCTTCCGGATTCCTCTGGTTCCCCTCCTCCTATAGCACTCGCTGTCCTCCGCCAAGATGATGTCTATGGGGACCAACCTGGCTATGACGTAGACCGCTTCTGTTGACACGGTTCTGTACGCACTCGCGACTCGCATCGCCATGAGCCGGTACGTACTATTCAGCCTCTTCGTGTTCCGCTGAGTTTCTAACGCCGCGACCCAGGCTGGACCACCGTAACGTAGTGTCGATGAGGAGACACTAGCCAAGAGGTGCCTCTTGCTGCTGCTTGGGCCAAAGTTGTTGGGCATGATTCGTGTCAGTGCATTGATTGCCTTCGTTGCTTTTTTATAAGCGTAGTCGACGTGACTGTTGAAGTTCAGTCGATCGTCGATCTGCACCCCCAGGTATTTTAGGTCTCGCTTCGAGGTTATCGAGTGCTCTCCAATTGTGATTTCTGCACGTTGCACCGCCCTGCGGTTGCTGACAATCAGCATTTCCGTCTTGTGGTGGGCTATCTGCAGTTTCACACTTTGCATCCACCTTCCGATCATGTCTATCGACTCGGTCGCGAGCATTTCGACCCGTTCCAAAGATTCCCCTGTCGCGAGAATAACGATGTCATCCGCGAAGCCAATGATCTCCACACCTCTGGGCAGATTCAGTTTTAGTACACCATCGTACATACTGTTCCAGAGCGATGGGCCCAGGATAGAGCCCTGCGGAACTCCCGCCGTAGTTTTAATCTGCGCCTGGCCCGTGTTTGTCTCGTACACCAGCACACGGTTCTCGAAGTAGCTTCTCAGTATTCTACACAGGTAGTCTGGGACTTTCATCGTGTGGAGCGCAGTCGCGACGGCCTCCCAGCTGGCACTATTGAACGCGTTCTTAACGTCGATCGTTATCACTGCGCAGTATCGATTTCCTCTGAGCTTCTGTTTGGATGCTCTGTTGGCTCTTTCGACCACTATGCGAATGGCATCTACCGTGGATCTCCCTTTCCGAAATCCGAATTGATTATCGGACAGTCCACGAACTCCCTCCGTGCATTCCGTCAGCCTATTAAGGATGATTCTCTCCAAAAGTTTCCCAAGAGTGTCCAACAGGCATATGGGTCTATACGATGCTGGACCACCCGGCGTCTTTCCTGGCTTGGGCAGTAGTACTAGCTGTTGTACCTTCCATCGATCCGGAAAGTAGCATTCGTCTAGACACTTCTGCATGGCTGTCCTGAACATATCAGGGAATGCTAGGACTGCCGCTTTCAAAGCTACGTTGGGGATTCCATCTGGGCCAGGCGCTTTCTTCGTTTTTAGGCGTCTGATAGCTGCAACTAGCTCATCGTTCGTCACATCTCTGCGTTCGATGCTATCCTCATCCTCTCCATATGGCGTGGGTGGCCAGGTCGTTGGGTCGTGCTGCGGAAATAACCCTTCCACGATAATTTTTAATTTTTCGGGACACATTTCGGAAGGTGTCGTTGGGCCCCTGAGCTTCGCCATCACCATTCGGTAAGCATTGCCCCATGGATTGACGTCCACGTCCCGACATAACTCCCTGAAGCAATTAGATTTGCTCCGCTTAATCGCCCGTTTAAGAGTGGATCTAGCCTCTCTGAATTCCACTCTCCGCTCTTCTCTGGTGTCTATGCTTGACCGTTGGAAACGTCTTCTGGCGCTAAGGCAGTTGGCCCCAAGCACGCCAAGTGCCTCGCTCCACCAATAGGCTGGAGGTCGCTTATACCTGGGTTCCCTTTTTCTTGGCATTGTTATATCACATGCTGTTGCTAGCGTTTCCGTCAGTTCATCCGCGTTCATGTTCAAGACGTCGCTTTCCACGCGTAGTGCTTCGATGAAAAGGTCCTTGTCAAAGGTTTTTGTCTTCCACCTGCGCGGGCATGTCCTATTTATCCGTACTGCCACGGAGTTTCGTTGGCCAATGGTATAACGGATGGCTTGATGATCACTGTGGGTGTATCCTTCACATACCCTCCACCTCATTTTCGTCATTAACGAAGGACTGCAGAAAGTCAAGTCGATGATGGACTCTCGACCCTCTCGGCGGAAGGTACTAGTGGTGCCCTCGTTGCACAGGGTAACATCCAACTTGGCTAGAGCTTCTAGTAAACTAGTCCCTCTCGCGTTGGTGCATCTGCTTCCCCACTCTACTGCCCAAGCATTGAAATCCCCTCCTATAACGACTGGTTTTCGTTCGGCGAGCTCCTCGGTGAGGACATCCAGCATATAGTGGAACTGGTCCATCGTCCATCTGGGAGGTGCGTAGCAACTGCAGATAAAAATTCCGTTGATCTTTGTGATCACGAAACCCTCGCGAGACCTCGAAACTACCTCCTGAATGGGATATCGGCCCATGACCTGGATGGCGGCCATTCCTACTTTATCCGTCACCCAATTACCGTTACCGGGGGGAACGCGATACGGCTCCGCGATAATTGCGACATCACATTTTGTTTCTGTCGTTGACTGCCACAACAGTTGCTGTGCGATGTCACAATGATTGAGATTAATTTGGGTTATCTCCATCACTGTTGGCTTGCCCTCGCCTGTTTGTACACAGGGCAATTAAAGCCTCCCGTCATATGGTCATTACTGTCCTCTTTTTCGCAGAGCATACATCTTGGTTTTCCCTTGCAGTCGCTGGCAAAGTGTCCCTCTATTCCGCATTTCCTGCACAGTTTGGATCTATCTGGCCCCAAGCAGCCTTTCGCCAGGTGGCCGAAGTTTAAACACTTGAAACATCGCTCCAGTTGCTTGGGAACAGGCGGAATGATTCTAAAACGACCCACAGCCCAGCAGACGTTTATACTCTCTAACTTCAGTAACTTGTTCGCTGCGTCCGTTGAGAGACGAATCGTTGCGGTCTGCGTCCCGCGATACGCCTTTCGTAGTCGGATTTTCATCGGAACTTTGCCCAGGATGTTTTCCTCCTCCAACTTCTGACGTAGGTCTATCTCGGTGGTGAACAGACTGAGGTTCCTGCATTCTATCGATGCCTCGGAGGATAAGGCCCTTACGTTCGCTCCATCGCCGAGAACCCTTTCTACAAGATCCTTGAATGCTGAGCTCCTGATTTCTGGGTCTCTCTTCAGCTCGAACAGCATTTCGCCGTTCTGGGTGCGCCTGGACTTCACCACGCTCTCCTCCAGTTTCTTGAGGCCAGGGTCCTCTCGCATTTTTTTAAAGAGATCAGCGTATGATACGTTGCCCTTCGCTTCGACGATGAGTGCATCGCCTTTGTCTCTCGCCCGCCGAGGATTAGGCTTCTTGTCTTTTGGCCCCTGCCACTTTTCATTCTCTTTCTTATTTTTTTCCACTATTTTCACTTTTCTCTCCCTCTCTTTTTCTTCGTTCCTTTGTTTTTTCTTGTTTCTTTTCCTAACCGTGCTCCAGTCGTTTCTCTTGCTATCGGTGCTGATCTGGTCATCGCTGTCACCCAGCTCTTCGCTGTCGCCCTGGGCGGCACTATCGTCTTGATCATCGTTGTCGTGATCGTCCTTGCGTTTTTTGAACATTTCTTCTTCTGCTGGTGAATCCTTTTTTCTTTTTTCCGAACGGTTTCGACGAATCTTTGGCGTCACCTGTCCAGCTGCAGCTCTTTGCAACGCTTCTGCGAGTGCCTTCTCGGCGGTTTTCGTCCTTTCGACGAGTCCATCGTGCTCCTTCAAAGCTCGTCCCAAGAGAGATCTTATACCCGACATCCTGGTCTTGATCTCCTTATGCACGTTGGGTTTGTCCTGCACGAAGGTGTCGAGTTCTTTGACCCTCAACATGATCGTGCTCAGGATGCTATCTCCAGTCAGCCCTCCTTCCTGGGTTAAACTACCGCTGGACTTTGGCAGGAACAGGGGATTGATCCCCCGACTTTTCTGGGTCTCAGGTATTCCTCCATTACTGCCGCTAGGGCCTGGTGTTTCCACTTGTTTGAGTATTGGCGATCGCAGAAGCTTTTTACTACGAATGAACGCGTTGGCTTGGTCACCTGTATCCATCATACTCTCTCTTCGTTCTTCGTTGGTTTTGTAGGTTGTCTCCATTTTGGTTGGGTCCCAACTTCGGGCCGCTATCTCCGCTCGTTGTACATAGTCGCCTTTTTGTGATCCCATGGTTATCTATGCAAGCAGTGAGGCCATGCAGGGGTTGACACGGTCCTTCATGGGGACCGTGTTCAGAGCCGGATCAGCGCAAGTCAGGAATGTGACATCTGATGCCTAGTACCTAGTGCCAAGGCCTAGACGAGCATCGAACGTACCCGAAGACTTGCCAAGTTGTTACCGGGACGGGGGCAACCGTACTATTAACCCACACGCCATTTCAGGTAGGTGTCACCCTTCCTTACTCAGGGAGCAGAATAGCACGACTGTCGGCTTTTAGCATCGCATGTTATCCGTTTTCGTGTCTTGTCCGTTTTCCATGTCATACCAGTATGTCGTAATCAGGATCTTACTGGCTTCGATCCTGATGTGCTCGGCACTCCTCTCGTTGCTCCTGTACACGGTATTTCCCCCGTGCATTCTCCATAGGCTTTACCGCGCCCTTACTCGCGTTGTCACCCGATTAGTCGCCTTCTACGACAGGGACAGGGACGTAGACCCGAAGTGCTATTCTAGGCCGGCAGCTCCACGGCTCACTCGTAGCACTATGTAAATGAGCATAGCCTAGTATCTGTGTAAACCTCAATCACACTACTATGGCAGTCTATGACAGTGTATTTTCACTTCAGAGTACATTCTTGCTGGCGCAACGTGGTTACCACCAAACTATCAAATTAGGATGAAAAGAATTTTTAGGCAAACAATGATTTTAAATGTTTCCGAAAACATTTGATGTTGTTAGCGATTTGGCATGAAAACTTTTTGTGTCGCTTCAAACAATCACGAACATAAATAATGGCAAAACATGCTCCGGAATCGACAACCATCACGTAAAACCTTTTTTCTTAATCCACTTTGATTTTTTTGAAATCGCAATATATTGTACATAAATCATAAATCTCTCAATTTTTGACGTAGGACTACGTCTTTCATTTCTATACCGGGGTGTAAAATCAATGTTTCGAAAACGAAAGCGTTACGCCGGAGACCGAGATTTTGAGCGTTAATAGCTCCTAAACAACTGAACGAAATGGTATGATAAACACTTCATTCGAAAGATAAAATGTCTACGCGTTATATACTTGTTACTTTTTGATCCAAAAACTTGTTTCAATAGTCTTAAAATTGCTTTCAAAACAGGCTATTGAAAACATCAATGCGTATATAAGCGAGCGGCGCTCGGAAATCCACTCAGTTCTAATTGAACAGCGATTGGAGCATGTTGTCGCTGTTGCGGTGAAGCTCTTTATTTATCATGAAAGCGCGGATGAACGGTGTCACCAAGAGCCTGTTTGTGCACCCTAGGCCAGAAGGGAATCTATCAGGAGGAGAGTGATGCCACAAACGGTTCCCTGGGAAGACATCGCTACACACACATACACGCGCGGCTATTAACAGGTGGTTATCGAGTTGGCATTAACCACTGGTGGGCTTCCAGTATCGAGGAAAATGTGAAAATATCTAATCGTTACTGAAAATAATCTGCCAGTTCCTCTGGGAATTTTCAAAATATATTCATGTGAAAGAGTTTAATTGAATGTTTTCTATCCATGTTACACTGTGACCAAATATGTTTCAATCAAGTGCTATTAACAGGTGGTTATCGAGTTGGCATTAACCACTGGTGGGCTTCCAGTATCGAGGAAAATGTGGAAATATCTAATCGTTACTGAAAATAATCTGCCAGTTCCTTTGGGAATTTTCAAAATATATTCATGTGAAAGAGTTTAATTGAATGTTTTCTATCCATGTAACACTGTGACCAAATACATTTGGTTTTGTGGTTTTTCAATCAATCGCAATTAACAGGATAGCTTCAGAAGATTATTCTTCCCCATCAGTAGGATATTTCCGTATCCAATATTGTATGCGCCCGCAATCGATTATTGCTCAGTCGCCGAAAGTTCCGAGCTCAGAGAGTTCATTCCCCTCTAGTTTTCCTTCCAAATTGCCATCGTAAACCACACCTTCTCTCGATTCAATCACACACAAAAAGCATACTTAAGCGATATTCTGGTGGTGAGACACATTCATTTTTCGTGAGGACATCGACAAGACAACATCGTTGCCTAACGTGCTGGAGGAGGTGGACGGCGAAGGATCGACACATACACGCGCAGAACTTTTTCCGTTAGGATGCCATTCAGCATCGAGAAAGTTCCGGAAAGATCTAATCATTGCTGGAAAATAATCTGCCAGTTCCTTTGGAAATTTTCAAAATATATTCATGTGAAAGAGTTTAATTGAATGTTTTCTATCCATGTAACACTGTGACCAAATATGTTTCAATCAAGTGCTTTTAACAGGTGGTTATCGAGTTGGCATTAACCACTGGTGGGCTTCCAGTATCGAGGAAAATGTGGAAATAACTAATCGTTACTGAAAATAATCTGCCAGTTCCTTTGGGAATTTTCAAAATATATTCATGTGAAAGAGTTTAATTGAATGTTTTCTATCCATGTAACACTGTGACCAAATATGTTTCAATCAAGTGCTATTAACAGGTGGTTATCGAGTTGGCATTAACCACTGGTGGGCTTCCAGTATCGAGGAAAATGTGGAAATATCTAATCGTTACTGAAAATAATCTGCCAGTTCCTTTGGGAATTTTCAAAATATATTCATGTGAAAGAGTTTAATTGAATGTTTTCTATCCATGTAACACTGTGACCAAATACATTTGGTTTTGTGGTTTTTCAATCAATCGCAATTAACAGGATAGCTTCAGAAGATTATTCTCCCCCATCAGTAGGATATTTCCGTATCCAATATTGTATGCGCCCGCAATCGATTATTGCTCATTCGCCGAAAGTTCCGAGCTCAGAGAGTTCATTCCCCTCTAGTTTGCCTTCCAAATTGCCATCGTAAACCACACCTTCTCTCGATTCAATCACACACAAAAAGCATACTTAAGCGATATTCTGGTGGTGAGACACATTCATTTTTCGACATCGACAAGACAACATCGTTGCCTAACGTGCTGGAGGAGTTGGACGGCGAAGGATCGACACATACACGCGCAGAACTCTTTCCGTTAGGATGCCATTCAGCATCGAGAAAGTTCCGGAAAGATCTAATCATTGCTGGAAAATAATCTGCCAGTTCCTTTGGGAATTTTCAAAATATATTCATGTGAAAGAGTTTAATTGAATGTTTTCTATCCATTTAACACTGTGACCAAATATATTTCAATCAAGTGCTATTAACAGGTGGTTATCGAGTTGGCATTAATCACTGGTGGGCTTCCAGTATCGAGGAAAATGTGGAAATATCTAATCGTTACTGAAAATAATCTGCCAGTTCCTTTGGGAATTTTCAAAATATATTCATGTTAAAGAGTTTATTTGAATGTTTTCTTTCCATGTAACACTGTGACCAAATACATTTGGTTTTGTGGTTTTTCAATCAATCGCAATTAACAGGATAGCTTCAGAAGATTATTCTTCCCCATCAGTAGGATATTTCCGTATCCAATATTGTATGCGCCCGCAATCGATTATTGCTCAGTCGCCGAAAGTTCCGAGCTCAGAGAGTTCATTCCCCTCTAGTTTGCCTTCCAAATTGCCATCGTAAACCACACCTTCTCTCGATTCAATCACACACAAAAAGCATACTTAAGCGATATTCTGGTGGTGAGACACATTCATTTTTCGAGAGGACATCGACAAGACAACATCGTTGCCTAACGTGCTGGAGGAGGTGGACGGCGAAGGATCGACACATACACGCGCAGGATGCCATTCAGCATCTAGAAAGTTCCGGAAAGATCTAATCATTGCTGGAAAATAATCTGCCAGTTCCTCTGGGAATTTAAAAATACATTCATGTGAAAGAGTTTATTTGAATGTTTTCTATCCATGTAACACTGTGACCAAAAATTTTCATCAAGTACTATTAACAGATGGTTATCGAGTTAGTATTAACCACTGGTTGGCTTCCAGTATCGAGGAAAATGTGGAAATATCTAATCGTTGCTGGAAAATAATCTGCCAGTTCCCCTTGGAATTAAAAATGACATTCAAGCGAAAGAGTTTATTTTAATGTTTTCTATCCATAAAATATCCATATAATACATTTGGGTTTGTGATTTGTCAATCAAGTACAGTTAGCAGGTTAGCTTCTGAAGATTATTCTTCAGAACAAGGTTTCGTATCCTATATTGGATGCATAAAACCTTGTGCCTCCAACGTAACGCTCTCTTTTTCGAAGTCCCCCAAATATTCATTTATTCATTCATTCATAATGGATTTAGATTCAACTTCAAACAAATGATCTCTAAATCAACGATAGTCCTACGTCACCCTTGCGGTTATACCATAGATATAACCCACTTCCTGTTTTTTTACTTGAACGATTTCTTATCTCGGAAAATAATTTCACGACGTACATAATTAAGATCCGGTTTGGATTTCAAGCCGCTCAAGCAGAGCATCTCTTACCTTGAACAATGGTTATCGAATCCGAGGCTTCCATGAGTTGGGATATTTAATGGTAATGCTAAGTGACAAAATCACCACAGGTCCAGTATTAATTGAAAATTTACAATATCAAATTTGTTCCACATTCTATCGGGGGAAACGCTCATTTGCTAATGAGTGGTTTTCCCCGTCCGTTATTCATGATTGCGATTAGTACTTAAGCTTCCTTCTTTTGGCATTTCTGAGAATAATCCTGCTCAGATGAGGTGCACTTGTAAACGCCGTCCCAACGTCATTGCCTATGGCAATTCGCATGGTCAGCTAATGTCATTAGAGTTTAATTTGTGGCTGTCGGCATTAGTGTCGCCAGATGATAGAAACACGCTCGACTCGTTGGGTGCAGGCACAAATTGTTTCTAATGTGCGTTAATAACATATATTGCGCTGGAAATGGTTTTACAGGTTATTTTTAGAAACCTCTGCCCTCGACAGTACATCGAATGTGGCTCTATCATTGAACAGCTTAGGATAAACGTCGAGAAAGTTTATTTAAATTGACACTGAACATGAAATCCCACTGGGTTGTCAGAAAAACAGAAGCACAATTTTATTCCTTGCCACCCACCGCTTCCCACCGCGCTCAACGCAAACGCTAATGATTCCCGAAGAATTCTTCTTCTTCGCACAAATCCAATAACATCTTATGTTAATCATGCAATAATATTCCAAGACATGTCCGTGATTGGATCACGTTTCCTGGCATTGGTTTCTCCAGGCTAGAACCCGCTGAATAACACCTCGTCAAGAACAAAACACGCGTAGCAAATCGATTTTAAACTTCAATAAAGATGTTAATGCATTCCAGCGAGAAAACGCTGGGTCGCCAAAACATGGAAACAAACCTTTCTTCCGTCATCAAGTACCGATGCAAAGACACTAAATCCATTTACATCTTCTCCTTTTCTCAATGACTACATCGAAAGAAGATTACGCCGAAAGTTCACGTCAAAGTGCTCACCTCATCATTCGGCTATCCCGATTAATGTGTTCTGTCATCGGCCTTCCCTTGTTCATTGGCCTCAGGGTAATATGACTTCTCGTGTTGGTGACCTCTCTACAACTCTTTTCTTTTGTGGCGAGGTTTTGTCTGAACAAAATTGTGGGATTATGGTTACAAAACGAGGCGGCGTTTTCGTACCCGGTAGGGAACTAAAATAAGACCTAAAAGATAAACAGAAAGGCGAAGAAAAATGTATAAACATAAATATCGAAAAAGAAAATCAAGAATCAACCATTCCTCCACACAAAACCAACGGAGTCTGGGCGAAATAACAGTAACATTATCGCACTCAGAAAGACCCACGTCGTGTCAATGCGCGTTTTATGTTGTGTGGGAGAAATAAATATGCATCCGTTAGGGAGGTGTGCTGTCTTGTCGAAATCGTCCGACCTTGTGCGCACAATGTAACAATTGTAAATAGAATTGGGATTCTCGACGGAACAAGGAAAAATGTAATGGAGAAAATCTATTTCGTACACACAATGAAATGAGTACTTTGAAGAAATTGTTTTCTAAGGTATGACATGGGTTGGCGTCCAATAACTCAGCGTTGGAATATGTTTCACTCTTCTCTTCTTCGCTTCTTCGCGATGCGTCGTTCTACAAATTGTTCATGCACTACAAATGTTAGTAAATATTCGAACATAATTTTGGTGTGTGTTTTTCGTTGATTTAGAAATTATTCCTATTTATCCATCACAAAGCAGACGCCCGCTTTTACCTCACTAAGAATGATAGGAAATCGTCGATCTTAAATGCGTTTTTTATTCAATTCATGCAAAATTAGACGAAAGATAGAAAATGGACTTTCTAATTTGAAACATTCACCAAATTTCATGTTAAATTTACTGAAAATATTTATCTGAGTATACGAAAAACTATTATAGAGTTATTGAGCATTTTCTTCAATTTAAGTCTGCGTTGAATGTAAAATCATTCTAGCTCAAAAATACGTTGCATAGCACAATCCCAATACTTCCATTCGAAATTGTGAAATTCTTGCTCACATAACGATAAAACACGATTCACACGATTCATTCCTCGAGTTTAGCGCTTACACATTTTTTACACATTACACAACACATTTGACGATCCGTTTTTATTTTTTGACGTGGGACTACGTCTAACCGGAATATATGGAGGGTAAAATGAAAACCTAAACACAGAACATGCAGGAAAAAATGAAAGATTTCGAATGCTTATAACTCGAACATTTCGTACTGGATAGCAGAGATGTTTGCATCACTTGATAGGGAATATTTCTACGCATCTATCGCAACTAACAAAATATTGTTTTTCATTAGATAAACAATTGAATAACTGTAAAATATTAGGCGTTATCTAAACGCCCTAACTGCATCGTTTTGATTGGCCCGATTTACGGTTTCCCTAACACAGCCATCAAAACCAAGCAGCCTTGGGGAAATCGGCATTGCAAATACATGAAAGTAGGGGGACTTTTATTCTCATCGAAAAATGTTCCCTAACACAGACTATAAAACCAAGCAGCGAAATCGGCATTGCATACACACGAAAGAGCCTAGAGGCGAATGAACTGAAAAGTTTAAACCCTCTTAAAGCCAAAAAGAAGAAGAAGAACACACGAAAGTAGGGGGAGCTTTTGTTCCCACCGAAATGTGTTCCCTAATAGAAATTTCTAAACCAAGGTGCCTGGAGAAATCGGTATTTCAAATTAATGCAAGTCGGGGGTATTTTTGTTCCGATTGAAATGTGTTTCCCTAACACAGACTTCAAAACCGAGGTTTCTGGGCTCTGGCTCTGCAAATAAATGCAAACTGTGAGTACTTTTGTCCTCGCTTGCCTTTGTGCAGAGTGGAGTATGTCTGTCCTAACATGATGACTTAGGAACCTGGGAAAATCGTGCAGACACTAGAAGCGAATGAACTTCCCAGTTTCAAGCAAATTCGAGATTCGAGAAGTATGTACACTTTTGGGATGTAAACTTCAGAGGGAAATGTAAAATAAAATAATCGTTTGATAATTTTTTTTTGTCTTTATTGGAAAGATTTTCAGCCCTAGGCTGGTTCATCAAACGTTTGATAATTCTTCCGTACATATATTTTGTTCTAGTCATCATACCAAACGTAAAAGGTCCGTTATTAAATTTACTTGTAACGAAGAATAATCAATCACAATAAATGAATTGACTTTACATGGCATTTGTTCATTTTTTTCACTCACAGAGCAAATATATTGAACTCAATTGAATTTGGAAACTGTTCCATTCAATCAAGAATTTAATCAATACAAACGATTTCGATTTCATTTGCTTGATTAGTTATCGAGTTATACAGAAATTTGTGTTTTATTCGTATGGCAGCCCCCCTTAAAGAGGAGGGGAGTATCGAACTACCATAGAAACATGTATTGCTCTTCAAAACCTCCACATGCCAAATTTGGTTCCATTTACTTGAATTTTTCTTGAGTTATGCAGAAATTCATGTTTCATTTGTATGGCAGACCCCTCTAAGAGAAGGGTGAAAAGTGTCAGATCAACACAGAAACATTTATTGCCCCCTAAATCCTCCAGTTGCCAAATTACGCTCCATTTGCTTGATTAGTTCTCCAATTATGCAGAAATTTGTGTTTCATTTGTATTGCAGCTCTCCCTTAGAGAGGGAGAGGAGTGTCTAATCACCCACCACACCTCCTCCTCCACTTAGAGAAGATTATCTACCGCACAAAGAAAGTTTTTTTTCAAATTGTGTAGCGAACACGATTTTAGGGCTACTGGTGAAGTTTCGTACGATTTTTTTATGCGATATTTTTGTGTGGACCCTATCTTCCGCGCAAAAAAAAAAGTTTGCCTGTATATAGATTTTCTTGTTCACCAAGGTTGGATAATGTATTATACAAAAATCAATTATAATAATGGTTATAATAAAATGTATCATTCATAATAATTATTAATGATTGATGGAATTGATTTTTTGACGTAGGACTACATCTTCCAGTAAGAGTCAAAAAAAATTTTTTTTTTCTGGAATGGTTTCAAAGTTAATAACTGTTTTTGCTGTGAATGGATTTTTATGACTTGAATATCAATCGAATCGTTTTTCTATACTACAATTCCATAGACTCCGTGAAGAGAGAAAATGTGGCCTGCCATACAAATTAAACACAAATTTCTGCATTACTCGAGAATTAATCAAGTAAATGAAACGAAATTTGGCATGTGGAGGTTTTAGGGTGCAATAAATGTTTCTATGGTGGTTATACACTCCACCCCCCTCTCTGAAGGGGGGGAGGCTGCCATACGAATGAAACACAAATTTCTGCATAACTCGAGAACTAATATCAAGCAAACGAAACCAAATTTGGCATGTGGAAGTTTTAGGGTGCAATAAATGATCCTATGGTGGTTCGACACTCCTTCCCCTCTCTTAGGGTGGGCTGTGATACAAATGAAAACAAATTTCTGCATAGCTCGAAAACTAATCAAGCAAATGGAGCAAAATTTGGCATGTGAAGATTTTAGGGGGCACGAAACGTTTCTATGGTGAATAGACACTCCTTTCCCCTCTCTAAGGGGAGAAGAGGGGAGGGGTTTTTATTTATTCTATCATATTTTCTGTATTAAACATTTATTCCATGTAACGGGGAAATATGTTATTTGCAAGTGGTTGAAAAATCTTGAACGTGAATTGTGTCTGAAAATAATCTGATATTATAATGATGAGTTTTGGTAGAAGTACTAGGATTTTTTTTAGTAAAAGGTAAATTCAACGGGATAAGAAGATCAATCAATGAACAATTCTGCGATTGGACTCATGAACTTGCGGTTAGTAAGAAAACGTGAATGTTTGAAGGTATTGATAACAAAAAACAAATTTTGGGCGGGACGAAGTTTGTTGGGTTAGCTAGTTGATTGATAAAAATTAAATGCGAACAATTACTTTTGGTCGAAGTTATTGCTGACCGGACAATTTTATATTGCACTATTTGTGGAGAAACACTTTTTTTTAAATGCAAACCCTTAATTAAATTATTCTATAAACTACTCATCCAATACTGTCGGATGCGCTTACAAATAGACTAACAACGCGTCAAGAGGCGTGGGACATATCGAAACCGTAGACAGATTGTATTCACCGAAACACATTCCGACACATGACCTACTTTTGACACGTTTTTTGTGTGGCCAAAACCAAGTGGAAAGAGAAAAGGAAAACCCGTGTCTTAAAATAAACAAAAGCAGAACTCGAATCGGAGATCGAATGCCGATGAAACGAATGATATCGATTCAGTAAATTTACATTAATTTTATGATCCGATTACTCCGCAAATGATTTACCATTTGATAGATATCGGTTTTCTGGTATCGGTCAGATCAGGCAAATTTATAGGATCGAAATTAGTTATCTCCCTCTATCACTGGATACACAGTGGGTGGTGATCGCGGCTCAAAAAAAAAACTGTCCGCCTTTGTCATAATCTGATACAAAGCGTAGTATATACAGATAAGATAAGGCTTCCACAAATATGCATTTCATTATTTTTTTTTTCTTTATGGTTTCAGCAGAATCAAAATTATACTACATCACGTCACTTTGAATGTGGTTTTCATAACGAGGATTGTTTGTACGCTATTCAAAATTGAATTTAGTTAATTGTGAGGATAATGTGAGGATAATGTGAGGATAATGTGAGGATAAACTCAGACCATTCCTGGAAATATTACAGACCGACAACAACACATGCTTGCTGTTTGTTCGCAGCAACGCAACACAAACGATGCAAGGGCCAAACTATAAAGACAGCTTTCGTTTCTTTGATGCTGCCCATGGCTCAACTCAAAGAGCGCAGAAAACGAAAAACGACAGTTCAATGTTTATGTTATTGTTCCAACAGAAAACTCGAGCTAACAGTGGGCAAACGTGGAAGGCTTCTGGTTAATATCAATCATGACATAAACGAAGCATGGCGTCCAACAAATAAAGATCGGCCTCGTCTAGACTGATCTTAATCAATGGAAATTAACACTTTTTGACTGCATGTAAAACAGGGATGTTACGCACAATGGAACCACATCATAATTAATCATATTTAGTAGCGGGATCTCTCGACATCCGCTTTGGTGTATCCTCCGAACCGTGTTTCTCTCTTCATCGTTACGGATTTTTATGTCAAAGACATGTGTACGATGATTCCCTGGTGAACAATGAATTTTCATAAACAAGACTAGCTGAGAAATCTTGAAACCCACATGCTTTTGCTAATTAGCAGGAAGAAATTCCCACAATCAGCTACATCTAGAAATAATTTTCGATCCTCGTCACCATAATTAGTCATTGAACTTTCAAACTATTTTAATTGGATTCCACTGGAATTTGGCTTTCGCTGGTGTCATTTTCTATTTAGAAACTTTCCGCTTTCTCTGGCCCAAATTGTATTCTCTTGCTGACTTTTGAAGTTTCAGCGTATTTCACCGAACGAGATCCTCGCTGAGCGGCAATAAATCTGCCGAAGTTTGCATTGGATCTGGGTGTGCACTTCTTTAGAGCAACTTTCCCGAACGCACTCGCCCTCGCAATTAGCCCTGATTATTGGCCCCCCGGAAGTGCTTATGTTTGGACGCGTTCCGTGGGAATTATAATTAGGCGATGATTTATGCTTGGATAAGAACATACTATTAATCAATCGAATTAGTCGCGGTTTATGGAAAATCTCATTCCATTATTATGGTTTGTTTGCCTTCCGCATTTTGCAGCTGTACGATGGAAGAATTTATTCTTCGGCTGGAGGAAATGAAGACAAGCTGCGGTCGAACGTGTTCCATCCAATATAAATGGAAACTAAACCGGTGTATTTGAACAGTATAGGATTTATTAGCGTAATGGGTTGGATTATGAGAATTATCCGGCTGAGGATTTTACCGCTGCGTATCATCTTACGAAATTTAATATGAATTCGTTAGCACTAGGTTTGGTATATTTGAAAATTTATATATTTTTCTAAATAAATAATAATATTTATCTTCTGATTATTTTGAAGCATACAACAATACAAAACAGATAGAAAGTTAATTTATTTATTCATTTTCGTCAAACAAATGTAAACTACGTACTTGTATACAGCCATTCCATGCCAAACCGATATAGTGTTTCTCAGATTGTCGTCAAAAGCGGTAGTTTTGTTCTTTATAGCAAATTATTAGAGTCGTATTTTTTTATTTTCTTTTTATTTGTTAGAGTGACCATTTCCATTTCCGAAAAATCCATTTGTTTGCATTTTTGTCAAAAATTACTTTTAAAAAAAATCATAACTTTTGAACCACTGTACCAATTCAGATGTACGACATACTAAATTAAAGCTGATCTTTTTTGGAAAAATACTAAAGTTGCAGAAAATTTTAATTATGTTTTCGTTATTATTGATTGTATTTGTTTTTTTATAGTTTTCATGGTCTCGGGACCTCGGCGCTATATTTTTCTGAAAAGCTGAGAATTTTTCACATAGCATATCTCGAAACCAGGGAGGCTTTTTTTCTTCGTTTTTGAGTTAATATTTTTCAAAGATAACCGATGGTCTGAAGAATCATTTTTTTCCCATTTATTCCACTACAAAAAATCATAGTTTTTGATCTACTGGACCGATTCAGATGATCGACATATCAAATTAAAGCCAATAAGCTAGTCATGTTTATATATATATAGCAATATTTTCGACGAACGCACATTACGATGATGCACAGGTTTTACAATATCCGCTACGGATCCAGTTTGTTCGAATTTACGCACTACATTAGCGATTGTGTGCTCTGTAGGCCGTCCATGACGACCAAAATCCGTCCGTAATGCTCGAAAAACATTTGCCGGTTTTTCATCATTTTTATAGTATAATTTAACAAAATTAACACGTTGTGCGATGCCAAAACGATCCATATTGTAAAATGGCAGACATTCAACTAACGATATGACGCTTTGGTTGACAGCTGTGTCAAACGGTTGTCAGTGCAGGGCTGTATACTTTCGGAAGCCCGAAATGGAAAACCCTGTATTTTGGTTGATCTTCACTCCTTCAGGGACAAAAACCAGCGGAGTCCGGCCATCACAGGTGACTCCGACCCAAACCATCACCCATGCAGGTTTCTGTCGCCTGGTCGCCGTCAGCACGTCAGCATGGGTGGTTCGCGATTTTTCTGGCAACCAAACTAAGTCGTTCTGCTTATTGACGAACTGCGCTACGGTGAAGAGTTTCTCGTCGGTGAACTCGAGATTATCCAACCTTCCTTCCGTGGCCCTCTTCAGCAGCGCTTTCGCTCTTTTAACCCGTTCTTGGTTTTGAAAGGTCTTGAACCTTTTGGATCTTGTAAGGTTTGGTCTGTAGTTTATCTTACAGGATCCGACGGAGACTTCGATCCGATATTTTGAGATGCTTCGCCAATTTAGTGGCACTACGTCGAGGATTTCTCTTAAGGCGCTTCTTGACGATCTTCACTATGGCAGGTGACACCACCGTAGTTAGACGTCCCCCACCATATCGTTTTTTGGTACTTCCGGTCTCCAGGTATCTTTTAACTGTACGGTGTACAAAACTTCTGCACACAGGTATTGTGGACAGCTCACGAACTATGTCTTTCTCACATTTCCCAGCTAGGAACAAGGAAATTTCAGCACTACGTTTCTGTTCGATATCCATATTTGCGGATAACACTCGTTCTTTCTTTATCGCTCTTTATCGCAAACTATTAGACCCGTATTTTAAAATTTTTTTGCTAGGGTGCACATTTTCATTTTAGAGTGATTCAAATTGTCGACTTTTTCCCCTTTTTCCAAAAATGACATTTTTCAAAAAATCATCACTTATAAGCTTATAAGCTAGTCATTCTTGGAAAAATACTACGCGTGCAAAAATTTCAGGTTTTGGTTTTGTCATTATTGATTGTACTTGTTTTTTTTATAGGTTTCATGGTCTCGGGACCAAGGGCGCTATTTTTTTTTATCCCATTTATTTATTTAAGGCTCATTAGCATTTTAGCTGTAACAGAGCCGAATTTTAATCGTGTACATGTCACATGGTTATCATATCTATAATTAGCACATTACACAGTTGCCATTCGCCAGTATTTCTTCTATACCATTATATATAGTACATTCACACAGTAGCCATTTAGGCGTAAGAGTATTCTGACTGTTCTACCATTATACAGTTGGACCACCGGACAGCGGAGACAGTTGATTGATCATTGTTGAGTTATTTATAGAACAGTAGCCCGATGTGTCTTGCAGAGCAGAGCAGTTGTATGGATGAATCGATCTAATTTCGACCGTGGATCGATCTCCATCGCTGATGATTGTTGCGTGGACGTAGCTATTCTGTAACAACACAAAGATGGTCAATGAGGGCCCTGAGTTTTGAACTCACGATCGATCGCTTACTAAGCGAACGCGCAACCAATGTGGCTACGGAGACCCCCTTAAAGGCGCTATGTTTTTCTATATTTTTTTATGGAAAGCTGATGATTTTTCACATAACATATCTCGAAATCAGGGAAGGGTTTTTTTTTCGTTTTTGAGTTATGGTTTTTCAAAGTTATCCGATGGTTCAAAAAATCATTTTTCCCTTTTTTTTTAAAAAATGACTTTTTTCAAAAATTATTACTTTTGAACTACTGGACCAATTCAGATGATCGACATATCAAAATAAAGCCTACTAGCTAGCCCTTCTTGAAAAAGACGAGTGGGTAATGTCGGGGACATAACCGGAGTGACGTAGGACTATACAAAGGGGACAGCTTTTGCTAAATATATATTTTAAATATATTGTTTTATTTTCTTCTCCTACGTGAATACCTACCCATCTAACTGAAAAATGGATAAGTTTACTGTTTACTCTTTATGAATATGTTGAAGGTTCTGAACAGAACCTTTGATGTTGTGTTTTTGCGTTTTTTTTACAAACATTCTCAATTTTGTCTCACTATCTTATAGTTGCTTCTTAATATTTTTCAGAAGGCTTTGTACTTATTAAATGTTCAACGCCGGACATCTTTTGGCGTATGCACATATCGTACAATTAAAATGATGGCTATGATAGGGAATGCATAGTGGTCCTCAGCTCATTCACTATCATATATTTCACTATTGAGCACATTATCGTACCTTAAACTGTGGTTTCGTAAACGAATGAATTGTAAGATTTGTAGTCTCCGCAAACAATGTAAATAAAAATGAAATGGAGACGAACTTTACGATCTGTCGAGAAATAGATGAGCTATAAGCGTTCTGAAAAACCAACAGTGAATACAGGGACGGATGACCTTCGGATTAAAGTCCTTTAAAATAAGAACAGAGCAGCAGGAAATACATAGCTCATCATGTTGCTCCTTAGTTATGTTTCTATACAATGCAGATGTAACCTCAGTCAATTTTCAACATCAGTTATCAACCAAAGAAAGCAGTTCTTGCTACCGAGAAAATCGTGAATGCAACCCGCATTAAGCCACTTTCAATTCGGGAACCATGCATGGGTTTGTGAGAACTGAATGATCAACTTAAAAGACCCCAACCACCAAGAAGTTCAAAAACCAGCATAAACAAAATAAATCAGTTCATATTATATATCATATTATGTCACTTCAGAATGCATTGGTATTGTGAATATCTTTTAATAACTCTTCTTTAAAAGGTTTAATGGCCCTGAAAAGCGCCGTGTTTTACGGTGGCTGGTTTTGCCACCAAAGCAGTCTGTATAAACAAACTTTTTCCTTTTTCTACCTGCTGCCGTTTTGCGATTGCGTTTGCCACTCGCTGAAACTAGTTGTTGCCACCGAACCAAATGTGCTCTGTTCTGTAGGCGGGTTTTCTTATTGTCGTGAGCAGCATTGCAAGCCAACTCGAGCACTCCGCCGGCCGAAATTCTATAACCGCTATTAGGTATACTGGTGCTCCGGAACCAATCCGTTGATGCGATGTGATGTGAAACGATGCCATACAACCACACTGATTTACGGTTTGAAAGAGAATGATATATTTTTCAGCGGATCCGCGCGTTTTGTACTTTGGCGGTACACGCTCACAGGATAGAGAAAAATCGGCAGACTCAGCCAAAGTGGCGAGTCCAACGAGACGACGAATGAGCGTTATAAGGCAGCGATGGTAAAAAAATACATCACGGCGCATTTGGATCTCGGACTGGAACGTCACTCTCTGGCGCCTTGGAAGGAGTTTGCAGATTTTACCAGTTTTTTCACACCTTAAAAACTAACTTTTGCTCTAGCAGCCTTTCTGAAGGCTAAGTTAGTCCTCAATATAGTTTTAGTTTACAGATTTGCTGCAGCAGACGACATCCGTTTACTTCGACCGCAGTGAGCGGTGCTTACCGGCGTGCCGGAAAAGCGCGCGCTTTTCAGCGTCACCAACGCCACGCCCCCTTTTTTCTTTTGAGCAGTGTTGGCAGTTTATTTGTAGCGATTAGTGATTTTAAATATAAAATATAATTTAAAAAGAAGACGTGCGCTTACGGACAGTGAAGTGGCTGGTGAAAACAATTTCAAAAGCTTATACGCGATATTGGTGGTTTTACAAGTGCTCTGGTTAAAAAAGTGTGAATTTCTGGGCACATATCCCTAAGTGTAAAGCCCCCATAAATATTATATAGTGTTTTAACCCGAAGAAAACCTCAGTCATCGGCTATACCTAGGGTGTAGCCAGACAACAGCATGGCTTCAAGTAGCTCCGGGCCTCCGGGAGGCCGAGCTACAAACATGTACGAGGGTAAACCTACCCAACGTACCGTTCCAAGGTGGGCCGACCCGCTAAACGGAAATCTTCAAATCCTGCTACTTCGTGCAACAGGAGAGAAAGTAATCCCGACTAATCCGTTCGTAGTAAGTAAGACGATCGCCAACGCTGTAGGCAAAAAATATTACACAGCGCGACCGCAACGAGACGACAAGAAGAGGACTCAATATATCCTTACGGCCAAGGATGAGGATATCATCGGTAAGCTCCTTCTAATTAATCAACTGATTGACGAAACCCCTATTGAAGTGATTTACCACCCAACCCTTAACCAACGCAAATGTGTTGTTACTTGCCGTGATGTCATGGACATCAAGGAATCCGAACTGGTTACAGAGCTTTCCGATCAAGGTGTGATCGATGTCAAGCGCATCACCAGGAAGGAGAATAATATTGTTGTGCCAACTGCCACTCTCATTTTAACTATTCGTGGAACTGTTGTTCCAGACTTCATTAATTTCGGATTTATTCGGGCTGGGACTAGAAATTTCTATCCCAACCCCATGCAATGCTTTAAATGCTACAAATTTGAGCATACAAGCAAACGATGCAAACGCGATAACCCGCTTTGCAGAAATTGCGGTCAAGAACATCCAGAACAAAAGGATGGAACTCAAACCTTCAGCATTTTGCGTGAATTGCCAAGGGGACCATTCCTCTTCGAACAGGAAATGCCCTGTATGGCAATGCGAAAAGAATATTACCAAAATCCGAGTCGACTATGGTATCTCCTATAAAGAGGCAAAGGACAAATACAATGGACAAATTAATGGACCAACATATGCAAGTGTCTTGCAAGACAAACTCTCCAACTTGCAAAAATCAGTAACCAGCTGCAACTGTAAATGCAACTGCGCTGCAACTGCCTCGGCCGTTTCGGCCTCTTCCAGCCGCGAAAGCACCCCTTCAATTGATACTACACTCGACACTACCATGACAGATTCGACAACTGATAGTTCAACAGCTGAATCTGAGAGCGAATCAGTCATCTCCATGGATACTTCCGATGTTCCAAACAAAAATAAAAATAAAAGAAAGATTGCGAAAGGCTCATCTTCAGATTCAGATCAAAAATCCGAAGATGAAACCCTAACTAATAAAGACAAAAAAAGAACAAGAAATGAACAAAAACAGACACCAACAACAAATAACAATACAACCCCAACAGAAAACAACAACAACAACACTCATCAAACAAAAAACAACAATAACAACAACAGCAACGCACATTCAACAAAAAACAACACAAACACAACAAACACTCCAAAGACTTCTACACCAAACAAAAACAACACCAATACCTCAAAGAAAGCTTCTCTTTCCAAGGGTAAAGGACCATCGAACTAATTCTCTTTGAATAGTTTAAACATACACACAATCAAGACTTAGGAATTAGAGTTAAAAACACCAACACATTCACTCCAATACAGAAATTCGGGATACAATGGAACATCAGAAGTATCCGACAAAATATTTTAGAACTAAAAATTCTTATTTCGAGCTCTAATCCCACAGTCATAGCCCTTCAAGAAACTATGACACCAAACAATTTCAACAAACACTTCATCCCAAAGTACATCACATACTTCAAAGAGGGTCCCAACCCCTCAAAGCACGGAGTAGCAATCGCAATCAAGGATGGCACTCCACATGATCTTCTTGCAATTACCACCGACCTTCAGGCAGTGGTAGTACGCATTAAACACCCCTTTCCAATCACTGTCGTCAGCATCTACATCACTAATAATTTTAATCCGGCCACTCTACGAGCCCAACTGGACCATCTGTTCTCCCAACTTCACGCCCCAATCATACTTATGGGTGATTTCAACGCCCACTCATACGCCTGGGGAGGCGCATACCTCGATCAAAAAGGATCTATAATCGAAGATTTTATCTCCGACTATTCCCTACTCCTTCTAAACAACGGCCAACACACCAGAATTCATCATACTGGTACTACTTCGGCCATTGATCTTACTATGGTATCACACAAACTCTCTTCAAAACTTTCATGGAACATTCACGATATATTTAACAAAAGCTGTCCCCTTTGTATAGTCCTACGTCACTCCGGTTATGTCCCCGACATTACTCACCCGTCTTTTTTTTGGGCCAATAAACAAAATGTACATGGTCGGTTTTTGAAATTCGTACGAAATTGTACGACCATTAGGGTGCAAAATATCAGCTCAATCGGACTTAAGGGAGAGTAACGCATAGCGGTTAAAGTTAGAGTTTTTGAAAATCAACAAATCTCCCCTATTTGGGTAGTAAAAGAAATCGGGGTTTTCAAAAAATAAGTTTTGATGCCAAATGTCTTAACATTACATGAAACGTCGAGATCTATTGCCAAACGAAATGAACCGCACGCCATTGAACTACGTTTTACGAACTGGTGAAGCGTCAAAGATAATAATGGGGTTTCGGGCAAAATGGACACCTTTCAAATAAAAATTATGGATGAAAATTAACTTCTCCGTATCAAATTAGTGTTCAATGTGAATGGAAAACTTAGTTTTCTTCATGTGGTAAAATAATCTCTTACAAAAATTATATCTGAAGATAATTTTATTATACTATAATGATAAGTTTTAGTGGAACACTAAACTCGTATCCAGATGTCGACACCGGACGGTTGTCATCGCGGATGCACTTCATTTCGTTTTCAACGTGAAGTGGAAACGGGAATAAAGCCGTATATCTTTCTCGATCTGGGTCGTGCATTTGGCAAACTATACGAACAGTTTGAACATTTTGAACATTTTGATTTCCAAGACGTATTACAATATTTGGTACATGATTTTTTCTGCTAATTGTGATGGAGTTGCATTTTTTTTACATACAGTTTTAATATATTTTTATTGCACCAAGTATGGAACACACGTATTTCATTTAGGAATGCTTCCAATTCGTTTTCATTTCCAATTTCCGTGAAAAGCTTCATGTCATCGGCATACACAAGTATATTGATACGCTTGAGAACTAAGGAGATGTCATCAAGGTACAGAATGAAAAAGCCAAAATGAGAGCCTTGAAAGACTCCAGAAGTGACTTCTACTGGATTTGAGAGAGAATTTTGAAAATGAACAATTAGTTCACGATTTGTTAGATGAGAATTGAGCCAGTTTAAAAGTCCTTGTTCCATTCCAAATTTCTGCAATTTGAAGAGTAGTAATGGAATGTCGATGCGGTCAAATGCTTTACTGAAGTTAGTTTAAAGAGTTTCTACGTGTTTGCCATTTTCCATTGCATTCAAAATAAAAGTCACAAATGTCAACAGATTAGATGCAATGGAACGGCCTATGAAGATGCCATGTTGCGTACACGTTATTCTATTCTTTGCTTGTTGAATGACTTTTTCGTTCACTAAAGCTTCTAATAGTTTAGGAATGCAAGAGATAATGACAATTCCACGATAATTGCGTATGTCAGATTTAGCGTCTGATTCAAAGATAGCTATCAAAAGGTTTCCATTTTTATGGGAATATTCCAGTTTGTAGTGACAGGGATACATGTGCCATACAAATGAAACACACATTTCTGCATAACTCAAGAACTAATCAAGCAAATAGAGCCAAATTTGGCATGTGTAGGTTTTAGGGTGCAAGAAAAGATTCTATGGTGAATAGACACTCCTCCCCCTCTCTAAGGGGGGGGGGGCTACCATACAAAGGAAGCTTAAATGTCTGCATAGCTCAAGAACTAATCTAGCAAACAGAACCAAATTTGGCATGTTGAGGTTTTATTTATTTTGTTTTATCCCTTTTGTTTATTATAGGCTCATTGGCATTTTAGCTGTAACAGAGCGGAATTTTAATCGTGTACATGTCACATGGTTATCATATCTATAACTAGCACATTACACAGATGCCATTTTTCGGCGTTAGAGTATTCCGTTCTGTATCATTGCATATGGTACACATTTACACAGTAGCCATTTAGGCGTAAGAGTTTTCCTTCTGTTCTTCCCTTATCCAGTTAGACCGGACAGCGGAGACAGTTGATTGATCATTATTGAGTTATTTATAGAACAACAGCCCGATGTGTCTTGCAGAGTAGAGCAGTTGATCGGATGAATCGATCTTATTTCGACCGTGGATCGATCCCCATCGCTGATGATTGTTGCGTGGACGTAGTTATTCTGTAACAACACAAAGATGGTCAATGAGGGCCCTGAGTTTTGAACTCACGATCGATCACTTACTAAGCGAACGCGCAACCAATGTGGCTACGGAGACTCCCTTTCTCTATTATAGTGACAACACATTTCGGCTGGTTCATCACTTTTACTTTCATTTTCGGAAGAATGTCGGGAGTGAGAATTGAACTCATGATCTCTGCGTGAGAGGTATGGATGTTACCACTGCGCCAGATCGCCTCCAATTCATTTATTCTATTTTAATTCAGAGAAATATGATGTACAGTATGAGAGTACCTTGTTAGCAACGAATAATACCCACCGCTCTGGGTCCAACACAGAATAATTTTCTCAAACTTGTATACGCGCATAAATTATGATCGAAGTTTCATAGATAACAATGGGTATTAAAAATATTCCACAAACATCTCTGGTTTCGTTTACAACCGTTAAAAAATAGCACAACATGGCCCATACTGGGCAACATCAACTCATAACAGAATACCCCGGCGAGTGTCCACATAACTAGATCGAAATCGGTATATGAGATCATTGAATGATGGCTAGTGGCATAAATTAATAAATATGCTTTTTGTTTATTAATTTATCGTTTTGCACTCTCCGACTGTTCAACAACAGATTTTCAGACGATTTGATAGCATCACTTGTGCCCGCCCTGTTCTATCCTTATTGCATTGGATGTGTAGGATGCACAGTGAGCATAGTGAATATTTATGCTAACAGGTTGAGCCAATACCATTAGTAGATCGGCGTGGATTGTGACGGATTATTTCTTGGATCAATATAAAATCATTATAACTAGTGAGTCAAATGTTTTATGCTTGGTTCGAGCTAATTAGAAGTCAGTTTTGCTGCACAAATATTGAAAGAAAAAAAACTCAGTTCGTAGGACATTTTAATACAATTCAATCAGTTTGTTGTTTACGTAGAAGATCTCACTCTTTCTTATTTCCGTCATATTACTCGTCTCAACATATACACAGCAGCATACTCATTAGAAACGATTGAACAAAAAGTCTCATTTTTGTCGAAGAAATGTCGCATGACAATTTACAGCTATGACACTGGTGGAGAATTATGAAAATATAAATTGATTATCATTTCTGACTTTAAAATATCAAAATTTAATTTCAAACTATAATATTTTCAGAAGATTATCACTCTTTGCACTTGTGAGCGTTGGTTCAACTGATTCATAGCTTATTAAGATACAACCTCCAACATAGATTCAAGCAAGTTATGTAGTTCTTCGATGCGTCGTCCTACCTCTCATTGGGACTGTTTCTCTTCGAACATAATTCGCTTGTGGCTTACCTTCACCCAATATCTTCTTCCAGCATATTATTTATTCATTCAAACAATTTCATCCGATTTAGGCCGCGTGGTCCATCCCCAGCGGATTCCAGACTGGATGATATGCGGCATCTCCGGCCGCAATCATTCGCCTGAATGATTTATCACGTTTGATGTTTTCCAACACCAGCTGACTGTCGTCAACGATCGACCTACGTTTAGTCGCTTCAATCCAGCATGGTGCAAGTTGAAATATTCTGGAAGCCTGCACTGCCTCCGCTTGCGTCTATGATGTATCTATTTTCTCATAAATTAATCAAAACGCACCATTTGTCTGGAGGGGGCGAAAATACGGAGCCAGCTGTGGAAACCTCCAACTCAACCGACTTGTTATTTATTTATCGAAATCTTGTAAACAAGACAGAGGCATGTGATACATTTTTTGTCGATACATATCTTGGCTCTCTTCTTTGCACTTTGATTCTTTGATATCACCGTGAGCGTGGAGAGAAGTACAGGGTGGGTGCGGTGATGGCAAACAGGAAACAATAAACAATACTGGAAAACTAATAGAATATTATTCCTAATTTAAACAATAAAATAAATCTAAAACAAAAAAAATAAACCACGAAATGGATAACCCTGTGTTCTGAAGTTATTAGTATATGATGATTTAGTCTTATATTGGTACACGGACAATGTGCTCATAGTTTTGATAGGTCAATTTTGATAAATGATGGATAGTGTAATTAAGTATTCCTTTTTGTTCCCAAACGTATTTAGCTTGTTCAACAAAACACATTCATTTATCCTCATTGAGGCTTCCCGTTATAGAAAATTTACTCTCGCTATTGATTTCCAACGAGGATCAACATGCATTAAGTTAACACTTTCTTCGCCCATCGTGTGTTTCCTGGGAGGCCCCGTCACCCAGATGTGGGTGACACTTTTCTCGTTCAATTTGAATAGGATTTTTAAACGAAATTTGATAGAATAGACACTTAAATGTAAATATGGAATGTGCAGAATAATCAAAAAATCAAAAATATAAAAATATGGTTTTTATACTATACTTTTAAACGGTTTTATTTAGCATGACCTATTGTAAGTATGTTTGTATGTTTATCCGTAGGACTGTCCCACATCAATAGAAATTTGACCTTCCTGTTGACCGATTGATCTAACATTTGGAACACACCTTTATCTATGCAGTCATTATAAAACTGTGTATTTCGTGATCTTGAAAATCCAAGATGGCGGTCGCTACAAAATGACGAACTACATATTTTATCAAAAACCCATCAAAAGTCGCCATCACAAAGTAGTAAGTTCTTCTAACATATCGTCCAGCTCTTCACTTGCGTATAGTTCCTTAATATCCTAATCGGAACTCGATGAGATAATACTCGAAACTTTTCTTCCAACGCTTCGCACTATTTAGACGTCACTTTCCTCGCTTTCAGATTCACTATAACGCCGTCCGGCGAACATTCTGAGGATGAAATAAAAACTCATATGCGTCCAAGAAAAAACTTTTTGGAATAAACAGGGGCCTTTCTGAGTTGCGCAATTATTATTCTCATTCTCAGGGAAAAAACGGTACATTCGTATTAGCGCCACCAGCGGTGACAAGATAGCAATTTTTTGTACACACAGGCACTCAGATATCTTTTGTATGGCACTCAGACACCCGCCGTCGAAAGTGGCGGCCTTTCGCAAGCAAACCTGTGTTCCATCGATTGCCCGGTTAGTTTGAAACATAGGAGACGATCCTCGATGGAACACAGGTTTGTTTGCGAAAGGCCGCCGCTTCCGACGCATTTTCGTAGCACTAAAAAATGACAAAACACTGCATACAACAGCTTGAGCTTGAGCTTGGGTAGACTGTACACTTCGAGTTGCTCTCCGTGATTGACCTGAACCAACCAAATTGCACAAAGAACACACAGAATGGCGCTTGGGACTAGCAAATCATTCTCGTTGGGAAATTTTCAGTGATTCGGCCTTAAATGGTCAATAACGACGCCGGCCACGTCCTTACAGTCACCAGGGGAAGGGAAGGAATGTTAGTATGATATTCGCCGCCCCAAGACCAGAAGGGTCGCCTCTATAGCGTGGTTCCCTAGCGTTTATCATGGGAGGGATAGTTGTTAGTGGGGAAGGTAAGAATCAGGATTCACTGTGGTAAGTGATGTGATTATGTTTTGTTGTGATTTTGATTCAGTTGCCTAACAAGGTAACCCAAAGGGGGTCTTCGTAGCCACTTGGTTACGCGTTCGCTTCCTAAGCGATCGATCGTGAGTTCAAACTCAGGGCCCTCAATTGACCATCTTTGTGTTATTATAGAATAACTACGTCCACGCAACCATCATCAGCGATGGAGATCGATCCACGGTCGAAATAAGATCGATTCATCCATACAACTGCTATGCTCTGCAAGAAACTTCGGGCTGCTGTTATATAAATAACCCAACAATGATCAATATCAACTGTCTCCGCTGTCCTGTCTGCTGAACAATGGAAGAACAGATAGAATACCCTTACGCCTAAATGGCTACTACAGTGTAATTTACAATTTATAGAAACATAAACATATGTACATGTACACGATAAAAACCCGGCTCTGTTACAGATAAAATGCTAATGAGCCTAATAAATAAATAAATGGGATAAAAATCGATCGTGAGTTCAAACTCAGGGCCCTCAAATGACCATCTTTGTGTTATTATAGAATAACTACGTCCACGCAACCATCATCAGCGATGGAGATCGATCCACGGTCGAAATAAGATCCATTCATCCATACAACTGCTATGCTCTGCAAGAAACTTCGGGCTGCTGTTATATAAATAACCCAACAATGATCAATATCAACTGTCTCCGCTGTCCGGTCTGTTGAACAATGGAAGAACAGATAGAATACCCTTACGCCTAAATGGCTACTACAGTGTAATTTACAATTTATAGAAACATAAACATATGTACATGTACACGATAAAAACCCGGCTCTGTTACAGATAAAATGCTAATGAGCCTAATAAATAAATAAATGGGATAAAAAAAAGGTAACCGAAAGTACTCCTAGAATAAATCGCATTGGTCATACATACTTTTACTTTTCACGTCAAGTACTCTATTTTAATGTCAAATCACGACGCCGGCGGTACAAAACACTGCATACAACAAGGCATAAACATAACAAATAATATTTTAATGCCAGCGCGAACAATAGAAATGCTATCTATTATATTTCGGCTCCGGTGACGCTAATACGAAAGTACCAAAAAACTTGCAACTTGCTTCTTCTTTTAGCATTTTATCTACCAAGCGCAAAGAACAATGAAAACGATCACGTGAAAGTCGGAGTTGCCAAATGTGATATAGTTCATGGCGATTTTTTTTGCCACAAAAGTGATATATTTTATTGGTATGATATATTCACAGAATCTTCGCAATCAATGATGATGATATTGGATTAAAGAGGCTTTAAATTTTTCAGTTCAATTCGCAATCAATCTTTCTTTCTTTGTTTTCAGGAGGTTTTAAACTTTGCAGTTCATTCGCCTCTAATCCGCAATCAACGGTAACGGTATTGAATTAAAGAGACTTTAAACTCAGAGAGTTCATTCGTCTCTTAGAAGAAAAACGGTAACGGTATTGAATTAAAGAGACTTTAAACTCAGAGAGTTCATTCCTCTCTAGAACCGCAATCAATTGAACAGAATGTTCTCTGATAAAATTGTAGCTATTCTTCGTTATCGATTAGAGAGCAAGTACGTTCGGTTGAATTTCATTTTTGACGTAGGACTACGTCTTACATTAAGGGTGCCAAATCAGAAAACAGGTCACGTTTTTATGAAATAAAGTTAATTTTAATAACTATTTTTGTTGCGAACTGATTTTACCGATTTGCATACCAATCGAATCGGAAATTTTCTAAGATTTGTTTGATATGCTATACATTACAATCCCATAGTCTGTATATGGTTTAAATTGATGAAAATTGGAAGCATTCCCATTTCCCCATACATTCGTTCTGTCTATTTGTGTGCTTTCCCGAACAGAGCTGTCTATAACGCGCAACTTATGCAGCCGCTAGAATAGAAACAGTCGGAGACGAATGAATCGTTGGATTAAAAGTCTCCGTAAACAAAGGAGAAGAAGAAGAATAGAAACAACGAAGGAGGAAAGCGAAAAGAGGATATTTGCGAAGTAAGTAAGCTGTCGCTAGCGTATAAGTATTGCATTTCCTCTGAAAAAAATTCTCAGAATCTTTCTGCTCGTTTTGTGTAATATGTTTCCCCTCGAGCTGTGAACGCTAGCGAATATTTCACTTCAAGTTTATCGCTGCAACTGTGTGCATCTGTTAGACGTGTGTTTGATGCTTGTTGAATGGTGATGTACGGAAGATGTCTCTCGTTAAATACTCAATGCAATGCGTGCATTGATATAAAGAAACAAATTGCGACATATGGCCAATTAGTGTATTGTTCTCGCAAAGGCAAGAAAGAATCGTTGCTTCTCGAAATGATTCTACAAAACCACGCAAGTCATTAAACTTTTTCAGGGTCCCGGGAACGTTTTACTACGTTTTACGTTTTACGGAAGAGTTGTTTATGAACTTTCTTTTTTTTTTTTTTTTATTCACAAATGATATTCGAAATAATAAACCAACAAATTAAAAAAAAAAGATTGCGTAGTCCTACGTTCTAAGTGGTTGTGTAACGGATACAACCCCTCGATTTTTTTTATTATCATTATTATCACACTGTACAATTGGTTGAAAAATTATTTTTATATGTTTTCTAATCAGCAGTTGGTTGATTTCATTCGGATTCAACAGAAAAGTAGTCCTGAATCGAACCCGAATACATTATTATCGTTGCCCGCTTATTTCAGTTCAATTTGGGCTCCGTAAGAAACTCTACCGAACGAAGCTGAGCGACGAAAGTGTTAATATGAAACCACCTAATGATGGTAGCAGAGTTCCATTCTTCACTTCATCACCAAATGCTCCTTGATTTGAAGCACCCCACATCTTAACGCTATGCTATTTTCAGAAATCGTGTGTACTCATTACCGAGCTCGTGGCTCTCGATTACCCAGACTGGATGCAGCACGAATGCCGACAAAGATAATAGAGCAGCTTCGAGAAGAAACAGAAACCAGCCGATTAGGGCTGCCAGAACTGGTCATATGGATTGAGGAAATAAAGTTCGTATTACATACTATGGCACACGCCGGTGAGTCATTTTATTGGCGGAACAATTAATGGCAATGCTCCGTCTAGAGGCGCCTTTCGAAATAATTGACCAACACACTACGAACTACGCACCGCTCAAGTCATTAACTGGTCCTATTAAGTGTCTGATTTTCAACTAATTTGTATTGTTATGTTTTCGATTGATGAACAGCCCATAAATCTTAAACAAAGTACAATGAATTAAGTTAATCGCCAGCGGTGACAAGAGCGTAACACAATACCGTAGAATGGCGCTTCCTCTGACATATTGTATTTACGATGTTTTATTGGATTACTCTTATGGTATATGGCTGCCGTTAAATGGTGACATGGAATATAAAAAGTCAAATACGTCGAGAAAATCACAACCGACACTGAGACTGACGATGTTAGTCTTCTGAATTTATGGTCGTGTACAACTCAAGGAAACAAAAAATTGGCTCGAGATAGGCATGCATAGAGTAGTGCAATGAATCGATTTTCGCAGACAAATCATAGGTGACAGATTACTTCAAAATATCACATGGAAGATGTACTCTGCTCGGCATCTATTGGAACCTACCCTGTAATAAACTCCAAGTCTATAGAGAAGGCTTGCTGTAAACTGAAGAAATCTACGAATGCAATGTCCCATCTGTAATTTTGAATATGTGCTCTAACAGCCTCTCGTTACCGTTGAGCATCTTGTTCCGTCTTTCCACCCTTGGTGGCACTTTTCCGAATGCATGGAAAAAGTGTTTTCACTGTTTAAAAAAAATGAGTGGGTAATATGTATGATATAACCGCAAGGTTGACGTGGGACTACCGTTGGCTTAGTAATCATTTATTTGTATTGATTAATTGATTGAATGAAACAAATCGAATTCAAATGTATTCAACATATTTGCTTTGTAAGTAAAGGATTTGAACAAACGCTATGTAATGTAAGGTACCTTGGTTTTGATGGCTTTTGGCTTTTGGGCTTTGATGGAGAAACAGTAAATCGGGCCAATCAAAACCGGGCAGTTAGGGCGTTTAGATAGTGCTTGACGTAGAAATACGCAGAAATATTTCCTATCAATTGATGCAAACATCTTTCCAATCTGTTAAGAAATATTCCAGTTATCTTCTTCTTGAATGGCGTAAACGTTCCCTGTGGAACTTTTGCCGTCTCAACGTATGCATTAACTAGCATCATTTATTAATACTTAATTGAGATTTCTTAAGCCAAATAACACGCCTTGAATGTATTCCGAGGGGCAAGCTCTTGAATACGCGTGACCACAGTGCAAGTCGAAGGAAATTTCTTTGACGAAAAATCCTTCGGCCAAAACGGGAATCGAACCCGAACACCCGGCATGATAATGTGAGACGCTAACCACTCGGCCACGGGTGCATATTCCAGTTATAAGCATTCGAAAAAAATTTTTTCTGCATGTTCTGTGTTTAGGTTTTTATTTTATCCCCCATATATTCCGGTGATACGTAGTCTCACATCACAAAATTCGTATCTATCGAAGAGTGCGCTACTTTCTAAAATATTAAAAAAGAAAGTTCATCAATATGCGGCTACCCCAAATCTTTCCATTTCTATGAAAAATTGTGTGATGAGCTGATGAATGTGTTCGCGAAACGTTTCGTTGCTTGGGAATTCAAATAGCTTATGTTGCAGTCGGTAATCCTTGACCCACGATTTTAACAGCAAGGATTCGAGGATGATGGCCTATTCAGATCAACATATCAAGCGATAACGAGAGAAAATCGAAACGTATCCACTGCTTCCGTCTCAGCATCGAGTACAGAGAATGCGGGAGAATGTTCAACCATTGGCAATTCCACGTTATGGGGATGCAGTCAGCACGCTTCAAGCAAAACAGAATCGTTTGGCAGCTTCAATTATGGGATTATTGGAGTGTGATGGGAAGAAAGAAAATATACATAACCCAATTTGTACGCACTAAGAAAAAAGTTATGTATAACGGCATTATCTGTTCCATGTGAACACACACACATTTTGCTGTGAACAAAAATACCCATTATTTGCATGTATTAGCAAAGCGGATTCCCTAGGCACATTCATTTTGAAGTCTGTGTTGGGGAAACCGTAAATCGGGCCAATCGAAACTTGGTAGTTAGAGCGTTTAGATAACGCTTGACATTTTACAGTTATTCAATTGTTTATCTCATGGAAACAAGCATTTTATTATTTGTGATAGACGCGTAGAAATCTTTCCTATCAATTGATGCAAACATCTTTCCGATCTCTTACGAAATGTTCGAGTTGAAAGCATTCGGACTCTTTCATTTTTTCCTGCATGTTCTGTGTTTAGGTTTTCATTTTACCTCTCATATATTCCGGTAAGACGTAGTCACACCTCAAAAAGTTGCAAAAAGAATGCAGTGAATTATAGAGGAATCGCATGTATATGTGCCATCTCCAAGCTTTTTGGGGTTATCGTGTTGGACTTCATTTCTCATGCTTGCAACAATTACATCGCTGAAGAATAACACGGATTCAACTGCAACAAATCTTGTTCTATACCTCGTTCATAGCTCGTTCATTTCAAAGGAGAGAGCAGATTGACGCAATACACCGTGTTGTCTCATATTCCGAACACTTCATTTTTAAATGTAAATTCACTAAACTTTTATGTTATAAATAATTGAATAATGAAAACCTTGAAATTCTTTGGGGCATAGGCTTCATTTTAACCTCATTTTCAGGTATCGCTAAGCATTTGCAAAAAAGTGACTGTCAAAACCGATGAAGGGGGTCTCTGTAGCCACATTGGTTGCGCGTTCGCTTAGTAAGCGATCGATCGTGAGTTCAAAACACAGGGCCCTCATTGTCCATCTTTTTGTTGTTACAGAATAACTACGTCCACGTAACAATCATCAGCGATGAAGATCGATCCACGATCGAAATAAGATCGATTCATCCATACAACTTACTCTGCTCTGCAAGACACATCGGGCTGCTGTTCTATTAATAACTCAACAATGATCAAACAAGGAAAACTCTTACGCCTAAATGGCTACTGTGTAAATGTGTACCATACGTAATGGTATGGAAGGGAATACTCTAACGCCGAGAAATGGCAACTGTATAACGTGCTAATTATAGATATGATAAAAATGTGACATGTACACGATTAAAATTCCGCTCTATTACAGCTAAAATGCTAATGAGCCGAAAATGAACAAAAGGCATAAAAAAATCGATGATAATATGTTTTCGTTAGCAAATTCCGTAAAAAACAAGCATCGCTCATTTTTCAGTTTTTGCAGTTGTTTCAACTATTTTGTTTGCTGTTATCATGTTAAGTGCTAGAAATGTCAAGAATCTACAATAAATGGATGAACAAAAATTATATTTTATGCAGAAATATTCTTTAAAATTAGTATTGAAGTAGTGTTCGGAATGTGAATCAAGTTTCTACGCATGGTTCAAATTCCGAACAGAAGTTTCGTTCGAACACACAATTTTCAGGAAAATACAGCTATAGTTGACAAATTGGGGTACATTTGTTAACAAATGTTTGTGCGCTCTTTTCTTGCAAAACGTATGGACCTTAGCTTCCAAAGACGCGATGAACATATCATCTGCATTTTTGCTATTCGGAATTTGAGTTAGTGACATAATTTTTGTTTTTCACGATAAATATTTATTTGTAAATCAATTTTATTGTAGTCACATGAAAAAGAGGCTCTATTGTAACCCAAAATTAAGTAATCTCGCGAAAGTGTACCATTTTCAGTAACGAGACACTGTTTAATGCCCAACAAAGCTTAAGCGTTCGGAATTTGTGACAAAACGGCACATGGTTTTCTTGTTTTTTTTATATCAGATATGGGGCTGTCCACATATCATGTGGACAGAAAAAGCACAATTTTAGACTTCCCTTTCCCCCTTCATGGACAAGCGCGGACATTGACTACACCCCTTCCCCTGTTGTCCACGTGGACATTTGTACACATTTTTTTTTTATCCAAAATATATATTTTATTAAGGCTCGTATGGCGTCAGCCTAACGGGGCCGGGAGTTCAATATTTCGACAATGTTTGCTTACAACTATGTTAGTAATATATAACCGATTACTCGCGGTTGGCTCGAGGTTAGTATTACAAGTGTTCTCATAATTGGTATGTTGCAGTCTTCGATGCTCTGTACGTGTGCCCGACACAGGATACTTCCTATTGGGATGCAGCTGACCAGACATTTGTACACATATTTTCATTAAAAAAAACGAAGGAATGATTCAATTGCACCTTTATTCCGTTTTGAGTGTGTTTTGTTTTATATGTTTGCATTCACTTGTATTCAAATACAACTGCATTGAATAGAAATTTTGAAATAATGAGAAAATAAACTATATGTTCAAACAATGTCTTCTATCATCTTGCTCAACAGCGGTCCTGTCCAGTCGCAGTATCTAAGTTTGCAATAAATATCGAAATAAAAAACATTTTCCGCCATTAGAATGTGGAGAGGAGGTTGAAGTGCATTCTAATGAAGTGCATCAATATTGAGAATTATTTCCTGCCGTTTTTGCACAAATCCCGTTTTAACCCTTTCACTACGAGCGTCGTCTATAGACGACATCCGCGCGTTGAGCTGTATGTACGAGCGGCGTCTTTAGACGACATGAGAGTGATACTGCACATCGATCACACCAGCGCGATGTGCATACTTTTCGGCGCAGTGCTCCGTATTGAAAGGGTTAATTATCGGGTATTCCAACAAAGTAACGCTGCAATCTATGAAAACCGGTCGACCATTATATCAAATATTGAGCAAGTACTACTGAACTCGTTTAGAATTGATGGTTAATGTTCAACTAGTCAGATCAACACGAATTGATGTTTAATTTGTAAAGAAGTAGTATGTTTCGTGCCTGATTAATAGAAGCGTATAGTTCTAGTCTCCTATAAACGAAAATAGTCACTATATAAAAACTCTTTTCTCCTTTTTCTTAAATGGTCTTGAAGTTCTTAGGTAATTTACGCCATCTCAACGTAGTGCTATACACGTCTTTTTTTATTAGTAACTCGTTCATGGTTTACTTGTATATCCGAAATCCCCGGCAAGACATATGTGACGGTAACAACTCTATCATGAGAACCACCTCAGACCCTATGTACAACATTCCAAACTAGCTCTCATTATGCTTGCAGCGATAGCAAAATACACCATGCTCAATAACAAATTCAAACTTCGAGTATTTCACATAAGATATTCATGTTTTACTGAATATTATTTTGAATGAAATAACTTTGTTGATGATTTTTACATATGCTTCGGAATGACTCCGCCTTTAACCTTTCTGACCAGCTTCAAACGGTTTGCAAACCAGTCGCAAGCACACTTCCATCGATATTTCGTCCCAAATTCAGAGGATCCTAAACTGGATCAAAGTAGAAAACTTTGGCTCGTTTACCTCCGACAGCATGTATGACCATACGAAGTAATCCAAGGAATTTAAATCTGGCGAATTATCTTGTCCGGTCATCCAACGAGAAAGTCTCACGGAAGACTCCTAATGGTTCGATAAACAAAATTACGCTTCATTCCCAGGTTTTTCAAACCGCTGCTGCTTCATCACTACAGTGAGACAAAAAGGGTATCGGTGGTTTGGTTTGGTTTATCGTTATTGAGTTATGATTTTTCAAAGTTAATCGTTGGTACGAAAAATAAGATTTTCCCCTTTTTTCCAAAAATGAATTTTTTTAAAAATTTAGGAATTTGAGACAAAAGTGTTCGGAATATGGAGTTCAGAATTTAGGACAAATGTATTAGGTGTACCGGTTAGTTTCTTCGGTTTTACAACAGATGGCGTAACTTGATTACTATTCCAGTGAATCAAATTTCCAGACATTCGTTGGAAAGCTACTGTCATTGCGCGTCCTTTTCAGTATATGTCAAAAAGTTGAAGCGTAAACAACATAGTTTTTTGGCACTACGAATCAAGACGGGTCTATGGTACTAGGTGAGGCCGTTTCGTCACTAAGTTGGTTAGGGGAGCGGTATATGAAAACAGTACGGAAGAAAGCAGAAGGGGAATTACTTGCTTGAAGTGTGAAAGAGACAGACTGATCACGAGTGAGCTTGGGCACAAGCGTATTGTGGTTTGTTTACAAACAAAACACAGTAGACTTCCAAGATGGCTGCAGAACGGTTTTAGCATATTGGCCCACCTTTGGATATACTTCTAGGCGCCTTGCTTCGAATATGTCGAATTTCGTAGCAACGAGAGTGTTTTTGAGGGGAGTGTTACTTAATTACTTCAATTTGAAGAAAAAAGCTGCGAAAAGTCATCGCATTTTGGTGGAAGTTTATGGGAACCATGCTCCAACTATGCGAACGTATCAGATGTGATTTGCACGGTTGAAAAGTGGTGATTTTGACTTGGAAGACGAAGAACGTTCCGGACCGCCAAAAAAGTTTGAAGATGAAGATGGAAGATTTACTCGATCAAGATCCATTACAAACGCAACAAGAACTTGCAAATACACTTGGAGTAGCTCAGCAAACCATATCCGATCATTTGCAATGCAATGGGAATGATCCGATAGAAAGGACATTGGGTGCCGTTTGAATTGAAGCCAAGAGACGTCGAATGCCGTTTTTTCACGTGCGAACAACCGCTCCAACGGCATAAAAGAAAGGGTTTTTTGCATCGAATCGTTGCTGGCGATGAAAAATGGGTACATTACGACAATCCTGAACGTCGGGCAACGTATGGATACCCCGGCCATGCATCAACATCGACGGCCGCGTGGAATATTCACGGCCAGAAGGTTGTGTTGTCTATTCGGTGGGACCAACTGGGTGTGGTGTCGGCTGCTAAAACCGAATGAAACCATTACGGGGGACCTCTACCGACGACAATTGATGCGTTTGAGCCGTGCACTGAAGAAAAAACGCCCACAATACGAGCAAAGACACGATGAAGTTATTTTGCAGCACGACAATGCTCGGCCGCATGTCGCGAAACCGGTAAAAACATACTTGGAAACGCTGAAATGGGAGGTCCTATTCCACCCGCCATATTCTTCAGATTTTACTTCGTCCGATCAATTCCTTTCTTCGATCGATGCAACATGGCCTGTTTGACCACCACTTCTGGCAAAACATTGAATATCAAATTTGTAACCATTTTTGCAGAATAAAGCATTAATTTTTGAAAAAAAAAACCAAGAAACTTGCCGGTACTCCTATTAATTTAAAATGTTTTAAGTTTTTCACCAGGAATATGTATTTGGAAATAAATTTTATTGTAGTCAAATGAAATAGAAGACACTACACTACGGACTCGATTATATATAGTCGACCATTTTTTTATATTTTTTATTATTATTTTCAAATCCTATACATAATCGAATCTCAAGAAAACAATTTTTTCATTATTGTATGAATGACAAACATAAATAGAAAAATAGCTTTTTTGTGATTCGATTATGTATTGGATTCGAAAATTAACGTTGAAAGTGAAATTGCGATTATATATAATCGAGTCCGACCTGTATTGTATTCAAATACGATAAACAATAAACAATAAACAAATTAATTTCCCGAAAAAGTAACATTTTGAGTAATGAGATACTGTTTATTATCAAAGCTTAAGTGTTTGGAATTTGAGGCAAAACGGTACACCGATTTCTCTGCTGCATTTGACAAAATTAACCAAAACATCGCAGTATCTAAGCTTCAGCACCTTGGTTTCATCAGCTCTTTTTTTTTTATCTGTATTTTAGTGACTTTCAACACATTTGGCTGGTTCGTCACTTTGCTTCCCTTTTTGGAAGAATGTCGGGAGTGAGAATTGAACTCGTGACCTTTAGCGTGAGAGGTATGGATGTTACCTATTTCATCAGCTCTTCTCTCAGCTGATTATGTTCTTATCTTAGCAAACGTGTCATGTCAGTAAAGATCAGCGACATTATATTTACTCCCTTCATGTAACTTCTGGTGTTCCACAAGGGACTCATCTCAGTCCATAAAGGCTTCCAAATCTTTTAGCTTCATTTCAAGATATTGATGGTTAAAGATGTTCATTGCATCAAGGTACTCTAATGCGCATCTCCTTTGAGGAAAATTCTTAAAATCTTTCTGTGCCCGAAACAACAAAGGTCGCTTATCCTGTTCTTTTTGTGTTTTATGTATTCCCTCGAGCTGTGAACGCTAGCGAATATTTCACTTAAAGTTTATCGCTGCAACTGTGTACATCTGATAGACGTGTGTTTGATGCTTGTTGAATGGCGATGCACGGAAGATGCATCTCGTTAAATACGCAGTGCAATGCGTGCATTGACATAAAGAAAAAAAATTGCGACATATGGCCAATTAGTGTATTGTTCTCGCAAAGGCAAGAAAGAATCGTTGCTTCTCGATTTTATATCTATAACCTTTAACGTTTCGGATCGAACTAAAGAAGACTTTCCAGGTTGAGTGACGAACGTCAATAGTGAAAGACCTGCTCCCAGTTTATTTGTTTTATTTCGTTGACATGCGTTATGAGCGTTATGCTTTTTCAACACTAATATTACACTAATAAAAATATCTGTCATTTGACAGCCGTTATTGTACACTACAACTCTTCCCCCTTAATTTGAGTGAGAGCATTCAAACTGAAGACATTTATCTTCCAAGTTTAAAACTAAAATTTACAGACTACAGATCACAATTATAATTTCATTAATAAATCAATCACAATTCATTTCTTTTTAATTTCAGTATACACATAATTTTCATCTGCCTTTGCACTTCTCTTCCTTTTCGTACGCCTTATATAATCTGGCCTCTGCTATTCCATTTTCCGTTTCCTTCTGATCGGCTCCTTAGGTAAACCTTCGAGTTCATCTTCTTCGATGCTGGGGACTATTTCCTGCGTTTCCGAAAGGGTTTTGTTTTGAACCAGCGGAAATTATTATGCGGATTATTATTGAGATACCATACAGTATCTCCCGTTATCAGGTTATTCAATAAATCACATGATTTATCCGCGGTACCTTCACAATTTGTTTGTGCTTTCACATCACTAGGCGTTGGAAGATGTAGAAATTTTTTATATTCTTTCTTTGGATTCAATAAATCCAAAAGAGTTTTAGGTCTAGGTCTAAATGAGAATATTCTCTCAGATGGAAATTTACCATCACCCGTCAAGCAACTATTTCTATAGTTAAATAAAAATAAATTGATCTGATCCTCCAACTTTAATTCAACCATTTCAGGATCTAACAGAAACTCCTTTAAACCTTCTTTCACTGTTCTAACAAGTCGTTCAGCTTGGCCATTGCTCGAAGGATTATAAGGAGGACTTTTGAGTACTTTTACTCCTTGCCTCTCTAGAAAGTCTATAAACATAAACGAATTAGATGGAGGACCACCATCCGATACCAGAACATCTGGTAAACCAAAACGAGCATAAAATGATACCAGTTTACTGAGGACTTTTCCTCCATCAGTACCTTTCTTCATCCATTCTACTTCTATCCATTTGGAATAACTATCGACTAGTAGTAGGAATGTGTTGTGCATAAAATGGAAAAAATCAATATGAATCCTGCTAAATGGTCTAGTAGTAGGCGTCCATTCAGACAACACCCTTTTTCTTGGAACTACTGCCATACTGTTTCAAACATCACAACTTGATATAAATTTTTCTATATCCGAATTAATCCCGAACCAATACACAGTTCGTCTAGCCATTTGTTTCATTTTTACCATTCCTATATGGTTGCCATGCAAAAGTTTTAAAATCCTGCTTTGCATTAGCTGCGGTATTATAACTCTGTTCTGATACAACAAGCACTCGTCTACAATTTCCAATTCATGCTGATTTGCGAAAATGTTAACAAAGCGTTTGTCAATTCTTTTAGGCCAACCATTTGTCATGAAGGATATGATATCCTGCAGAAATTTATCATTCGCTGTCATTTTGGCTATTTCGACGAAATCTATCGGGAAATCTTTAGAAAAATTTATGCTTCTAATGTGTTCTCTCTCAATTCCCTTTGGAACCGGTTCTTTAAGTGGGAATCGCGAACAGAAATATGCGTTCCCCATTTTACTTGATTCTCTATATCTTATTTCGAAGTCATATATTGATAATTCCATATTGTATCGTTGTAAACGTGTCACCACTATCGGGTCTTTGCCCGCTTTACCAAAAATTCCTGCCAAAGGTCTGTGATCTGTATAAACTGTAAACTTTTGACCGTATAAATATTTGTGGAATTTTTTTATGGTCGACACTAAAGCCAAAGCTTCCAAATGAAGAATAGGATATTTTCTTTGAGCATTATTCAAGGAAAACGATGTGAAATAAATTGGTTTTTCCTTGCCGTCGATCAAATGTGCAATAACACCACCTAGTCCATATCCAGATGCGTCTGATATCACAATAATTGGTTTATTGGGGTTATAATATTCCAGAAAATTTGTTGAAATCAATGAATTTTTTGCCAAATTAAAAGCATCTCTACAATGATTGTCCCAATTGAATTTAACATTCTTTTTTTTCAAAAGATTGTACAAAAATACTACTGCCGGTAGTCCACGGCCAATTTCCGTCGAGAGATTTCGCTATATTCACGACCAAATTAAAAAAAAAAATATTAGATATTGTTTAAATATAAAGAATACAAACAAAAATATATTCTTTCAAAATATATCAATTGAAATACAATTGGTTTTATTATTATTGTTCAAACTTTTGTTTAAAAAAAAACAAAGAATTCTTTTCGCTTACCAATATAATCCTTTGTTCTGGCCAACACTGCCAGCTCCAACCTAAATAAAAACAAAGGCTACACCCGTGACAATTGTTCAGGTGATTGTGTTAATTTTTTATTTTTTTGGCCTTTTTTTCTATAACAATAGAAAATGAACTTACTCACAACCTACCGCTGAAACCCATTCTTTTCTACTCCCAATGGGGATAAGGATTTAGCAAAACTGATTCGCGAAGAAACAATCCGGAAAACACCACCGTTCCCTTTTGTGTTACCGTCGTGTCTTATGTTCACTGCTCTGTTCTTCTTTTTCTTTATTCCTTCTCTATCACTTTTCCCACTGTCTATGCTTTTCAAGTTCTTTCTTCCAGCACTACAAAAACTTTTCTTCACTTGAAGGCTCTTTTTATACAGCCTTTTTAACCACTATGTTCTGAATTACTTTTTTTTTACTTTTAATCCTCGTCGCCACTTATAACGTTTCATTCTTCGCCGATTGCCCGAAGTAACCAGACGAAGGAATGTCGCGTCCAAGTTCCGTTATCGGTTACCGCGTGATTGTTGTTTTGACGTAGGACTACGTCTAACCGGAAGATATAGGGGGTGAAATGGAAATCTAGGCACTGAACAAGTAGGAAAAATGCAAGATTTGGAACGCTTATAACTCGGGCATTTCTCAATAGATCGCAAAGTTTTTTGCATCAATTGATAGGAAATATATCTACGCATCTATCATAACGAATAACATTTCATTTTTCTTGAGATAAATAATTGAATAATTGTGAAATATCAAGCATAGTCAAAATGCACTATGTGCCCATTTTTGATTGGTTCATTTTGTGCTCCTCAAATCGTACCGACCAAAACGGGCAACCAGAGCAGCAGCGAAATAGAATGAAGCACGATTGGAAAGGAAAAAGAAAAAAATTAACGAAACATTGGTCGCAGTCTCACATATGCGTAATTCTCGAGCCAGCCAGTCAGCTTAAAAATCCCCGCTCCACTGCCGTAACGATCATTCTCATTCAAACCGTACACCACATCGGTTCGCATCACAACACATCAACACACCAAGCAGCCATGTCTGGACATGGTAAAGGAGGAAAAGTGAAGGGAAAGGCAAAATCCCGCTCGAACCGTGTTGATCTGGAGTTCCCCGCAAGGGTAGCTAGGCCGAGCGCGTTAGTACCAGTGCACCAGTCCACCTAGCTGGCGTTATATAGTTTCGGCCGCCGAAGTGATCGAGTTAGCTGGCAAAGCTGCTCGCGACGATAAGAAAACCCGCATTCGGAACAGAACACATTCGGTTCGGTGGACATCAAGACAACAGGCAGTTGCAGCGAGTGGCGAGTGGCCCACGCAATCGCAAAACGGCATCAGGTAGCAGAAGAAAAAAGTTTGTTCTTTATACAAACTGCTTTGGTGGCTAATCCAGAACAAGGCGGCATCGAGGGCGTTCGAAATGGTTTTTTTCAAAACCACGAGTACTAAGTTTTCTAAATTGGAACCATTCCATAAAACAAGGCGCTTTTCAGGGCCATTAAATCTTCCAAAAAAGAGTTTAGGAAATACAGTTCAATGCTTTCTGAAACATTAACCAAAATAATAATAAAACACAAATTGATTTTTTCATAATTTGTTTGCCAGGATCTGATAAGTATGTGAATTTGGCAGTTGTTCTGAGCTTATTGATTTTCACCAATTCTTAAATTGCTTCTAGATTGAAAGTACAGTAATTTACACTTATCTCGACATTTAGCTAATTGGACGGACCTGTAATGCGAGATATTTAGTTGGACATTTTTGTAAACATAGAGTTCGGGGTCCAAATTATGACCCCACATTGAAAGTCGACGCTGTACCACTGTCATCGCAAATGTTCAATTACAGGTTAAAATTACCTCCAATCCGACACTGAGTGGTGGTAATGCGACGCGCCATTGAATGTAATTTACTGTAAAATATGTCACAATGTGGATGGGAAGGAATTTTCCAACTGTGAAAGCTGTGGCGAATGGCAAATGCAATCGCTAAACAGAAAGGTTTAGCCGAACAATATGGGGATATCGAGTAAAAACAAAACAATAAACTCTTTAGATTGAAGATAATTTTGTGGTCCTGAAAAGGACCCTTTTTAGCCTGCATGTGAATCCAACGAGCGAACAAATCGTAATGAATGTATTTTTTTGCCATCGCTCCCTTTTAACGCTCATTCGTTCGTCTCGTTGGACTCGCCCCTCTGGCTGAGTCTGCCGATTTGTCTCTATCCTGTGAGTGTGTACCGCTAGAGTATGAAACACGCGGACCCCAAAAAAAATAGCTTATTTTCTTTCAAACCGTAAACCCGTGTGGTTGTACGGCATCGGCATCGTGGACGTAACAAAGGAGGACAAGTTAAGGGAAAGGCAAAGTCTCACTCGAACCGTGCAGGTCTCCAGTTCCCTGTTGGTCGCATTCACTGATTGCTCCGCAAGGGTAACTAGGCCGAACGGATTGGTGCCGGAGCACCAGTATACCTAACAGCGATTATAGAGTTTCGGCCGTCGGAGTGCTCGAGTTGGCTTGCAAAGCTGCTCACGACAATTAGAAAACCCGCATCAAGAACAGAGCAGCTTCGGTTCGGCGCTCATCAAGGCAACAATTAGTTTCAGTGAGTGGCAAAGTGTTTCAGCATTAAATGTAATTTACTGAACAACATGTCACAAGCTGGATGGGAAGAAATTTTCCAACTGTGAAAGCTGTGGCGAGTGGCAAACGCAATAGCTAAACAGGAAGGTTTAACCGAACAAGATGGGAATATCGAGTGATAACAAAAACACAACACCAAAGGTTCTTTTCAGAACCATCAACATGTTCATAAAGAGTAAACAGTAAACTAATCCATTTTTCAGGTAGATAGGTAGTGAACACCTAGGAGAAGAAAATAAAACAATATATTTAAAATATATATTTAACAAAAGCTGTCCCCTTTGTATAGTCCTACGTCACTCCGGTTATGTCCCCGACATTACCCACCCGTCTTTTTTTTTTGCCGCTGAAGAGTTCATTTCGCTATATGGATAGTGAGTGAAGTGCCCTGCCTGCAAGTGGATAGAGGCTTTCATCCTCGGAAAGCCAAGCATTGGTTTTTGTTTTGTCGCTGCTTCGCCGACATTGGAGATTTCGCCGAGTCATCGTGCCAACAGTGACAGTGCGGGTAAGCTTTCACCGACGACTGTGTGTAGTGGTGTCGTAGGCACATTCCCACCACCAACGAGCTTTCAGCACGCTCCCGTTCATCTGCACTGGAGTGCGTTCATAGGTGAATAACATTAAATATACTGAGAGAAAATATTATAAATATATATATAAATATATAAATATATATGAGAAATTAATAATTATAAGTTTTTTTTTTTTTGTTTTTGTGAATTATTTTATTGTGAAATATTGTTTAAAAAAAATAGTTAGAATATAAGTGAAAATTTAAAATGGCAGAGAGTGGGGGACCTTCGGATATGGAGGCCTCTGACTCTAGTTCCCTCCTAACGGATAAAAAAAGTCACTCAAACGTGTTCCAAATACGGAAGATACTTCTTCTGGGGACGAGTCAGCTAACCCTACCAAGCCTCCCTCCAAAAAACTAGCAAATCTCCCATCTGCCCTTAACGATCCCACTCTACCTTCAACCTCGTCTTCTCCCTCTAATCTTCCCGCTCCTTCTCAACCTTCGCCTTCCCATTCTCAATCCCCGTCCTCGCCTTCCCACCCCTGTTATTCCCACTCCTGTGTAAAGGTCTATCCAGAAGATGCGCCCGGAACTGGTCCCTGGGTTGTTTTCTTCAGGCCTAAGCCAAATGGAAAGGCGTTGAGAGTCATGCAGATCGCGAAAGATCTGGCAAGGTATACCTCCGTTGCGGAAATTTCGAAGGTTAGACCGAACAAATTGCGAGTTGTCGTGAATGATCGAAAAGACGCAAACAAGATTGTTGTCGATCAGCATTTTACAATTGAGTATCGGGTCTACATTCCCTCTCACATAGTCGAAATTGAGGGTGTGATAACCGAAACGGGCTTGACGTGCGAATACATTACGAGTGAAGGTACCGGCCGTTCCAAAAATCTGCCCGAGACGACTGTTAAGATCTTGGGTTGCCGCCAGCTCGGAACAGTCTCCCATGAAGGAGAAGAAAATAAATTTACGCCGTCCAAATCGTTTCGAGTCACCTTCGCTGGTTCAGCTCTCCCTGACTACGTGATGGTAGATAAATTGAGGTTAGCCGTGCGACTTTTTATTCCAAAGCCAATGACTTGTCTAAAGTGCAAGTCAGTTGGTCACACGGCTGCTTATTGTGCCAATAAAGAACGATGTGCCACTTGCGGAGAACAACATGAGGGGAAATCCTGCAGTGCGACTGAGCATAAGTGTCCATATTGCGGGGGATCCCCACACGTGCTCTCAGCTTGTGAAACATACAAGGCTCGCTGGGAGAAACAGAAGCGCTCTTTGAGGGAACGCTCTAAACGCACTTTCGCAGAAATTTTGAAGGGCGCTTCTCCACTGGCTCAAGAACAACAACCAATCAATACACACAATGTCTTCGTTACGTTGCCAGTTGACGAAATGGAAGCGGATACAGCTAACGGGGGCACGCCGTTTATTTCTCAAGGGAATCCCCGGCGCAAAAATGTGACCACTCCCAAAGTTCAAGGACAAGTCCCTCCGGTGATACCCCCTGTTAGCTTGCCCAAAAAATCGAGTGCAGCGGATAAGCAAAATCAGGTCCCTCCTGGCCTCCGTGGTAATAGTTCACCTTCGAACGACCCAGCACTCGAGGGGACATCAAAAACCCCAACTGTCCCTGTTTTTCCGTCAAGTTCAACTTCCCAATCGGGATTTATAAAGTTGTCTGACCTTGTGGATCAAATCTTCACGTGTTTTAATGTTTCCGACTCCATCAGAACCATTGTCACCGCAATGCTTCCAGTACTAAAGACAATTTTGCAGCAATTGATGCAAACATGGCCCCTCCTTGCAATGATTATCTCTCTTGATGTCTAATTTAAATAGAGAGGTCGGAGATATCACTGTTTTACAGTGGAATTGTCGTAGTCTTATGCCTAAATTGGATACATTCAAATTTCTAATTCATAAACTCAATTGTGATATTTTTGCTCTATCCGAAACCTGGCTCTCTTCTCAAAATGATCTCTCTTTCCACGATTTTAATAGAATACGCTTGGACCGCGATGACAGATACGGAGGGGTACTATTGGGGATCAATAAGTGTCACTCATTTTTTAGAATTGACCTTCCACCTATTGGAGGGATCGAAGCTGTTGCTTGTCATGCAAACATCAGAGGCAAAGACCTCTGTATAGTCAGCTTGTATTGGCCTCCGAGAGCTGCGGTTAGCCGCAAGCAACTTGTTGACATGTGCTCACTCCTTCCTGAGCCACGATTAATCTTGGGAGACTTCAACTCTCACGGAACTGCCTGGGGGGAACCGTACGACGATAATCGTTCATCGTTGATATATGACCTTTGTAACAGCTTCAATATGACCGTTTTGAACACTGGGGAAACAACACGTGTACCTAAACCTCCTGCTAACCCAAGTGCTCTTGACCTCTCGCTTTGCTCGAATTCACTATCGTTAGATTGCAAGTGGAATGTAATCCAGGATCCCAACGGTAGTGACCACTTGCCAATCAAAATTTCTATCACCAATGGGTTGAATTCTTCTGAATCTATAAACATGGCATACGACCTCACAAGACACATTGACTGGAAAAAATATGCGGACGCGATTGCTCTAGCCATCAATTCCAGAGATGGTTTGCCTCCATTGGAGGAGTATAACTTCATTTCTCGTTTGATCTATGACAGCGCGGTTCGCGCTCAAACGAAACCCATCCCAGGTTCCACTATTCGTCGAAGGCCTCCCAATCCATGGTGGGATGGCCAGTGTTCCAAGCTTTATGGAGATAAATCGAATGCATTTAAAGCTTTTCGGAAACGTGGAACCATTGAGAATTTTCAAACGTATTTGGACCTTGAAAATCAATTTAAAAACTTGATCAAAGGGGAAAAACGTGCTTATTGGCGAAATTTCGTGGGAGGTTTATCACGAGAAACGTCAATGAAAAAATTATGGAAAGTGGCTCGAAACATGAGAAATCGCTCTTCATCCAATGAAAGCGAGGAATATTCACATCGATGGATTTTCAATTTTGCACGAAAGGTTTGTCCCGATTCCGCTCCAGTGCAAAGAATTATTCGAGATATACCACAAAATAGGTGCGATCTTGATTCCGAGTTTTCGATGGTAGAATTCTCTCTTGCTCTCCTTTCATGTAACAATTCTGCTCCGGGATCGGATAGAATTAAGTTCAACTTGCTGAAAAATCTCCCTGATGTGGCGAAACATCGCTTGTTGAACTTATTCAATCGGTTGATGATTGGAGACAAGTACGAGTTATAGCTATTCAAAAACCCGGAAAACCCGCGTCCGACTACAATTTGTACCGCCCAATAGCAATGCTGTCTTGTATACGGAAATTGTTGGAGAAAATTATCTTGTTTCGCCTTGATCGATGGGTTGAAACGAATGGCCTACTCTCAGATACACAATATGAGTTCCGCAGGGGTAAGGGGACGAATGATTGTCTTGCGTTGCTTTCTTCAGAAATTCAAATGGCTTACGCCGAAAAAAAACAAATGGCTTCAGTATTCTTGGACATAAAGGGGGCCTTTGATTCTGTTTCAATAGAGGTTTTGTCAGACAAATTACAATCTCGGGGTCTGCCGCCTCTATTGAATAATATGTTATATAACTTGCTTTGTGAGAAACATTTGAACTTTTCTCACGGAGATTCGGCAGTAAGTCGGGTCTCTTACATGGGACTCCCCCAGGGCTCATGTTTAAGCCCCCTTTTGTACAACTTCTACGTAAGCGACATTGACAATTGCCTTACACAAAATTGCAGCCTAAGACAACTTGCAGATGATGGAGTGGTGTCTGTCGTAGGATCAAACGAATCCGACCTGCAAGAATCCTTACAAGATACTTTGAACAATTTTTCAACCTGGGCCATTGGGCTAGGGATCGAATTCTCAACGGAGAAAACAGAGATGGTGGTTTTTTCTAGGAAGCATAGACCAGCAAACCCAAAGCTTCAACTTTTGGGTAAACCGATCACTCATGCTATGTCATTCAAGTATCTTGGGGTCTGGTTCGACTCTAAATGTACTTGGGGGGCCCATATTAGGTATCTGAGTAAGAAAATGTCAACAACGAATAAACTTTCTCCGTACAATTACCGGCACCTGGTGGGGAGCCCATCCCGAAGATCTTATAATGTTGTATCGAACAACTATTCTCTCAGTGATGGAGTATGGCAGTTTCTGTTTTCAATCAGCTGCCAAAACACACCTCATTAAACTCGAGCGAATTCAGTATCTTTGTCTCCGTATCGCGTTGGGATGTATGCCCTCAACGCATACCATGAGTCTCGAGGTTTTGGCAGGCCTACTCCCACTAAAAGATCGCTTCAATTTATTATCTCTTCGGTTCCTCATCCGGTGTAAGGTTATGAACCCATTGGTGATCGGAAATTTTGAGCAGCTGATCGAGCTAAATTTTCATTCTGGATTCATGAGCTCATATCATGAATTCGTCTCCATGCAGGTTAATCCTTCTTCGTATATTCCCAACCGTGTTTGTTTTCCTGACTACATAAATTCCTCTGTGCATTTTGATCTATCCATGAAGCAGGATATCCATGGAACATCAGATTATCTTCGATCGAGGATCGTTCCAACGATCTTCGATGCAAAGTATGGGGATATCAATTGTGATAATATGTACTTTACTGATGGGTCCTCTATGAATGAGTCCACAGGATTTGGAGTGTTCAACGAATTTTTTAGCACCTCACACAGTCTTCAGAATCCTTGCTCAGTGTATATTGCTGAATTGGCAGCGATACACTGGGCGCTGGACAGCGTCGCCTCACGACCTTTTGAACACTATTACATATCTGTCGAAGCTATCAGTGAGGCCGGAAAAGCACTCGCCGTACTTCCTTGAGAGAATACGAGACATTTTGAGTGCTTTATCCAGACGCTGTTATGTCATTACCTTTGTCTGGGTCCCTTCACATTGCTCAATTCTGGGTAATGAGAGGGCTGACTCATTAGCAAAGGTAGGTGCGATTGAAGGCGATATTTATCAGCGTCAAATCGCCTTCAATGAATTTTATTCTTTAGTCCGCAAAAATACCATAGTTAACTGGCAACGCAAATGGAACGAAGATGAATTGGGCCGGTGGCTCCACTCGATTATCCTTAAGGTTAGCCTCAAACCATGGTTCAAAATTCTAGACTTGAGTCGGGACTTTATTCGCACCTTCTCCCGACTCATGTCCAATCACTGTTCGTTAGATGCACTACTCTTTCGTATTAATCTTGCCGACAGCAATCTTTGTGTTTGTGGCCAAGGTTACCACGACATCGAGCACGTTGTTTGGTCATGCGAGCTGTATCTTGTCGCCAGATCGAATTTAGTAGTCACCCTTCGGGCCCGAGAAAAGCAGCCCATGGTGCCGGTGAGAGACGTGTTGGCTCGGTTAGACCTTGATTACATGTCCCAAATATATGTATTCCTTAAAGCTATCGATCTTCGTGTGTGATTGTCCTTATACCCTTAGTTTTTCCTTTTCCTTTTCCTTTGTGAGAGATCGGATCCCTTCTTAAGAATAAGATGAAATGTAAATACATATTAGATATAAGATAGGTTTAAGAATTGAGTGTGATGAGTGTGATTGAGATTGTGAGTGTGATCATTGTCAACATATCCTCATATCCCCTCCTTTTCCTGAAGAAAATATGTCACCCTTCTAAACTCGAGTTGACCGCGAGTAATGACCACGTTCACATTACATAATTAACGTCACAAAAAATGTCGACCGTTTACAATAAGAGTTTACAAAATTTTCGTCGAAAATATCTATAAACTCACAGAAATGATCGAAGCTGACTTATTGACAGCGATATTCCTATAACTTATTCATTGCTACCATACGGCAAAACACTGATTTCAGATCGTCATCAACAATTGAACCTTTTGGAGCTAGTGAATGACCAGAAATGCTCAGAACCGACCAACAGGAGAGGTGTTTTGTTCTATCAGAACAACGAAAGGCTACAAACGTCTATAATTACATTCCAAAAACTCCATGAATTCAAGAACTAAATGATAAATATTTAAAATTTAGAACAATTTAGTTGTGGTTAAATTACCAATTTATCAACCGATATCAACCCATTGTCATCACTTTGAACAGTTTAATATTTTAAACAACTATCTACTATTTTGAGATGTGCTTTGATAAGCACATCTTTATCCCTGTCTAGCGTGCTGATTGATTAGACTCATTAAGCAAATGAATTAAACCATTCGAATAGGGGTAACCAGTTCAGTCTGCCGACCAACTGTAATCAGCACCGTCTAAGCAATGTAAATGTAGCAGCAGATGACCAACACGTGCCAGTGCTCAATATAAACAAAACCACAACACTGTCTTGATGGTATGCACAGTCTGATGTGACCGCTGAACCACATGCACTGGATTATGTTTGGCACCACCCAGAACACTATGAACCAGAAGTCGGGCTGTAAAAGCCAATAACTAAATTCAACCAGAACCGGTCTCAAATCACTCGAAGAGTCAAATGGAGTCAGTTTCCCTTCGATCCATTCTACTCCCAAACTTGGAACTAACCGCAACTTTTTGGAGGCTGTGTTCCCCGAGAATCAAAAGTGATGCAGTAAAATTCAAAATTACCCTTTCTCCCAGTTTGAATTTATCGAACAACAAACATTACCTGTTCTCTTCCGAAGGCCATGTGTACCAAACGACGCGATCTAGAAAGTTTGACGGCAGAACGATGAACATCCTAAACAAACTGATGCATTTTTGGAAGTCAAATCATTCCCACCCGCCTTCTCTACTGCATCACTGTGTCTCTTTCCCACAAATTGAACGGCTGTTACCCTTCTGGAATTTAGGCACATTTTCAGAACAAGCGTGGTTTGATTTATTCGGTGCATGGTATAAAACTCGATAATGAAAACAAAAATGTTTGTGTGGTGCTCTTCTCTGGCGGTTTGGTTATGTGATTCTGTCCATAACTTATCGTCATATGGTACTCCAATTATTTCTTATACGAGTGGAACGATGGGGGAAGTAAACGAGACGTGATGAGCAGATCATCCAACAGATGGCGATGGACTAGGGCTTTTTTTGAAAGGGGAATTGTATTTTAACGATTTGTTTTGATAGAAAACAAATTAGGCGAAAGTTATTGCCATGATACCGCGGCTCTGGTTGCGTTGAACCGCTGCGTGTGGCAAACAGAAAAAAACAGGGTAATTCAACTATGTGCTGTATTTGAACAATTAGATCGCTCAAAATAAAAAAAAAGAATGGCCGTTTAATAATTGTGTGACTCATCGAACGGTTTGTAGTGCTCACGGTCAATGAAAAAAAGTTGAATAATTATTAGTACAAGAAGAACACCCATAAAGTACACAATTTGCAACTTATACTCGAATACTGAATACATAAATACTTTTTTATTTTGAATCGTACTTTTATATGAACAAATTTAACACGTTGGGCCTAGCACCGGTCATAGGGGCCGACTATGAACTTTTTGTAGAAAAGCGCATGTTCTTGATGCGGGCTGAATGGAAAGCGCAGCAAGAAAAATTCGGGGCTCAACGTGTTAAAGGAAAAAACGCTTAGGTATTAACTTGCGCCATTTTATTTTTGGTTCTTAGTGGAGATTTCTTATGCCAAATAACACACCTTGAATATATTCTGAGTGTCAAGCTCTACACCCAAACTAGCGTGGTCAGAAAGCTTTCCATTTTCGACAGAAACTATGTCATTTCGAGCCTTGAAGTGTCAAATGGGTAAATAAAAGCATCTGTCCCCCAACGCTTCAAAATGTTTGTATGTATGGAAGCAGACTCTTTCTTCTTTCTTTTTTCATATTTTTTGGGATTGCACCAAAAAAGACCAAACGACGTCAACGGGGATCGAACCAAGGTCGGTTGGAATGCAAGGCTGTTTTACACGATCACGCTATCCACATCCACATAGATCCACAATGATGCTGTATATATATATATATATATATATATATATATATATATATATATATATATATATATATTGCATACTTTGCCACATACACGGCCCAGACCGAGATAGATATTGCTCTCCTTCATGCTGTCCTTTTTATTCTTAGAAAACACTTTATTTTACAATCAGGTGCAATATTATCACTTATATATATATATATATATATATATATATATATATATATATATATATATATATATATATATATATAAGTTATAAGCGAAACCAGGCTTAACCTTCAAAACCATCAACACAGAGCACGTGTTGTCGAGCGGGTAGTAATTGAACGAGGGTAATGATTTAAAGCAGGGTAGTTGAAAGTGTAGTCAACGGGTAGATTAGTCAAGTTCTCGCTGGATATAAAATATGGAGCAATGTCAAAATAAAGTAGTTCTAGCCTAGAGCTCAACCATCCAACATGTTCTTGTTCAACCATCTTTCAGAACCTTAGGTGATTATAACTTATATATATATATATATATATATATATATATATATATATATATATATATATATATATATATATATATATATATATATTAGCGTTTAGCGTGATAATATTGCACCTGATTGTAAAATAAAGTGTTTTCTAAGAATAAAAAGGACAGCATGAAGGAGAGCAATATCTATCTCGGTCTGGGCCGTGTATGTGGCAACGTATGCATTAAGCTTATCTGTCTTTTGTTTCGCTCGCGCGTATTAATCATATATTACTGTACCATATATATTATACCAATGCTTACCAGTATTTGAGAGTCATGACATTTTCATGACATGACATTTCATTTCAGTATATGTCAAAAGGTTGAAGCGTAAACAACATAGGTTTTTGCCACTTCGAATATTTCGAATTTCGTACCAACGAGAGTGTTTTTGCGGGGAGTGTTACTTCATTACTTTAATATGAAGAAAACAATTATAGGAGGTTGTGTCCAAAACACGAACGCATTTTTGACGTAGAACTACCCTGTTATTTTATGCAAGTTGCTTGTTTACAACTTCGGATATTATTTTATAATGGTGCGAGATTTTAGAAATAACTGTTTAGTAGAATGGTTTGGTTGCCCTGATAAGTTTTTTTGTGGAATCAGTTGATTAATGATTCATTATTCCTTCACAGAACAATACACTATACAGAGCCATATATCGGTAGCTTGAAGCGACTAGGAATGTAAACACTTCTCATCATTTTGTGCTATTCTCAAAAGAAACGCTTCTGTTAATATTACTGGCCTCGAAAAAAGTTACATTACTTTCTCATGCTCGAGATAGGCGCAGCTGTCATCCTTAGTAAAGAATGTTTTGCTACTGGCAAGCGAAACCAAATCACATATAAAATTTCAGAACGACATTTACTTTGTTGGCGACTAAATAAACGAAATAAATTCATTCTGTAAACCCTTTCACGTACAACATCGAGTCTCACTCGATATGGAATGATTGTGCCACAATGTACAATATCGAGTCTCTCTCGTGGCGCGCTTGCATATCACAAGGCACTAAGACGCTCAGCAGAGTAGTGAAGTTACTCGATGCGTGACCCATCGAAGCGTTTGCATTTGGTCCGCTCTTTTGAAAATTAAATCGTACGGGAAGGGGATAATCTCAATAACCTCGAAAAGAGTAGCATTGTTTGATTATGATCAAGTTTAGCGCAAATGCAATCCTTGTTGAAGGCAGTTTTGCGACTGGCAAGCGAGCCCAAATAACTCATAACATTCCAGCACGACATTCACGATGATCCAATTAATCCATGTATTAATGGCTTGAAGCAACTAAATATTCACACCCTTATCTCCTTTTAGCGCTCTTCTTAACAGAAGCCCTTTCTGTTTATATTACCGGTCTCGATTAGCTTAGCTATCATCCTTGTTAGAGATAGTTTTGCTACTGTTATGCGAAACCAAATCACACACAAAATTTCTGAACAATTATTTTCTTAGTGAGTCGATGATAGCCTAGTTTGATGATTCCCCACACAATTGTGTAGTTCAGAGTCTAAATGGAATGGTGTCAGTTTGATGGAATGATTGCATACCAGAGACATCAGCGAGTACGTAATTTGGTCGCGCCTACAGCTTAATCCGAATTGAAGACATGTGATGACGCAAAACAAGGAAGAACAAACGATGTTCATTGCATCATATCTAGAACAATACTGGAAGTTTGCCTCAGCGAGGTCCAATATTTCGTTCTTCTTCGTCCTCTTTTCTTTGTTCACTGAGGCTTTAAATCATTCCATTCGTTGCAAAAATAGTTATTAACGTTAACTTTATTTTATAAAAACGTGACCTCTTTTCTGATTTGGCACCCTTAATGAAAGACGTAGTTCTACGTTGAAAAGCTGCGGAATGTCATCGCATTTTAATGGAAGTTTATGGTGACCATGATCCGACTGAGCGAACGTGTCAGACGGGGTTTGCACGGTTTAAAAGTGGTAGTTTTGACTTGGAAGACGAATAACGTTCCAGAACGCCAACAATGTTTGAAGATGAAGAATTGGAGGCTTTACTCGATCAAGATCCGTCACAAACACAACAAGAACATGCATACACTCGTAGTAGCTCAACAAACCATATTCGATCGTTTAAAAGCAATGGGAATGATCCGAAAGATAGGACATTGGGTGCCGTATGAATTGAAGCCACGAGACGTCGAACGCCATTTTTCACGAACAACTGCTCCAGCGGCATAAAAGAAAGGGTTTTTTGCATCGAATCGTTACTGGCGATGAAAAGTGGGTTCAGTGGTTTCCTAAGCGTCGGGCAACGTATGGATACCCCGGCCATGCATCAACATCGACGGCCGCGTGGAATATTCACGGTGGGAACAGCTGGGTGTGGTGTTTTATTTGGTGGGACTAGTTGGGTGTGATGTACTATGAGCTGCTAAAACCGAGTGAAACCATTACGGGGGACCTCTACCGACGACAATTGATGCGTTTGAGCCGTGCACTGAAGATAAAACGGCCACAATACGAGCAAAGACACAATAAAGTTATTTTGCAGCAATACAATGCTCGGCCGCATGTCGCGAAACCGGTCAAAACATATTTTGAAACGCTGAAATGGGAGTCCTATCCCACCCGCCGTGTCCTCCAGACATTGCTCCGTCCGATTACTACCTTTTTCGATCGATGCAACATGGCCTGGGTGACCAGTACTTATCCAATTTTGATGAAGTCAAAAATTGGATCGATTCGTGGTTAGCCGACAAACCGGCCGATTATTTTCGCAAAGGGATCCGTGAATTGCCAGAAAGATGGGAAAAAGTTGTTAGAATATCGCGTGTACGTACCTTCCCATAACGTAGAAATTTTGGGGGGAGATTAAAGGAACGGCTCTGACGAATGAATTAATAAAAAAGGGAGATGGCAGATTTAAAAATTTTGGACTGCCAATAACTATGAAACATTTCCCAGGAAAATAAAAAAAAAATCACGCCGTTCGACTTATTTCGAGTAACTTTTGCTGGTTTCGCTCTCCCTGACTACGTAATGGTGGACAAATTGAGGCTACCGGTTCGACTCTTCGTGCCAAAGCCCATGACTTGCAACAAATGCAAGTCAGTTGGTCATACAGCAGCTGTGACATTTGCGGAAAGCAACATGTGGGGAAATCCTGCAGTGTAACTGAGCTTTCCACTCTTTCCACGATTTTAACACTAGGTTTACGGAGCGCGTCATTTTGACGCATTTTGAATTTTATAAGGAAAATTACGAATATTGTCTGCATTTATATTCCATCAATAATTTGTAGGCGTTGATCAAGGTAAATATACATTGATGTCTATTTTCTTTAAAAGCGTTGAAATATTGAAATTATCTATATGATATACCTATATCTACGGATATGCGTCAATTTGACGCGATCGTAATGTAGACATGCAAACATTACAACAATAATAAATAGGAATGTACTCACAATACTTCTATTCGTTATCTTTGCTATACAATATCGTTATCTCAAATGAAACAAGCGATAAACAACACTTGCCGAGAAACAACAATAGAAAAAACGAAACACAGAATATCAATTGATGTCAGAATGCGAAGAGATTTTAAAAATTTCCGCGGTTGATTTTGGAAGACTTCAACTCTCACGGAACCGCCTGGGGGGAACAGTACGACGACAACCTTTCATTATTGATATATAACCTTTGTAACAGCTGTAACAGCTATGATAATTTTGAATACGGGGGAACAACACGTGTATCTAAACCTCCTGCTAAGCCAAGTGCTCTTGACCTTTCGCTTTGCTCGAATTCACTACCGTTAGATTGCAAGTGGAATGTTATCCAGGACTCCAACGGTAGTGATCTCTAGTCAATCGTAATTTCTATCACCAGTGGTTTAAATTATTCTGAATCAATAAACATGACGTACGACCTCACAAGACACATTGACTGGAAAGAATATGCGGACGCGATTGCTCTAGCCATCGTTTCCAGAGATGGTTTACCTCCATTGGAAGAATATAAAGACGCAGTTCGCACTCCAACGAAACCCATCCCAGGTTCCACCACTCGAAGAAGGCCTCCCAATCCATAATGGGATGGCCAGCTGTGGCCACGCGTATTCTACACCCAAAATTGATTTTTAGCTCATGTCATGTCATGAAAATGTCATGACTCTCAAATACTGGTAAGCATTTGTATAATATATATGGTACAGTAATATATGATTAATACGCGCGAGCGAAACAAAAGACAGATAAGCTTTATGCATACTTTGCCACATACACGGCCCAGACCGAGATAGATATTGCTCTCCTTCATGCTGTCCTTTTTATTCTTAGAAAACACTTTATTTTACAATCAGGTGCAATATTATCACGCTAAACGCTAAAATATATATATATATATTTTTTTTTTATTTTTTTTTATTTTTATCCAAAATATATATTTTATGGCGTCAGCCTAACGGGGCCGGGAGTTCAATATTTTGACAATGTTTGCTTACATCTATGTTAGTAATATGTAACCGATTACTCGCGGTCGACTCGAGGTTAGTATTACAAGTGTTCTCATAATTGGTATGTCGCAGTCTTCGATGCTCTGTACGTGTGCCCGACACGGGATACTTCCTATTGGGATGCAGCTGACCATTAATCAGCAACGCCCCCCTAGTCTGTACCCCATATCTAGCGTGGTGCGTCTTTCTCGACTCGAGGAATCCAGGATAGAATGGTCACTAGCCGGCGCAATCATCAGTTCGTGTAGAGTTGTCATGAGCGGTACAACCTTTGGCTCTTGTTGAATGATCAGTGGACTGCACAACCTTTGGCCCGTGCATCTGTAAAGAGTGTGTGTATGTATTGCCGCGACTAAGTAAAAGTTTATCGATCGGATAGGAGGGATATGAAACGGGGACACAACGAAGGAAACATCATTAAACGTTGACATCGGCGTTTCTGAGGAACAGGTATAGATGAAGCAGAAGATCAGGATCCCGGCTACCTAAGATATCCCGGACGGGGATATCCGATTGTCTGCCTTGTGCTCTCAGTGCTCTAGAGAGCTGAGAGCGAGCAGCATGGAACCGGATACACGACCAGACAACATGCTCGATGTCGTGGTAGCCATCGCCACAATCACAAAGATTGTTTGCTGCGAGCCCAATGCGATAGAGATGCGCGTTTAGGTTGTAGTGATTGGACATAAGCCGAGATATCACGCGAATGAAATCACGACCTACATTCAATCCCTTGAACCATGCCCTCGTCGAGACCTTAGGGATAATCGTGTGTAACCAACGACCGAACTCATCATCGCTCCACATGCGCTGCCAACTTACGAGCGTATACTGACGAGGAATGTGGAAAAATTCATTATAAGCAATTTGCCTTCCAAAAAGTGTGCCTTCTAAAGCGCCCACCTTAGCTAGCGAGTCCGCTTTCTCATTCCCCGGAATCGAGCAATGATAGGGAACCCATACTAAGGTAATCTTGAATAAATTTTCGACCAAAACACTCAATAGTTGTCTTATTCTAGTTAGGAAATAAGATGAGCGTTTATCAACCTTCATTGAGCGGATTGCCTCTATTGAGCTGAGACTGTCTGAAAAAATAAAATAGTGGTCGATGGGCAATGTTTCAATGATCCCTAATGCGTAATATATCGCACCCAGTTCAGCGACATACACGGAACAAGGATCTTTGAGTTTGAAAGAGGCACTGGAATTTTCATTGAAGATGCCGAAGCCAGTGGACTCGTTTATGAATGAACCGTCAGTAAAGAACATTTTATCAGATCCAACTTTCCCATATTCTGCCGAAAATATCGGCGGAATAGAATCGGAGCGTAGGTGATCTGGGATTCCATGGATTTTTTGTCGCATGGACAGATCAAAAATGACAGAGGAATTGCAGAAGTATGGGAAGCAAACCTGGTTGGAGATGCCTGGTGAAGGGTGCACGTCGTGGGTAAGGTACTCATGGTATATAGACATAAAACTTGACTGAGGAGTCAGTTGGAGTAGATTTTCGAAGTTATCAATCACCAATGGATTCATGATCTTGCAACGGATGAGAAATCTGTAGGATAATTCTGTGAACCGAAGAGTAAGCGGGGGTACTCCTGCCAAAACTTCGAGACTCGTATGTGTCGAATGCAAACACCCCATGGCTATACGCAAGCAACGATATTGTATCCTCTCCAGCTTGAGAATATGAATCCTGGCAGCTGATCGGAAGCAAAAACTGCCATATTCTAACACTGACAATATCGTTGTTTTGTACAACTGAATGAGGTCTCCTGGATGGGCGCCCCACCATGTTCCGGTTATTGTTAGGAGAAAATTGATTCTTTGCTGGCATTTCTGTTTCAAATACGCAATGTGTCTCCCCCAGGTACACTTAGAATCAAAATATACACCCAGGTATTTGAAAAACATAGAGTGTTGGATCGTTTTGCCGGATAGGTGAAGCTGGAATTGGGCGGGTTCGTGCTTCCTAGAAAAAACGACCATTTCAGTTTTCTCCGTAGAGAATTCGATACCCAGCTTGAGGGCCCACGTGAACAGATTGTTCAGGGTATCTTGCAACGACTTTTGCAGAACGACGGGATTAGTACCCGTGATGGAAATAACTCCATCGTCTGCAAGTTGTCTCAGCGTGCAGTCTCTAGTTAGACAATCATCCATATCATTGACGTAAAAACTGTACAAGAGGGGGCTTAGGCAGGAGCCTTGTGGTAGGCCCATAAAACTGTAACGAGAAGATTTCGAGCTGCCATGAGAGAAAATCATGTGCTTTTCTGACAGTAAATTGTACAGGAAATTGTTAAGAATTGGTGAAAGTCCACGATTATGAAGCTTCTCTGATATATATATATATATATATATGTATATATATATATATATATATATATATATATATATATATATATATATATATATATATATATATATATGTATATATATATATATATATATATATATATATACCTACTTTCATGTATTTGCAATGCCGATTCCTGCAGGCACCTTGAGTTTGAAGCCTGTAGTTACATAAAATATATGTGTACCGGTAAGATTCTTCGGTTTTACAACAGATGACGTAACTTGATTATCATTCCAGTGAATTAAATTCCCAGACATTCGTTGGAAAGCTACTGTCATTGTGCGTCTTTTTCAGTATATGTCAAAAGGTTGAAGCGTAAACAACATAGGTTTTTGCCACTTCGAATATTTCGAATTTCGTACCAACGAGAGTGTTTTTGCGGGGAGTGTTACTTCATTACTTTAATATGAAGAAAACAATTATAGGAGGTTGTGTCCAAAACACGAACGCATTTTTGACGTAGAACTACCCTGTTATTTTATGCAAGTTGCTTGTTTACAACTTCGGATATTATTTTATAATCATTCCATATCACTCACTCGATATGGAATGATTGTGCCACAATGTACAATATCGAGTCTCTCTCGTGGCGCGCTTGCATATCACAAGGCACTAAGACGCTCAGCAGAGTAGTGAAGTTACTCGATGCGTGACCCATCGAAGCGTTTGCATTTGGTCCGCTCTTTTGAAAATTAAATCGTACGGGAAGGGGATAATCTCAATAACCTCGAAAAGAGTAGCATTGTTTGATTATGATCAAGTTTAGCGCAAATGCAATCCTTGTTGAAGGCAGTTTTGCGACTGGCAAGCGAGCCCAAATAACTCATAACATTCCAGCACGACATTCACGATGATCCAATTAATCCATGTATTAATGGCTTGAAGCAACTAAATATTCACACCCTTATCTCCTTTTAGCGCTCTTCTTAACAGAAGCCCTTTCTGTTTATATTACCGGTCTCGATTAGCTTAGCTGTCATCCTTGTTAGAGATAGTTTTGCTACTGTTATGCGAAACCAAATCACACACAAAATTTCTGAACAATTATTTTCTTAGTGAGTCGATGATAGCCTAGTTTGATGATTCCCCACACAATTGTGTAGTTCAGAGTCTAAATGGAATGGTGTCAGTTTGATGGAATGATTGCATACCAGAGACATCAGCGAGTACGTAATTTGGTCGCGCCTACAGCTTAATCCGAATTGAAGACATGTGATGACGCAAAACAAGGAAGAACAAACGATGTTCATTGCATCATATCTAGAACAATACTGGAAGTTTGCCTCAGCGAGGTCCAATATTTCGTTCTTCTTCGTCCTCTTTTCTTTGTTCACTGAGGCTTTAAATCATTCCATTCGTTGCAAAAATAGTTATTAACGTTAACTTTATTTTATAAAAACGTGACCTCTTTTCTGATTTGGCACCCTTAATGAAAGACGTAGTTCTACGTTGAAAAGCTGCGGAATGTCATCGCATTTTAATGGAAGTTTATGGTGACCATGATCCGACTGAGCGAACGTGTCAGACGGGGTTTGCACGGTTTAAAAGTGGTAGTTTTGACTTGGAAGACGAATAACGTTCCAGAACGCCAACAATGTTTGAAGATGAAGAATTGGAGGCTTTACTCGATCAAGATCCGTCACAAACACAACAAGAACATGCATACACTCGTAGTAGCTCAACAAACCATATTCGATCGTTTAAAAGCAATGGGAATGATCCGAAAGATAGGACATTGGGTGCCGTATGAATTGAAGCCACGAGACGTCGAACGCCATTTTTCACGAACAACTGCTCCAGCGGCATAAAAGAAAGGGTTTTTTGCATCGAATCGTTACTGGCGATGAAAAGTGGGTTCAGTGGTTTCCTAAGCGTCGGGCAACGTATGGATACCCCGGCCATGCATCAACATCGACGGCCGCGTGGAATATTCACGGTGGGAACAGCTGGGTGTGGTGTTTTATTTGGTGGGACTAGTTGGGTGTGATGTACTATGAGCTGCTAAAACCGAGTGAAACCATTACGGGGGACCTCTACCGACGACAATTGATGCGTTTGAGCCGTTCACTGAAGATAAAACGGCCACAATACGAGCAAAGACACAATAAAGTTATTTTGCAGCAATACAATGCTCGGCCGCATGTCGCGAAACCGGTCAAAACATATTTTGAAACGCTGAAATGGGAGTCCTATCCCACCCGCCGTGTCCTACAGACATTGCTCCGTCCGATTACTACCTTTTTCGATCGACGCAACATGGCCTGGGTGACCAGTACTTATCCAATTTTGATGAAGTCAAAAATTGGATCGATTCGTGGTTAGCCGACAAACCGGCCGATTATTTTCGCAAAGGGATCCGTGAATTGCCAGAAAGATGGGAAAAAGTTGTTAGAATATCGCGTGTACGTACCTTCCCATAACGTAGAAATTTTGGGGGGAGATTAAAGGAACGGCTCTGACGAATGAATTAATAAAAAAGGGAGATGGCAGATTTAAAAATTTTGGACTGCCAATAACTATGAAACATTTCCCAGGAAAATAAAAAAAAATCACGCCGTTCGACTTATTTCGAGTAACTTTTGCTGGTTTCGCTCTCCCTGACTACGTAATGGTGGACAAATTGAGGCTACCGGTTCGACTCTTCGTGCCAAAGCCCATGACTTGCAACAAATGCAAGTCAGTTGGTCATACAGCAGCTGTGACATTTGCGGAAAGCAACATGTGGGGAAATCCTGCAGTGTAACTGAGCTTTCCACTCTTTCCACGATTTTAACACTAGGTTTACGGAGCGCGTCATTTTGACGCATTTTGAATTTTATAAGGAAAATTACGAATATTGTCTGCATTTATATTCCATCAATAATTTGTAGGCGTTGATCAAGGTAAATATACATTGATGTCTATTTTCTTTAAAAGCGTTGAAATATTGAAATTATCTATATGATATACCTATATCTACGGATATGCGTCAATTTGACGCGATCGTAATGTAGACATGCAAACATTACAACAATAATAAATAGGAATGTACTCACAATACTTCTATTCGTTATCTTTGCTATACAATATCGTTATCTCAAATGAAACAAGCGATAAACAACACTTGCCGAGAAACAACAATAGAAAAAACGAAACACAGAATATCAATTGATGTCAGAATGCGAAGAGATTTTAAAAATTTCCGCGGTTGATTTTGGAAGACTTCAACTCTCACGGAACCGCCTGGGGGGAACAGTACGACGACAACCTTTCATTATTGATATATAACCTTTGTAACAGCTGTAACAGCTATGATAATTTTGAATACGGGGGAACAACACGTGTATCTAAACCTCCTGCTAAGCCAAGTGCACTTGACCTTTCGCTTTGCTCGAATTCACTACCGTTAGATTGCAAGTGGAATGTAATCCAGGACTCCAACGGTAGTGATCTCTAGTCAATCGTAATTTCTATCACCAGTGGTTTAAATTATTCTGAATCAATAAACATGACGTACGACCTCACAAGACACATTGACTGGAAAGAATATGCGGACGCGATTGCTCAAGCCATCGTTTCGTTATATATATATATATATATATATATATATGAGCTAAAAATCAATTTTGGGTGTAGAATACGCGTGGCCACAGCTGGCCATCCCATTATGGATTGGGAGGCCTTCTTCGAGTGGTGGAACCTGGGATGGGTTTCGTTGGAGTGCGAACTGCGTCTTTATATGCTTCCAATGGAGGTAAACCATCTCTGGAAACGATGGCTTGAGCAATCGCGTCCGCATATTCTTTCCAGTCAATGTGTCTTGTGAGGTCGTACGTCATGTTTATTGATTCAGAATAATTTAAACCACTGGTGATAGAAATTACGATTGACTAGAGATCACTACCGTTGGAGTCCTGGATTACATTCCACTTGCAATCTAACGGTAGTGAATTCGAGCAAAGCGAAAGGTCAAGTGCACTTGGCTTAGCAGGAGGTTTAGATACACGTGTTGTTCCCCCGTATTCAAAATTATCATAGCTGTTACAGCTGTTACAAAGGTTATATATCAATAATGAAAGGTTGTCGTCGTACTGTTCCCCCCAGGCGGTTCCGTGAGAGTTGAAGTCTTCCAAAATCAACCGCGGAAATTTTTAAAATCTCTTCGCATTCTGACATCAATTGATATTCTGTGTTTCGTTTTTTCTATTGTTGTTTCTCGGCAAGTGTTGTTTATCGCTTGTTTCATTTGAGATAACGATATTGTATAGCAAAGATAACGAATAGAAGTATTGTGAGTACATTCCTATTTATTATTGTTGTAATGTTTGCATGTCTACATTACGATCGCGTCAAATTGACGCATATCCGTAGATATAGGTATATCATATAGATAATTTCAATATTTCAACGCTTTTAAAGAAAATAGACATCAATGTATATTTACCTTGATCAACGCCTACAAATTATTGATGGAATATAAATGCAGACAATATTCGTAATTTTCCTTATAAAATTCAAAATGCGTCAAAATGACGCGCTCCGTAAACCTAGTGTTAAAATCGTGGAAAGAGTGGAAAGCTCAGTTACACTGCAGGATTTCCCCACATGTTGCTTTCCGCAAATGTCACAGCTGCTGTATGACCAACTGACTTGCATTTGTTGCAAGTCATGGGCTTTGGCACGAAGAGTCGAACCGGTAGCCTCAATTTGTCCACCATTACGTAGTCAGGGAGAGCGAAACCAGCAAAAGTTACTCGAAATAAGTCGAACGGCGTGATTTTTTTTTATTTTCCTGGGAAATGTTTCATAGTTATTGGCAGTCCAAAATTTTTAAATCTGCCATCTCCCTTTTTTATTAATTCATTCGTCAGAGCCGTTCCTTTAATCTCCCCCCAAAATTTCTACGTTATGGGAAGGTACGTACACGCGATATTCTAACAACTTTTTCCCATCTTTCTGGCAATTCACGGATCCCTTTGCGAAAATAATCGGCCGGTTTGTCGGCTAACCACGAATCGATCCAATTTTTGACTTCATCAAAATTGGATAAGTACTGGTCACCCAGGCCATGTTGCGTCGATCGAAAAAGGTAGTAATCGGACGGAGCAATGTCTGTAGGACACGGCGGGTGGGATAGGACTCCCATTTCAGCGTTTCAAAATATGTTTTGACCGGTTTCGCGACATGCGGCCGAGCATTGTATTGCTGCAAAATAACTTTATTGTGTCTTTGCTCGTATTGTGGCCGTTTTATCTTCAGTGAACGGCTCAAACGCATCAATTGTCGTCGGTAGAGGTCCCCCGTAATGGTTTCACTCGGTTTTAGCAGCTCATAGTACATCACACCCAACTAGTCCCACCAAATAAAACACCACACCCAGCTGTTCCCACCGTGAATATTCCACGCGGCCGTCGATGTTGATGCATGGCCGGGGTATCCATACGTTGCCCGACGCTTAGGAAACCACTGAACCCACTTTTCATCGCCAGTAACGATTCGATGCAAAAAACCCTTTCTTTTATGCCGCTGGAGCAGTTGTTCGTGAAAAATGGCGTTCGACGTCTCGTGGCTTCAATTCATACGGCACCCAATGTCCTATCTTTCGGATCATTCCCATTGCTTTTAAACGATCGAATATGGTTTGTTGAGCTACTACGAGTGTATGCATGTTCTTGTTGTGTTTGTGACGGATCTTGATCGAGTAAAGCCTCCAATTCTTCATCTTCAAACATTGTTGGCGTTCTGGAACGTTATTCGTCTTCCAAGTCAAAACTACCACTTTTAAACCGTGCAAACCCCGTCTGACACGTTCGCTCAGTCGGATCATGGTCACCATAAACTTCCATTAAAATGCGATGACATTCCGCAGCTTTTCAACGTAGAACTACGTCTTTCATTAAGGGTGCCAAATCAGAAAAGAGGTCACGTTTTTATAAAATAAAGTTAACGTTAATAACTATTTTTGCAACGAATGGAATGATTTAAAGCCTCAGTGAACAAAGAAAAGAGGACGAAGAAGAACGAAATATTGGACCTCGCTGAGGCAAACTTCCAGTATTGTTCTAGATATGATGCAATGAACATCGTTTGTTCTTCCTTGTTTTGCGTCATCACATGTCTTCAATTCGGATTAAGCTGTAGGCGCGACCAAATTACGTACTCGCTGATGTCTCTGGTATGCAATCATTCCATCAAACTGACACCATTCCATTTAGACTCTGAACTACACAATTGTGTGGGGAATCATCAAACTAGGCTATCATCGACTCACTAAGAAAATAATTGTTCAGAAATTTTGTGTGTGATTTGGTTTCGCATAACAGTAGCAAAACTATCTCTAACAAGGATGACAGCTAAGCTAATCGAGACCGGTAATATAAACAGAAAGGGCTTCTGTTAAGAAGAGCGCTAAAAGGAGATAAGGGTGTGAATATTTAGTTGCTTCAAGCCATTAATACATGGATTAATTGGATCATCGTGAATGTCGTGCTGGAATGTTATGAGTTATTTGGGCTCGCTTGCCAGTCGCAAAACTGCCTTCAACAAGGATTGCATTTGCGCTAAACTTGATCATAATCAAACAATGCTACTCTTTTCGAGGTTATTGAGATTATCCCCTTCCCGTACGATTTAATTTTCAAAAGAGCGGACCAAATGCAAACGCTTCGATGGGTCACGCATCGAGTAACTTCACTACTCTGCTGAGCGTCTTAGTGCCTTGTGATATGCAAGCGCGCCACGAGAGAGACTCGATATTGTACATTGTGGCACAATCATTCCATATCGAGTGAGTGATATGGAATGATTATAAAATAATATCCGAAGTTGTAAACAAGCAACTTGCATAAAATAACAGGGTAGTTCTACGTCAAAAATGCGTTCGTGTTTTGGACACAACCTCCTATAATTGTTTTCTTCATATTAAAGTAATGAAGTAACACTCCCCGCAAAAACACTCTCGTTGGTACGAAATTCGAAATATTCGAAGTGGCAAAAACCTATGTTGTTTACGCTTCAACCTTTTGACATATACTGAAAAAGACGCACAATGACAGTAGCTTTCCAACGAATGTCTGGGAATTTAATTCACTGGAATGATAATCAAGTTACGTCATCTGTTGTAAAACCGAAGAATCTTACCGGTACACATATATTTTATGTAACTACAGGCTTCAAACTCAAGGTGCCTGCAGGAATCGGCATTGCAAATACATGAAAGTAGGGGGGACTTTTATACCCACCGAAATGTGTTCCCTATACAGATTTCAAAACGGCCTTTTTCAGGGCCATCAGATCATTATCAAAAAGTTAAACGATGTAGTTCTTCAAACATATCCAAAATCAGCATGCAACAATTAGCCTAACGGAATTTTGTTTGTTTACAGCGTCGTTGGGAACAAGTTAACTTACTGCTGTTCGGTGATTTTTGATATAGATAGTTGGTTGTGTGAAATTTGGTATTGCAAACAAAGCTTCTTGTGCCGAAACGTTGAAAGTATTGCAGAATACATTTGGTGACT